>NC_139345.1:98305418-98505512 GCF_055883805.1 Amblyomma maculatum
CGGCTTGCCGGGAAATGATTCCCGATGAACTTTGGCCCAGGAGACTCTCGGGCCGCACGTTGCCACGACTCGATGGCGGAGGCCAAGGCACGCACTGCATGGCATAGGCAGGGGAGAATGTCTTGAAGTGTAGCGGTGTCTTGGGTCGTAGGGTCCTTGGTCGGAACATCAGGTCAGTGGGGTCACATTAGGTCATTCGGGTCTCTCCTTGTGTCTTGTGGTCATGTGTGGCGTCTCGGGTCAGTCTCTCCTTCGTCGTGTCTTGTGGTCGGGGCGGGGGGGGACGGGGCGGTGGAACGGCAAGGTCTTGCTGGGTCCGGCAGGCTGGGGAACAGCCATGCAGTGCCTCCTAACCTTTCGCCGACGGCGCAAGAAGTCGCAGGGCGCTGATGCTCCGGACCAGGATGGGGGGGATGATGAAGTACCAGCACCTCCAACCAAATGTTACGATACGGTAAGCCAATGAAAACAGGAGAACAGAGGACAGAGAGATGGTCGATGACAGTGAGATGACGTTTAATGAAAATGTTTCCGGGCCTAGCGCGAGCGCTCCTGTCCGCGCTACTGCCCGCTTCTTCTTCCTTGATGTCATCCGTAACAATATTGTCGCGGTGCACGCTATAACCGACTGTTAGCCACGAGCTAAATACAGTATAGGTCGATCTTCGCGTGTGTTATGAGTGCATCTTGTGTTTTACTGCGCACACTTGGATAAGTATGTCGCACACAGAGAAATTCATTCGAAGCCTGCGGTGTTTCGAAACTCGCGAATCTTGGAATCCTGTCTGAATCTGAATAGCAAAGCTCTTGGACATTTTCACGGTTTTAGAGAGCTCTTGCGTTGTGCAAAACCAAACTTTTATGGTGCAGACAGTCATTTATTTAGGATCCAAACATGACACAACATGCAAATCAGAGCTTTGGTAGGCAGTACCGTCCTCGAACACAAGCGTACACTTCTGGGAAAAGACATTTCCGTTGAACGACGAGCACTCACCAGCAGCTGGTTGTATGCCTGCACCAGGGCACAACTTCAGCCCACTAACATGTTCAATTAGTGCCTCCGCCTCTACTGCATTTCAAATGTCTTGATGGAACAACTTTTTTCCTCTTATAGAAACTTCCCCCACAAGAGACTCCTCATCCGATTTTGACAGCTTTTTCAGGGTCAATTTGCTGCTTTCTCTTGCAGCATCCAGTTCACAGCACTCGGCGTAGTGGGAAGCTTTTCCACAGCGTGGCAAGGCGATCTTTGACCCAATTTCGAGTGTTTTTAGGCTTCCATATGATGTACATTCGTTTTTCTTCACAAAATTCCTACTGTCTGGCTCCTCAGGACTGTCGCCGTCAGATGTCGGCTGGCCTTCATGAGCTATAGCTTGTAAACACCGTCTCCGCTTCGCTGCATAAATTATCTGTTCATAGATATTCCTGACTTTCCTTTTCTTTGGCAGCGACTATTTTGTTGTGTCCGGAAAGATGGTCGGAACGGCGTCATCGGTAAGCAGTGGCCGGCCTCGAGGGATCTCCACTAGTTTACTATTGATAGTTATTTTATACGTGCGCTGAGTGAAAACTTGTTCAAAATAGCGCTCGCACACAATGCTTGCTTCGTTCAGTACTCTGCTCTCTTGATGTGCCGTAACCAAATCTCACAGCGATCGGCGTCGATGGATACACGGAAGAGGGACCGAACTTCCTTGCACAAGCGGTAACCGCTGTTGCAGCCCGGCACAAAACGTGTCCCTTGTGTCGCGTCGTCTTTCCGTCGTCGTGCACGCATTGCTCAGATGTTCCAAGTGGAGAGCACAGATGAGATTTCAACAACACACCAAGAAAGCGCAACAAACGGCGAAGAACGTGCAGAACAAAGAAATTTGAATTCCTGAAATCGAGCAAAGGCGGTCTGTGCTCGTCTTTGCATGCAAGCGAATGGAGCTCGGCTCGGCGCGCACGGAATGGAATGGAATGGAATATAGGAGCGTCCCCTATGAAACGGGGTGGTAGCAGTAGCTATCATGCTCATTTTTCTCCATATATCTTAATTATTGATTTAGAATGGTTAACTGAACCATCATTCTGTTTATTAAATTTTGCTCCTACATTACTAACATTATGTCACTTCTCTGCTTTTAAGCCACCAATGTTCCAGCCGTGTTTTGCTAGTTTCCACCGCCGGTTTATTCACCCGGCCACTGTTATCTCTAAACCCCAGAGCTTCAGGAACAGTGATTGCGCCTGCATCAACTTCCGGATGGATACCATTGCATTCGAGTATAATATGGTCAATTGTTTCACTGAAGTTTCCACATACAGCACATGCGTCATCTCCATTGTTAAACTTCTTTTTGTAGCTGCGTGTTCTAAGGCACCCTGATCTAGCTTCAAAAAGTAGGGCACTGCCTCTTGAGTTATCAAAGAAATCTTCCTTCCTGATCTGCATTTTCCACTTTCGGTATAATTCCACACTCTGTTTTTTTTTTTTTCCATCGAATTTATCCAATTTTTTTTTCACCTGTTGCTTAATGCTCTTTATTTCTCCGTCCTTGTTACTAGCATACTTACTAGTTAGTTTCCTAGTTCTTTTCCTCCATTGTGAGTCAACGCTTTTTAGGTACAGGTATTTAAATACCTTAGCTGCCCATCTGTTACTGTCCAATTTCCTCAGGCGTTCCTCATATAATATTTTACTCTGAGCTTCCCGTACTTCGAAAGATGCCCAGCCCATATCTCCCTGTACCGCCTCATTTGTAGTTTTGCCGTGGGCACCCAGTGCTAATCGTCCAACGGATCTCTGATTTTTTTCTAATGTCGACTACACCTCTGATTTTAGTCACAAAACCGCATTTCCGAAAGTAAGTCAGGGCACCATAATTCCTTTCCAAATACCCCTCAATACCTCATACCTATTGTATCCCCACAATGCCTTATGCTTCATTATCCCAGCATTCATTCGCCCTTTGGCCTTAAGTGATTGCTCATGCTTTCCAATGTATGCCAATCCTTCGTTTACCCATACCCTCAGATATTTATATTCTGCTACTCTAGGTATTTCAAGGCCTTGAATTTTAAGACCCTGATCAGTTGAGCCGTTGAAAATCATCAGACCCGACTTAACTGCGCTGAAACTGAAGCCTAGAGCGTACCCTTCGTCTCCGCAATACTTAACTAGAGTTTGCAATTCTTCCAGACTCTCAGCTAGCAGCACAATATCGTCTGCATACATCAAACCGGGGAGGCGCTTCTCTACCGCCTTTCCACCTAATCTGTATGACAGGTTAAAACCTAGGTTACTGTCTTGTATCCTCCGTTCCAGGTTTATCATATAAAGCATGAACAGCACCGGTGATAGAGGACAACCTTGTCTTAATCCTTTGCATACTTTGACATCCTCCGTACTTCTTATCCCTTCCCACGTAATTTCTACTTTGTTATCCCGGTATATTTCCTGTAGGAACTCTATTATCTCATAACCGATACCTTCTTCTTTTAATATGTTCCACAGGAGTTCCCTGCTTACGTTGTCGTACGCCCCGTTTATGTCCAGGAAGGCCAAATACAAAGGTCTATTTTCCACTCTAGATATTTCGATTCATTGGGTAAGCACGAACAGGCTATCATCTAAGCGCCTACCATTTCTAAAGCCGTTCTGAAGTTCTCCGAGTATCTTGTTACTTTCAACCCATGCTTGCACCTTTAATTTCACCGCCTGCATGGCTAACCTGTACATAACAGATGTTATGGTAATCGGCCTGTAGGATTTTATGTGCATCCTTTCTCCTTTCCCTTTATAAATCAAATTCATTTTACTCTGCCGCCAGCTGTCCGGAATTTGCTTATTCGCTATGGCTGTTTCCAAAGCTTTTAACAACGTTTCCTTACTTTTTCG
Organism: Amblyomma maculatum; assembly: GCF_055883805.1. Classification (NCBI taxonomy): domain Eukaryota; kingdom Metazoa; phylum Arthropoda; class Arachnida; order Ixodida; family Ixodidae; genus Amblyomma; species Amblyomma maculatum. Next base: position 98,309,308 of record NC_139345.1, read on the forward strand.
ACCGAGTTCATTAATCAGCTTGATCGGAATTCCATCTATTCCTGTAGACGTGTTTTTAGGAATATTTTTTTCTGCCTTTTTCCAGTTTAGATTGGTCAGTTCTAAGGTGCTTTGTATTATGCTACCTTGTGTTGCTTCCTGATTTGCGGAGATTACCCTATCGTCGTTCTTAAATGACTCGGCTATAACTGATGTAATGTAGTTCACTGCGTTGTCTCCCTTTAAACAATTTCCCTCGTTATCCTGAATCCGATCTTGCTTTCTTTGATTCTTCTTCCCTAGCCAGCTTATATGGTTCCAGAATTTTCTTGCTCCGCCTCTAGAGGCATCGTGTATATCAGCCATCCAGCGATCGGTGGACTGTATTATTTTACTTTGGACGAGGCCCTGCACTTGAAGTTTCTTTTGTCGATATGATTCCCATTTTTGGTCGATTTCCTCCTGAGAAGCCTGTGCTTTCTTTGCCATTCGGTGTTCCCTTGAAGCAGCCCGTCGTTGTTCAATAGCTTCCCTGATTTCCTTATTCCACCAGCTCCGTGGCTTCCTCTTTCCATTCCAGCGGTTTGCTACTTTAACCTCCTGAAGTTTCCTCCTTATGAGTAGTTCTACCTGTTCATAATCCCAGTCTTCCATGGGGCTTTTCTCTATTGCTTCCTCTATGTCTGCTGCTATCTGCGCTATTTGATCGTCGTTTAATTTTGCGACGTTTTGTCTAAGTTCCATTTCTCTTTTCATCAAGGGCCCCATCTGCAGACTAATGCGTTTATGATCACTTCCCAGACTACGCTCCCCTTCTTCGTCTATTTTCATTTTTGTGACCTTGCTATAAATTTCCTGCGACATTAGACAATAGTCAATGGTCGTCTGCCTGTTGCGGAATTCCCACGTGATTTGGCCTTCACATTTTGTTTCTCTATTTACTATAACTAGATCGTGTCGCTCGCAGAAATCTAGCATTAGCTTCCCGTTACAATCCGTGTATCCATCCAGATCGTCGATGTGGCCGTTCATGTCCCCCAGCAGAACAATATTGGCCCCGTTTCCAAACTGGCTTATATCGTCACTGAGACATTCAACAAGATCCCTGTTTTCTTGCCTGCATTGATGTCCTGTTCCTAAATAAACTACCCCTAGCCATGTCCTTATGCCGGCAATGGTTCCTGAAACCCAGATATGTTCTTTACAAGATGATTTAATTCTTTGCCAATTTGTTCCCTGGTGTATCAACATACCTACCCCTCCACCCTTTCTTTCCGTTCTCGTTCTGTTGCACCCTTCCCAGACGTAGCCTTCTATAAACAGCGGATCTTCTAGATCCCTGAGATGAGTCTCGCAAAGAGCGTACACACCTATTTTGTCATCCTTCAACTGATGTTCTATCTCTAGCCATTTCGCTCTTTTTCTTCCTCCTTGCATGTTTATGTAGCTGATCCTAGTGCTAAATTTCTTTTTTGTACTTTTCTTTCTCGACCTACTCTTTGCCATTTTTGGGGGCTCAGCCTCCATTATTACACTTTCTTCTGCTTCACTTCTAACTACCTCTGTGCACGGAGTCCTCGCGGACCCCCTAAAAAGCTACAGCCCTGCCTGCCAAGCGCCAGCCGATCTCTGCTCCGACCCTTCTGTTAAAATGAATGCCATCTCGCTGAAAAGCCCTACCGAAACCTGCTTTATGTACCTCCCTGTTTACCTCAACCACTTCGAAACGCTTCTCCAGGCTTAACTTTCTTATGTCCTGATTAACTGTCACCACGTCCTTTTCCATCTTTCCGTTCAATCCTAGCACCTCTGGTACTGTGCATACAACTATCTGCGTCTGCTGTGCTATCTCCCTGATCTCGTCAACTCCCTTAGCTAAACTTTCCATCACTCCTGCAGCGTCACCATTTAGGACATCGTTTAGACCCGCGGCTACTATTACCATACTGCGCTCTGCGGAATCCTTCAACAGCCTATTTTTACTCTCTTTTAGTACAGCCCTCATTGTTCTCCCTGGGAAGGCTCCAACCAACACTCTCTTATCACCCCTTGCACGTTCCAAGATATCTCGCTTGCACCTGTTCATGTTAGAATCTCCGGCGATAAGCACCTGGGCCTTCTCTCTCCCTCTCCCAACTGTTGGCTCCTGCTTTCGGTTATCTGTGTCCTTATCTCTGGGATTTTCATTCTTCCTCACTTCTTCCTTTTTTTCCGGCGTCTTAGCTGCTTCTAAATAACTCTGACGGTTCGGATCCGCCTGACCTACTTTGCTTATGCCTTCCATGCCAGTGCTGGCCCCAGCCACGTGGCCCGCATTGGAATGTTTGTCCTTGTTGGTTCCAAGGACAAAGTCGGCCCCTTTCTTTTCAATCTGAGTAAGCTGTCCAAGCAGTTTCTGATTTTCCGTCCTTAGCAAACGTACTTCATTTTCTAAATCCTCCACACGAGACACTAAACTGCCCCTTTCTTGATCAAATCTATCTAGACGTGCATTCAGTACGCAACACCGACACAAAAAGTAGCTGCCTTCCGCTTCACCTACAGAATCAAAACGCGTTTCTTTGAGATTAACCTGCGCCTCACACTGAGTACACTTTACCTTCTTTTGATTGCACATCTTAAGCGCTCATCGACTGAACTATAACTGTTACGAATTCTTAGAATATACAAATTGCCAAAAGAAGACACAAGAAACGACTAGCAAACACGCGTTAAAAACCAAATCTGCGAATGCCAATAGCCTAGAAAGAAAAATATTTATCTAAACAAGATAGCTAAACAATGAACGCCAAGAAAACCTAGCTGCCGGCACGAAAAACCAGGCCGCTAGGACCAAGAGCTAAAATCTATTCTTTAGGCTGCACCTAACCTAACTAGCTGAAAAGGAAATAAAGTTAATAAAAGAAAGAGCATCTATTTGACGCTTCGGAAGCTCCCGCTGTCGCCAGTCCGTCCGTTTCCGGTAGCCACGGGCAATCCACGCGCACACCTGTTACTGGCAGCGCCCCCTGGGTGTCAGGCGCGTCTGTGTATCGCGACGGTGACCTCGCTCCTTTTTTCCCCGGCGCGAACGGCACCCAGGTCGAAATTACTCCGTAATCCTCCACAACGGCTCCTCTTTCTCCCTTTCCACTTTCACTCCCGCCTTCCTTCCTTCCTTCCTTCCTTCCTTCCCTCCTTCCTTCCTTCCTTCCTTCCTTCCTTCCTTCCTTCCTTCCTTCCTTCCTTCCTTCCTTCCTTCCTTCCTTCCTTCCTTCCTTCCTTCCTTCCTTCTGGTGCGGTCCAGGTGTTCACAGCACGTGTGACAGATACTGCGCCTTTTCTTTCCTGTGAACCAATTATTATTAAGTACACACTTTCTGTTCATAGACCGGAAAGCGTGGCGTGACATGGTCCATAGGGTCACGAAGAGTCGGACAGGACTGAACGACTGAACTGACACGCTTCCTGCGGAAACCTGTGGACGCTTTCCATGGCGAACCCGGAGTACTCGGGTTCGATCCCGACCGCGGCGGCTGCGTTTTTGGAGACGAAAGGAAGAGGCGTTTGTGTGCTATGCGATGTCAGCGCACGTTAAAGATCCCCAGGTGGTCGAAATTACTCCGTAGCCCTCCACTACGGCTCCTCTTTCTCTCTTTCCGCTTTCTCTCCCATCTTTCTCCCCTCCCCTACGGTGCGGTTCAGGTGTTCACAGGAGCAAGTGTGACAAATAGTGCGCCTTTCCCTTCCTGCGAACCAATTATTTATTTATTTCCGTGGCGAAAGCCTAAAATCACCGTTTCGATGTCTCGTCGTGAGGTACAGAAAGTGGATAAGTAGAACATTTTGAGGATGATTACGACATTCCCTAATGCGAAATTTGAGCGCAGAACTTTCAATTTTCTTTTTCGCAAAGCGAGAGAAAATACGAGGAGAGAGCGCTACCTTATGCGACGTCTTGAGAACGAGTCCATAATTCTTGTGAGACGAGAGGTGGTGAAGGATGTCTGTTCCTGGCCCTACGGGGCTGGGACGGTAGGTCAACGCCGCTTGAGCGGGGGCTAGCCAGTCACCGAATGTTTATCTGTTGTAGGCTGTCATTGCACCCGCCACCGCTTAGGTGGTGGACGACGGCTGTTGCGGCGCGCATCTTTCTCTCCCTCTTCTTTTTCTTCTGTATACTTGTCCTCACGAGGCAGTGGAGGTGGCTCAGCTACAGAGCCAGTAGTAGGCCCGTGCATTTCGTTTCTTTCTTCCTAAAGCCACAACAACCATAATTCTCGTTGTCTAGCGTAAGGACGACGGAGGAGGTTGAGGAAAAGGACACCAGAGGCGCTGGAGAGGAGGAAGGAAATGTGTATGGCGGCAGCTAGAGTCACTCTAGGGTATTCTAGTTCACTATAATCTAGGGATAGCATATTCGCAGCGCGCCCTCCCGTCTCGTATACGTTCACATCGTGCCCCCCCCCCCCCCCCCCTTATCCACGTCCCCGTCCCGGTCGCGGGCAGGGGAGACAAGAAAGTAAGCTACGATGGAAGAGGCTACAGCATCTCGGAATGCCGCTCGTCGTAATGCCGTCGGGAAGAGTATAACATATGTGATCTCGATTGTCATTAAAGCATGTGCTGGGAATTTTGGATGTCTTACAGTGTGAATAAAGGATACAAAAATTAAAGAGCACTGCAGAATCTGCATTGGAGTAATGCGAAAGCACAGATGCTGCTGTTAGTTGCTTGTGGTTGCTTCTAGTTGCTTAATACACATCTTGTTTGCCCATTTTAGTCTTTGGTACTTTCAACTTACACGCCAAACCCTTTTTATGTCCTGTTTCGGCTCTACTTTCGGTTGCATGATGTCACATCCCCTACGTCACATCGATTCACTTCTAGTTTATTCATTTTAGTGTTCCGAAGGCAGGCGGGGAAGTAGATGATGAGGTTTTTCCTTTTATGCGAAGCATATTGCTAGAGGTAAACCACAGCCCTTCGTGACGGTTACACGCCGTGCAAAGAATGTGGAATGCTACGTCACACCACGTGATACGCTGACGTCACGACAGAGGAGAGACGGGGGACCGGCTCGCGCCGTCGGCTGCGGTTGCACGCCGTGCGGACCACGTGGTATGGTGACGTCACACCACGTGATACGCTGACGTCAGGACAGAGGAGAGACGGGGGTCCAGTAACGACCGTTGGTGCACGTCAAGCCGGCTGGACACGGGTAGTTTACGGGGAGGCTTTCCCATACGACCGTGTTGTTGCCGAAGAAATCAAAATCGTTGATTCCTTTAGCACGTCGGTGTTCTAAGAGCTTTTGCTTTGCGTACATATTCGCGTAGTGGCAATCGAGGTGGTGGTGGTACAAACTTTATTCATTGAAGGCCAAAAATTAAAAAAAGTAAAATTATGTTGCCGCCGTTCCGTGGGTGGCCTTCCGGCTGCTGGTCGTGGCCTCCAGGTCACGCCTGGCGGCGACTTCCGCTGCCCAGGTCGTAAGCCGCTGTTGAATATGCGGCTCCGAGCTGGCCAAAGCAGCCTCCCACAGCTGCGGGCTGTTTATTTGCCAGGAGACGGGGGGAAAGTGCGCCGGACAAGAGTAAAGAATGTGAGCATAGTCTGCTCGGGGAGAGCTGCAAAGCGTGCATTGGGGCGAGAAGGCACCAGGGTGAATAAGGGCAAGGCGTGCAGGGGAGAGGAAAGTGTGGGCCTGTAAATGGCGCCACGTATTCTGTTCGATTTTAGATAGGGACTTGTGAGGGGGAGGGAGGGATAATCGGGAGTTGCGGTAGTGGAGGGTGATGTCATGGAAGGTGAGGAGGGAGTCACGCGTGTCCATCCCGGGGTGGAGGGGGCCAGCTCGGTCGGTCATTTCGCGAGCGATAGAATTTGCCGCCTCATTTCCAGGGTGCCCCGCGTGAGCCGGAACCCAAAATAGTTGGATAGATCGGGAAGGGGGGGAGGAGTGCTTAAGGATATTGAGCGCAGAGGAAGAGATTCTACCCTTTGCAAAGTTGCGGACTGCGGTCTTAGAGTCGCTAAATATGAAAAGGGCTGGTGTGCTGGCAATGGCGAGGGCGATGGCTGCTTCCTCTGCGGCAGTGGAAGTGAGAGCATGGATAGTGGCGACGGAGAGGGGGGCTCGTGTATTAGAGACAGTGGCCAGGGCATAGGCGGGATGCGAGAGGTAGGGTGCCGCATCAACATACACGGCGTCAGACCGTGTACCGTACTGGCACCAGAGGGTGGAGGCGCGGGCAGATCGGCGAGCGGCATGATGCTCAGGGTGCATGTTCTTGGGAAGGGGCTTGACAGTGAGCATGGAGAAGAGGGAGCTGGGCAAGGGATGGGTGACAGAGATAGGGGAGACAGGGGTCAAGCGAAGGGAAGTAAGAAGGGCTCTACCAGGGGTGGTGCGAGATAAACGATCGAGTTGTGCCACGCGATGGGCATCCACAAGTTCTGAAAGAGTATTGTGGACGCCCATCGCCAGTAGACGAGAAGTGGGGGTGGAAGTGGGAAGCCCGAGAGCCGACTTATAAGTTTGGCGGATGAGACAGTTGACCTTGTCTTCCTCGGTACGAGACAGAAAGAGGTAGGGGAGGGAGTAGACAAGGCGGCTTAGCACAAAGGCCTGAACAAGACGACGGAGGTCGTGCTCGCGCATGCCGTAGTGTCGGTTAGCGACCCGTCGGATCAGCCGTACCGTCTGCTGGACGGTGGTAGTAAGGCGGGAAAGGACAGTAGTGTGTTTACCATTGGATTGCAGAAAGAGACCGAGAATACGGATGCAAGAGACAGAAGGGATGGGATGTCCGTCGATAGTGACGTTAAGGTTAGGAGATGAGGTTGGAGCTATGCCTCGAGCCAGGAGGAGCAGGAGCTCCGACTTGGTCGGGGAACAAGCTAGCCCGACCGTGCGAGCATAATCGGCGACCGTTTTAGCGCCTGCCTGGAGAGCGGCTTCCATCTCACCAAGATTGCCGGTAGTCACCCAGAGGGTGATATCATCAGCGTAGAAAGCATGGGAGAGGTTAGGAATGCTAGCTAGAGCACGTGCCATCGGAAAAAGGGTGATGTTGAAGAGAAGGGGAGAGAGAACAGAACCCTGGGGGGTACCTCGATTTCCAAGAGGGAAAGTAGGAGAGGAGAGGGTGCCGAATGAGATCTCAGCCGTGCGATGGGCAAGAAAAGCCTTGATGTAACTATGGATTCGGGAGCCCACGTTAAGGGTAGAAAGGGCGTCTAGGATGGCGGTATGGAAGACATTATCAAATGCTTTTGTCAAGTCCAGTGCCATGATCGCGCGAGTGCGCTTGGCGTGAAGAGGGTGAAGGACCTCTTCGGAGAGCTGGAGCATGACATCCTGTGTAGAGAGGGATGGGCGAAAGCCGAACATCGAATCGGGGAAGAGATGGTTGTCCTCGAGGGAGCTCTGTAAGCGGTCTAGAACGACGTGCTCAAAGAGCTTACCGAGACAAGAGGTGAGGGAAATAGGACGGAGATTTTGAATGTCTATGGGTTTGCCGGGCTTGGGGATGAAGGTCACCTTAGCGTGGGTCCACTCAGAAGGCAGGGTGCCTTCGTGCCAATGTTTGTTAAAGAGGTCCGTAATGGCCTCTAGGGATGATGTGTCCAGGTTACGGAGGGCCTTATTAGAAATTTGGTCTGCTCCTGGTGCGGAAGTGGTGCGGAGCTTATGTAGCGCCGCACAAACCTCCCCCAAAGTGATATCTGCGTCAAGCGCAGAATTAATGGTGCCGAAGTAAGAAGGGAGGGGGGACGGAGGGGAAGTGCAAAGATAGCGATCTCGGAGTGCAAGAAGGAAATCGGAATCGGATAGCGGTGAGGATTGCAGGAGGCGCGTCACATCCCTGCGTTGCGTGGCCTTGACATGCGACGGGTCAAGGAGGGCACGTAGGAGCGCCCACGTATCCCTCAGCCCGAGATTACCGGCCATGCGGTCGCATGTCTGGCCCCACTGCTGCCTGGTGAGGTATGAGCAGTGCTCCTCAATTTCCATACCCAGGCGGGCAAGGCGGAGGCGTAGTGAGCGATTGTGTTTTTGTGAAAGCCAGCGGCGGTGCAGGGAATGATGCGCCTCCCATAGGTGCAGGAGGCGGCTGTCAGCCGTGGAGGAGTGAGGAGGGGTAGGGACGGTAGAGGTGGCGGATGAAACATCTTTGAGCAAGGTGGCAGTCCATTGAGAAAGGTCTGAGATGGAGGTGGGGGCATGTTGCCGTGAGTGGCGGAACCGATCCCAATCGACTACCTGGCTCAGACGCTGGCGGGAGGATAGGCTAGGAAGAGAGAAAGAGATGGACAGGATATAGTGGTCGCTGCCGAGAAAGACCCAGGTGTTCGTCCACGCTGCATCCACGACGTTTTTGCAGATGGAAAGGTCCGGATTAGTGTTGCGTTGGACGCTGGAGCCGATGCGGGTTGGGTCAGAAAAATCATTAAGGACGGATAACTGTTCGTTCTGGATGAATGTCCACAGCGCGAGACCTTTCCTACTGTTCCCGGGATAACCCCAGCTGACGTGATGTGCATTGTATCGTTGGCCTGGGGGACATGTTCGTTGTGCGTGTCGGTAACACAGTTAGATTAGAGATGAACGAGTCATGCTATTACCTAGTTTTATGCGATGGGAAAATATTGTGCATTCCAAGTTTAAACCGTGTAAAAGCCCGTGTAACCAAGGAAAGAAAAGTTTAGCCAAGTGTAACCCTGGAAAGCCGAGTTTAGCAATCAATATGCTTCGCATCTGACCAGGCTTAACCAAGCTAAGTCTCAGCCATTTTTTTTAATGAGGAGGAGTCGCACACCTCTTAAGCGTTGCTAGGCAACGCTGGCAGAGCTTGGCGACGGGGCTGCGCAGCTGGCCTTGGCTGTGACGTCACGCGCATGCGCAGAACTAGGCTATGTGGAGCCACGCGAAGCTGCGGTCTGACACGGGTAGTGAAGCTTTCGCTTCAAAAGATTGACATAAATCTCCGACTAGGTTTTCTCCTTCACATGTTTAGAAAGTTATCGGCATATCCCTCGTAATTTGTTTCGCTCCATGAGCCTACTAATGCTACGCATCAAAAGATTTCAACCTCTTAAAACAAAGACCTCTGAGAAACGTCGCCGCGCAATTGTCAGGACATCTTTCATCAGCTGAAATCAGGTGAGTGAATATACTTCGTAGTTTACAGCTAGCGCCAAGCCGCCCCCATGGATAATCTTGATCTTCTTGCTATTTCGCAAAACGCGGTCAAAGGTACTAAGAAACTGCCCCGACGATGCTAAAAACAGTTTTGTCCGCTTGCAAAAAACTAATTCAATCAAAGAATAAAATCCCACTCCGGACATAAAGGAATCCTTTTAGAAGGAGTAAAGTTTATGCTGGGTTTTCAGGAGAGTGTGGCCTTCGACGATGTATATTTGTAGTGTCCTAAGTGTTCTACCTGAACACGCCTAGAAGCTTGCAAGGGGTTAAGCTGTGCGCAGGCTTATGGCGAGTTGTGACGTTCACAGATTTCTGTCCGCAGACTTTGTCCGCAGACCGTGTCCGCAGACTATATGTCCGCAGAACGTGTCCGCAAAATCGTGTCCGCAGCAGTTGTAATTGAGAAGTGGTAGAGGTTAATGAATGGTGTAAATCAATAGAGGGAAGCTTGCAAGGGGTTAAGCTGTGCGCAGGCTTATGGCGAGTTGTGACGTTCACAGATTTCTGTCCGCAGACTTTGTCCGCAGACCGTGTCCGCAGACTATATGTCCGCAGAACGTGTCCGCAAAATCGTGTCCGCAGCAGTTGTAATTGAGTAGTGGTAGAGGTTAATGAATGGTGTAAATCAATAGAGGGAAGCTTGCAAGGGGTTAAGCTGTGCGCAGGCTTATGGCGAGTTGTGACGTTCACAGATTTCTGTCCGCAGACTTTGTCCGCAGACCGTGTCCGCAGACTATATGTCCGCAGAACGTGTCCGCAAAATCGTGTCCGCAGCAGTTGTAATTGAGTAGTGGTAGAGGTTAATGAATGGTGTAAATCAATAGAGGGAAGCTTGCAAGGGGTTAAGCTGTGCGCAGGCTTATGGCGAGTTGTGACGTTCACAGATTTCTGTCCGCAGACTTTGTCCGCAGACCGTGTCCGCAGACTATATGTCCGCAGAACGTGTCCGCAAAATCGTGTCCGCAGCAGTTGTAATTGAGTAGTGGTAGAGGTTAATGAATGGTGTAAATCAATAGAGGGAAGCTTGCAAGGGGTTAAGCTGTGCGCAGGCTTATGGCGAGTTGTGACGTTCACAGATTTCTGTCCGCAGACTTTGTCCGCAGACCGTGTCCGCAGACTATATGTCCGCAGAACGTGTCCGCAAAATCGTGTCCGCAGCAGTTGTAATTGAGTAGTGGTAGAGGTTAATGAATGGTGTAAATCAATAGAGGGAAGCTTGCAAGGGGTTAAGCTGTGCGCAGGCTTATGGCGAGTTGTGACGTTCACAGATTTCTGTCCGCAGACTTTGTCCGCAGACCGTGTCCGCAGACTATATGTCCGCAGAACGTGTCCGCAAAATCGTGTCCGCAGCAGTTGTAATTGAGTAGTGGTAGAGGTTAATGAATGGTGTAAATCAATAGAGGGAAGCTTGCAAGGGGTTAAGCTGTGCGCAGGCTTATGGCGAGTTGTGACGTTCACAGATTTCTGTCCGCAGACTTTGTCCGCAGACCGTGTCCGCAGACTATATGTCCGCAGAACGTGTCCGCAAAATCGTGTCCGCAGCAGTTGTAATTGAGAAGTGGTAGAGGTTAATGAATGGTGTAAATCAATAGAGGGAAGCTTGCAAGGGGTTAAGCTGTGCGCAGGCTTATGGCGAGTTGTGACGTTCACAGATTTCTGTCCGCAGACTTTGTCCGCAGACCGTGTCCGCAGACTATATGTCCGCAGAACGTGTCCGCAAAATCGTGTCCGCAGCAGTTGTAATTGAGTAGTGGTAGAGGTTAATGAATGGTGTAAATCAATAGAGGGTGACATAATGCTGTGTCCGAAAAAATAATTAGGCCAATAAGGTAATTAGGTAATTAAATTAGAATAACTTGTTCTGTGGACACCTGACCGCGCCATAAGGGAAGGAAGGAAGGTGGGAGTTAAAGCGGAAGGAGAGAAAGGGTGCCGTTGTGGATATGACATCAAGGATGTGACGTCACACAACTGGAAGTAGAGCCGAAAAAAGGGCATAGGAAGGGATTGGCGCACAATTTCAAAGTACCAAAGACTAAAATGGGTAAACAAGAAGAGAATTAATGTGAGGTAGATGATGTGACGTCACGCAACCGGAAGTAGAGCCGAAAAAGGGCATAAGAAGGCATTGCCGACCAATTTGAAAGTACCATAGACTAGAATGGGCAAACAAGAAGTGAATTAAACAACTAGAAGCAACCAGAAGCAACCAACAGCATCATCCGTGCTTTCGCATTAATTCAATGCAGATTCTGCAGTGCTCTTTAATTTATTATTATTATTATTATTATTATTATTATTATTATTATTATTATTATTATTATTATTATTATTATTATTATTATTATTATTATTATTATTATTATTATTATTATTATTATTATTATTATTATTATATCCAAAAGCCTGGGGTTCTCTAAGGCACACTGACATCGCACAGCACAGGAACACATTTGCGTTTTGATGGAGGCGCACATGATTTAGTATTGAAATTTTGACGCAACCGTTCTTTGTAAAGGCTGTGTTAAAAGCGCTGTCACATCTATACTCCTCAGGCTATGGAACCGGTCGGTAGCGGCGCAGCATGCAGGCTCGAATCAGAATTGCGCCTATTTCTCCGAATCGCTCCTCTTTGTCGATAATATTCCGTGGGCAATGACGCTATCCTATCCCGCACACAATTTCGACGAGCCTGCTTCGATCCCTGACATATGCACGCTGCGTCGGAGTGGGTGGCGGCCAGCGCAATATCCACTGCCCGCAACATTAATGCGCCGCCAGTTTTTGCGGAAAGCCCGCTTGCCTGCTTTCTTTCATGCACCCCCGAAACGTCGTAGAACCCTTCCTCGGTTTAACCCGTTACGTCGGCGTAGTATATCCTCTGTTACTACCGCAAATATTTTGCATAAATTTCGGCTTTTCTTCGCGATTTCCCAGATTATACTCCCAGTTCATCTTTTTTCTCTGGAGGACGAGGGGGGGGGGGGGCGTCTACCGCAACCTATTCCAATGTTCCCAGCGCGCCAGAGGGCCAAGCGAAGCCACCTCCTTCCTACCTTTCATCTCTTTTTTAGTGGCGTCATAAGTAGTGCAGTCCAGGTACGTGTTCAGTTACTGCATGACTGCTGACAAAGGCATGTACAAGTTTTTGTCAGTAGTCATGTAGTGGGTGAACACGTAACAACCCGTACTTACACCTTGACGACTGCAAGAAGGCTAAGATTGAAGCAATCATCAGGAAGGGCATAAAAACAGCCCCTGGTCTCCCCATCAGTACGTCTACGAACCAGCTAATGAAGCTGTGGGTGCACAACACGCTGGAAGAGGTGATAGAGGGACTAAAAATCCTCCCGTTGCCACGAAATATGCATCCAGAGCATCACCAGGAAAGAAGGAAGAAATGGGCGGAAACGCTGCAGAAGATATATCAAAGAAGACAGGACGTGGTCTATGTCGACGCCACCGAATATGAGGACAGGCATGCTATGGTTAACATAGTGTCAGATGAACAAAATCTAAGAATAAGCGGCTCGGTTAGGACGAGCTTAGCTCGCACGGCTGAAGAGGTGGTGATTACCCTTGCAGTAGCAGGGACAATGGCTACAATTATAAGTGATTCGAAAACACCAATATGCGATTCTCTCAAGGGAAAGGTCTCTCCACAGGCAAGAAGGATACTGAGAACATGACAGGATGACAGAATAATCCGGCTAGTATGGGCACCAGCACACTCCCAGCTTCAGTGAAATTAGGGAGCTTATCAGCTTGCCCGCGGTCTCACCAGTACATTCTTAGCAGAGACAGGCTAGTCGCTACAAAGATATTACATAGCACTATCGGTTAAACAGGTTAGAATACCCACCGGCAGATAGGACACTAAATATGATCCAAGAAAGCATTTGGAGGCGCTTACAAACAAGGACTTTTCCGAACTCAGCTACGCTAAGTCAGTGGTACCCGGAGCAATTCTCAGATAGGTGCAAACTGTGTCAGGATAAGGCGGATCTTGTAGATATGATATGGACATGTCCAGAAATTAAAAAAATATAAATGAACAGACAAAAACGGAAGAATTTTGGGAGACTCTATCTGTTGAGCTCACACCCTGAGACTCAGCTAGGTGTAATCCGACTGGCCGAACACGCCGCCTGGGTCCAAGGGCTCCAGGCCGTCGTGTAGGCGGATAGGCTGACGCCTATCCTGTATCTGTTGGAGATTAAAGTTTTACCACCACCACCACAGCTGCATGACTGCTGCAGCGCCTTTTCATACCCCGTAATATAAACACCCCGCTGGCACACGTTCGATCTGCTTTCGGCTCGTGCCTCCAACATGTAGGGAGACGCGAGAAGGTGGCTGCTCCTCGCCCTACGGGGATAGGATTGGTAGGTCACCGACACTTGAGGCAGGAGTCAGCCTGCCACCATATTTTTATCTGTTGTAGGCCGTCATTGCACCCGCCACCGCTTAGGTGGTGGACGACGGCTGTTGCGGCGCACGTCTTTCTCTCCCTCTGCTTTTCTTTTCTTCCCTATTTTCTCTTCTGTCCGCACGAGGCAGCGGAGGTGGCTCAGCTACAGAGCCAGTAGCAGGCCCGTGCATTTTCTTCCTGAAACATGTGCTATAAGCGATGCGTAACGCTAAACTATTCGCTGCCGCTTAACGTATAGTTGAAACGGTTAAAACTGTAAAATAGCTAGGGAAACGAGTCGTAAAAGCCATTTTGCATTTATTATTTATTAATGTGCTAACAGTAAAACGGCCACGCCAATGAAAAATCCGGAGTCTGTTTGGGCTTACAGTCGATCCGAGGAAACATGAACCAGATAGACTTACCATGTACTGGTGGCCACAAGTGGGTACGAAGAGACCAGCTTCATTTGCCGCAGCTTTAGACCACTCGCCCACAGCCGTAGCCTTCCTACCTGCACTGTACTTCTCGATATAGCCGTCTCCATCAGCTTTCGTGCGTGCTGCAGTTAGTCCCGACCGAAGAGGACTGTGCCGTATAGCTCGGCCACACCGATGCCTGAGCCTAAGTTCGAACTGGTGGCATGTTTGAGGCCTAGTTTTGGGGGCTACTAGACACCTCTTTGGAAAGAATTGGACAATATCCCAAATGATCATAAAAGATTTGGAAATTGTCAAAAAATTTAACTGAAGCTGTTATCGTGGTGAATGGAAGCAGTTGGTCAAAACAAAACGCGCACGAAATCGGAGCCCCCATGCTAACTTATTTGCTAGCGCTTCAGTCGCATCTATAACTGGTGATTTTTCTTTTATTTCGATAGCAATACTGTGCCAGGTTTCGAGCCGTCGCGTTGTCTCGGCGGAGGCCACGCTTGACCTTGAACGGCCGAGGATGAGGAGGAGCAGAAGAAGACTGGTAACTTAAGCTCTCGTGTCATACTCTTAAAGAATGAGCTTAAATGTCCCCAATAATGTAGCACCTTACATTGATAGGGTGTTTTAGAGGAATAATGCAGCAGGCAAATGACGCTTCCGCCGTTGCTATCGCAATTCAACTAGGGTTAACCAGAGTTAAATCACAACTAATTTTTTCCGTTGAAGCTGACTAGGAAAGCATTTACAATCTAAACATCATCATATTTATGTACAGAGAGTGTTTACTGCAGCTGCGTTGGTTGCTGTCACCGCAGGCTTGCACGCCGAAAATGAAGTAGCTTTGTACGTTTCCAGTGCCACTCAGGGATGCTACATGCCGGTCGCTTGCGAGAATTAAGTGCGGTCGTTGTTTCGGCCCCGCGAGGAAACTCCCCGTGCTTTTCGTCTCATGGTTTTCCTGCCAGCCGTCGTTCCAGTTCCGTCACGGCGAAAAAAACCCTAACGTTTCTCTTTTTCAGCTACAAAGCTATTTTCCAGCAGCGCAAATCGACAAACAACGAAAAAAAAAAGGGGGGTACTGTGTAAATGGCAGCTGGAGTGCGCTCACGACCCTTTACTTCCTCTGTGCTTCCTGTTGTTCAGAACAATCTTTCGTGGCTCTCAGCCGTGTCATGAGTCGTTCAAACATCAAGAACCCTCCCCATCATGGCCCTAAACACACGTCGTGCACTCATCTTCTGGCCTCTCGATGCTGCTGGCATCACCGCTTGCTATGCAAAAGGAGCAAAAGCATCCGGAGAGAGAAAAAAATGGCGGACTGCTTGGGGAGAAGTGGGAGGGGGGATTTTTGCCGCCTTCTCGGTGCCATGCACCCTGGCTATTCTCTCAACTACACCGCACGAAGAGATTGCATCTCTTCGCGAAAACTCCGCCGACCACCGCGCGGGCGAGAGCCGAGAAGCCCGGCGGTCATCACTATTCTCGTCTGCGAGCGTCTTGGCGTGAAAAGGCTGGCGGTAACCGCGTGCGCTGCCGCGTCGAAGAAACGCGCGCGCGCGCATAAGCCGGCGCAGCGAAAGGCGGAAGGTCATCGCGCCCGCGGGGTCGTCGTCCAGCTTTGAAAAGTGTCTGCATGCCCCGCGCGTCGCACCGGTCGCCAGCATCCCAGCACAGCAGCGAGCACCGCGTCCGAGGGATGTGGCGTACGGCGCCTTGCGTGACGCAATACTCCAGAAGTGGACCCACGCGAGCCACACGGCGTTAAGGCCTGTAAGCGGTAAGAAGGGGAAAGCGCAACTAAAGATACATAGGAACGAGTGGAAGAGAAAGAAACCCACCCGTCCGACACCTCCGCGGAATGAAACCGTGTGACTGCACGTCCACTAATGCTTTAGCCGGCTGTCAACCCTTGTGACTCCTCGTTCGTGACTCCTTTGTCTGGTGGCAGTGCTTCGCGCCATGCCATGACGCTATACACTTCGTTGCCGCGGCTGAGCGGACGTTCCGACGGCAGTTGAGTGCCCCAATCATGCAAGCGTTCTTTGTAGCAGTGTTTGATGGGGAGGAGGCTATCACAGAACAGTGACAGTGATGTGGTATGCTAATTTTGAGACACAAAAAGCTATAAAGAAGAATAGGCATGTGCTTTCGCCTGATCTGTCATTTCACTCTTTGGACTCATGCTCACTACCTCGGATAACGGTTAATACCATCGTCAAAAACTTCGCAGCAAACATGTGGTCATTACATGAAACGATGAAGAGTCACTTGTCTTTGGACAGCATTTGTTCTTAAAGCGAACAGCCTACAGTGAAAACTATTAAGAAAAAAGAAAGAGAGAGAGATTGGCGCATTTGCTCCGTCTCCTGAAAGTATATATAACTGCATTTAATCACCAGGTAAAAACATGCAACGTAAGCAATTATTCTGGTTAAGGTGAAACGAAGGTTATCAAAAAAGCAAAAAGCCCTCAAATGTGCTTGAAATGAAAAATAAGAACCAAAACTCAAAATTTAAACAGTTTTTGCAGTCAAGCCATCCAGAGGAAACAGCCGTATATATGTCACTTCTCATTTATCTAAGTGAGCCATTCTGTGTTCGTAATTAATTTCTTACTTAATTAGTTACCATCTGCCATTTCATAAAATTTGCTAGTTTCATTCTAATTCTCATTAAACATTAGCCGGTGTATCTTACATATGACGAAGAGCAGGTGTATCTTATATCTTACATATGACGAAGAGCACACTCAAGGCTCATGAGAGGGATACGTTCTATGCCCACCTTTAATCCTCTGCTGTATTACGAGCGTATGACATAAGAGGCGCGGTCTAAGAGCCACAGTTTAGATCACCCTGTCCCTTCCTCACTTTCTCCCTCCAGGCTCCCCACCGAGTCCTCCGCGGGTCAGCAGTGGAGGGCAAGCGCGACAGGCGTGTTTTACCAGTGCGTCACGTTTTCGCGGTCAAGCAGGCGCGGCGCAAGCTAAACTCATTTCGGCCGCTGACGCTGCTTGGAGCCGGCGAGTTCGCGGCTGCGCTTGTGACTGACGTCCAGCCTCATCCGGCCCACAGGAACTGCGTGACGCTCGCAGCCTCATTCGGCATGTGACTCAGTCACTGGGTCTGTGGGTTTTGGGTTGAAAGACGTCGACATAAGCGGTCGGCATTTTTTTTTTTTTCTTCCATTTTTCTCCAACGGCTGGCACAAGAGCTTGCCCGGACGTGGTGTACCCTACAGCGCGGCGGAGGATATCTTATATAGCACCGTGGTTCAAGGCGGGATAATAAGCACCGGCCGAGGACCGCGAAACAACACAGCGGGGGGCTCGCGCATCGCCTGCAATTTGCAAGTATACGCTCGGCCTTTGCATCGGGAATCTTGACCGCGGCTAAGATTTCATCGCATACGTCTGTTGGGAAATGACTTCGCCGCCCGTCACGGAAATCTTCGCCTCCGAGAGATGAATGCCGGCGAGAAAACGAGCGAAGGCTGGCTTGCCGCTGAGAGTTGTGTTTGTTTTTCTTGCAACTGTCGACCTCCGGCCCTTTGGAGCGCTTCGAGGCTTGTGCCACACAGTGAGGCGAGAATGACCTCCCTCACTGCCGGCCAGTCATTCTTGACACTATGTGTACTTTGTGTTTGTGTGTGCGTGCGTGAATGCGGTTCCTCTCACTTCTGCATGTTTATGCACTAAACTTACAGAAGTAAACGGCACAAATGTTCCATCGTATTCGAATCCCAAGGCCATACCTTCCCCCAAGTTCAGCTTTCCGGGGCATGAAATTGTAAGGAAATCGTAAAATCTTGTAAAAGACTGGTTCGAACATGAAGCTGCATGATATTGGTCAAAACTTCCAATACGGCGAAAAATATTGCATTTAAATTTGTACTGTGCTTACATCCAGTAGTAAAACCTACAACGTAAAACTAATAAGGTGCGTTTTCCGTGTGTATATATATATATATATATATATATATATATATATATATATATATATATATATATATATATATATATATATATATATATATATATATATATATACATACATATACAGGAGTCTGCTTAGAGGGTCTGCATATATGTACATATACAGAAACCTTTGTTCCCAAGCAAAACTGATCATAAAGCGAGTTGTCCGTAGTAACGAATCGCAAAGAAAAAGTGTTAAAAAAATACTATGTTTAACGTCTGCTTCTATGCATTGCAGTAACCAGTGAAGTTGAACTAGAACGTAATCTTCGGAGCTACAATCACGTTAGCTTTACCATTACCCTTGAAATGGCGTGGTGCAGGTTTGTGCACCCATAGAGGTCATTTAGCGGTGGCTTGATGGTGTCGCATGGCTGAATGGCCTATTTCCTTCTACAACAGCTCACACTCCATGAATCATTATAATTATCAGCAGTCAATAGGCTGACAGCTACTGGCTGAGGCTTAATACATGACAAGGTGTACAGGGAGAGTTTTCTTCGCCGCCAGTCATGATACTAATATAGTAAGGGGAATCGAAGGGGTCACTTTGCACTGTAAAGCATGCAACTAACAAAGATCTCGGTCATCACTGAGTCATTTGCAATTTTTCACTGCATCCCTCTGATGTACTGCACTCAAAATTCATAATATGAGAGATCTAGTTCGGGCAGTAACAAATTTTCTCTCAGCACTGTCCATATCTAGGACACAACAATACATGAGGTTGAACGGGCTATGTGCTTTCTCTCTTTATCTATTGTCCAGACAGCGAGTTTCATTCATGCATTGAAAAGATCTTATCGCTTGAAAAACAGTCCATAATCCACGTTGTTCGTATTAACGGGGGTCGTAATAATGAGGCGAGACTGTATACTGAATGTCATGGCAAAACCTTACGCTATACGAAAAAATATGTTCTTGTTGAACAGCATCTTGTCGAAAACATTCATCGTGCCCAGAATCTGCATGCTTCCTATTCCAGCCGTCTACGCTTCCTCTGTACTTTCTAAGGTTAGCTAGTGAGTTTCCTTTTGCTCGCAGTGTGTATAACTCGTGGCTTACCATGCATCATTCAGCTGAAAACCGCTTCTGCCACCTGCGTCAGCTGCTGCGCCGAAGTTTCTGATACTTGGTGCCCTCTTTCCCAAGCTCACTCACAACCACTGGAGTGGAGGAATACCAGACATGAGGCGTGATGAATAGAAGTAACAGTGTACACGAAGGATTTGATACCCTTTAAATATGACCGCGCTGAACAAAAATATATTCCTGCCTCTTAAAAATCTCAACAGCAATTTAGCGCACTCGACGTCAAGGAAGCGTGTCCAGCAGCCGGGAACTTGGTATACGATACCGTGTAGAAGTGATTACGACCTTTTTTTACGTGCTTCCCTGCCCTTGTAGAAGATATAATAAATATGTAATATAGAAAAGGCAGAGATTCATTAAATGCTGCAGCCAAACGCATTTACACACATTATCGAAACTGAATCATGATTACTTCGTCACATCGAAGAAACCATCCCCAAACCTATTTTGGACGTGTCATTTCTCGAACCGACTATCGCTGAATAATCGCCGTACCAGTACGAGTACGACAAAGGGACAATCATGATTTTTTTTAATTTTCCTTTACCTGATGTCACCTGACATTTTTACCGTATAAGATTCTTGAACTTACCTACAAGAAAGTTCACTTAAAACTAACGATCGTGCTGCTCTTTCCTTTTTCAGCGTCGTTTCTCTCTTTTTTTAGGATCTAAATTTTTGTCATAGTGCGTAAAAAAAGAGCCCGTCGAAAGATGGATTCATGAGGGAGGGCGAGATTACGAATTGTTCGCGCAAGCCGTTTCCACTTGACGTGAGCGTCATTCTCTGAGCCGCTCAGCCAGAGGAGTGACATTTACGTCACGTGGTAGTGGCTTTCGCGGTCAATCAGCAGTTCGATTAGCTCGTCTTAACCCATGTTAAACGTTTTCTGTGTTCATTCAAGGACTTAATTGTACGCAGCTTGAACAAAAAACGCCGAGGAAACTGTTCCTAGCATTTAAACACTTTCTACGTGTACATCCATGAATATATCACAACCATTTACGTGTCAAATTCGTGAGTTGCGCGTTCCAATTGTTCCAATTTGCGCTGTATTAGATTTGTGCATAATTTAGTGATTCTTTTATTATTTATTTTTCCTACGCCAACAGTTTGTCCTTGAAGGAAATGCCGTTATACCACCGTAGGTCTTTCTGCCTTGCCCTTCGAGCAAAATGCACGTATAATTCCTATTGGAACGCAGTGGATACGCTTTCTATAGGATTTTTCTTCTGTGTCCTAACAAACTTTACATCAGTTTCCGCCGTGATGTTCCTCAGGGACCTGCACCTTAAATTCATCCAGCAGCCTCAAGGACTGGGACGCCTACAGGGAAGACGTCCCCATCAACGTATGTTTTTCTCTTTCCCAGCCACTTCTGATGGGCATTTAAATCCAAGAGACCATAAATGTGGACTCAATAAAGGAATGAAGTTAATCAATTAATCACACCCACTATCAAATCGGAAGAAATATCTTTCAACGAGCATGTCCGAACTGTTCATTCTCTGTTTCTCTGCAGCAACAGCCAGTGAAATTTAGAAAAAGGCACAAGAGCACTCCACTCGCCTCGTGCCTTGCGTGCTGGCCTTGGCAGCTGACCTAGCGTGTCTCCTGGCAGTGGCTGGTGTGCCGGGAGCCGAGGTTCTCCGGCCGAACAGCCGGCCCTTGCCGAAGCGCATGGTTGGAGATGCAATTCACCACAGCCGACCCCTCCGGATGCCGGCGCACGATACGAAGCCAGCTCGGCTGGCACAGAGATACCTGCAAGCGAAAACAAATAAGTGAAGAGCATGAATAAAATCACGGGGCCTGCACCGTTGAATGTGTTCCATAGCGATAACAGTTAGGGAGCTGGCAACGTTTCCTTTACCTAATACAGCGAATTGCTATGTAGACTGCATAAGCACAGCATTAAGGCTACTTCTACAGTGGCCTTGTTTAAAGGTGTTTATCGCGAATTTGCAGCAAATTTAAAGCAGTCGTAGTGGAGAAACATGTAATAGACCCTTGACCTGAAGAGACATAAATGTTCTGGATGCTTAATATTCCACCAAACTAAAATTGTTTCACCTTCTCAATTTTGGATATGAAGCGTTCTCGTAATTACTCCTGCGTCTGAAAGTGCACTGGAACCAGGCAGTTCAATTTACCCGAAGCGTGGCTTAATTATGCCGCTAACGGTGGAAGCGAAATTTACCTGCTGCATGCGCTCTAGGTGTGATGAACTGAGCATTTAGGCATGAAAATATTACATTTAAATATTGATACCGCTCGGCGATAAAACGCAAGCTTATAGTACCTTGCAAATATAATTCAGGGATAGCTTAATTCAACCTCCAATAAAGGCTCCCGTTTGCCGCGGCTCTTCTTCGGGTGATCGCTCGCGTACATGAGCTTCTTCACCCACATACTTTACCATACAGTTCTATGTGAAAGATCTCCCAACATTGTCTTAACGACCCGCTTAACTGAATCGTACGAACCAGCCTGCGTGGCAGAGTTGCCATCTAGCGGCATAGCGGCGAGAGAGAGAGAGAGAGAGAGAAAACATTTATTGCTCTAAAAAGTTTCTGGTTTTAGCGGCGGGCCGACGTCTTCATATCTTCGGCCTCTTCACAAGGTCGGCGCCCCTATTCCAGGCCACCGCTTAGTCTTGCTGCTTCGCAGGCGTGCCGCACCAGTGCCCTTTGGGCCGTGAGCTCGCTGCTGGTCAACAGACCCTCCCATTGTTCCGCACTCGGGTTTAGTTTGTGGAAGGCTCTGTTTCGTTCGCATTCCCATGTGATGTGGTATAGTGTGGGGGTTGCCCCGCACCACGGACATGTGTTCCTGTATTGTGTAGGGAACATCTTGTGTAGTATGTATAGATTGTGGAATGTCCCTGCTTGCAGTCTCCGCCAGCAGACCGCCTCGTGCTGTGTTAATGATGTGTGGGGTGGTGGGTATTTGAATCTCCGCCCTCTGTGGCAGTTTAGTATTTCTGTATACGTTGGTTCCACCGTTATGCGGTCCTCCAGGGCTTCTGACTGCCCTGCTCGGTTCGTGATCTCGCGAACTA
Source organism: Amblyomma maculatum (assembly GCF_055883805.1). Taxonomy (NCBI): domain Eukaryota; kingdom Metazoa; phylum Arthropoda; class Arachnida; order Ixodida; family Ixodidae; genus Amblyomma; species Amblyomma maculatum. The sequence continues at coordinate 98,331,451 of NC_139345.1, forward strand.
GGCTGTCTACCCTCGAGTTACCCTCTATCCCGGTGTGTGCCGGTATCCAGAAAATCCTGTGTCTTAAGGTCTTATTTGGAAGCCTTGCTTCGAGGAGGATGCTCAGCGCTTCCTTGCTTATTTTGCCCCGTGTGTAGTTCCTGCATGCTGCTTTGGAGTCTGTTAGGATTATGAGAGATTTGTCCCTACCTTCGGCGGCCGCTAGAGCTACGGCAGCCTCCTCCCCCTCCGTTACCGTACAGTTTCTTAACGTCGCACTGCTGATTGGTTCCCCCATGTGGTCCACCACTGCTGCCGCGACTCTGAACTTTCTGGTCCTGCGGTCCCATGGGTATAGGGCCGCGTCTGTGTATACCGTATTTTTCATTGTGGCTAGGTTCCGCTGCACATAGTCTGCCCTGGCCTGCCTTCTAGCGGCGTGGAGGTTGGGATCCATGTTTCTCGGCAGGGGGCTGACATCCAGTGTTTGACGGACCTCGTCTGGAATGGTGGCTGTTCTATCTGCGATCCCTTCTACGTCGTGTCCTAACCTCTCTAGGAGCTTGCGGCCGGTGACTGGAGCCTGACTATTTGCGCACTTAGCTGGGCGTCCGTTAGTTCTTCGAATGTGTTGTTTAGGCCCATTTGTAGCAGCTTTTCATTTGATGTGTTTTTTTGGTACCCTACTAAGTGTGGATGCGTGTTCCCGTCGCGCGCCAGCCCACAGTGATGTTACGTGCGCACGTTCGGAGTGTACAAGAGTGCTTTTTTGTTTGTTTCGCGGTTCTTGTGCGCTTTTGCTTACCTATCTGCCTCTTTCAAAAGAAATATGAACAGCCGGCTACCACTCAAATCCGCGCATCTTTTTTTTTTTTTTTTTTTTTGGGGGGGGGGGGCTGCATTGGCGAAATCCGCGAATTTTTTCTGCAATATTGGAACACTATAAACATTAAATCGCTAATCTATTGCATCAGGCACGTTTTCATCGCCAACAAACCCACCGTAAACTCGGAAGCAGACATACGCCGCGTGCGTTTCTGCGAGCGCCGCCGGCTGCACCTCTCTGTAAATATCACAATAAATCTTTTCACCACCACCACCGATCACCACTATCGGAGCGACGGTGGCACCACCTCTAGGTCAATCTCGCGGCGAATAGGACTAGCGTGTGTGACACAGAACGCAAGAGTCCTGGAAGGCTGATTCTGATTTCACGCTATCATCTTGAAGGACAGGACCAGGATCGAAGCACCTGATAAATCGACCAATTTCATGGGATTGCGCGATATCAAACAACCCTACGAGCAGTCAGCTGCGTCTACTGAAGTTTTCTGGCGTCGATCGATCGTTTCACGCTGCCTTGTCCAGACTGTAGGGTGTTTATTAAATGAATGCGCAAAAACTACGATGAGCGAGAGATTTGGCATATTGAGGGCATCCTATAAATCGGCCCTGTAAATTAATGTTGTCTTCTATACTTACGTGCCGCAGTATTCTGCACACAACTCTCAAAACATGCAGAATTTACGATTTCAGAATTCGCTTTCCTGACATGCCTCGCCTATCAAGATTGTCTATCTGTATGTGTTTGTTTGTTTGTTTGTTTGTTTGTTTGTTTGTTTGTTTGTTTGTTTGTTTGTTTGTTTGTTTGTTTGTTTGTTTGTTTGTTTGTTTGTTTGTTTGTTTGTTTGTTTGTTTGTTTGTTTGTTTGTTTGTTTGTTTGTTTGTTTGTTTGTTTGTTTGTGTTTTTACGTAGTAAACTCTCAGTGTTCTTGTATAATCATCGCGTGGATCCTTGGTCTCACGCGTGCTATTCCGCAGTTAATGACATCTTGATATCGAAGAATGTTATTCACCCGACTTTTTCAAAAACGCAAATTTAAACTAGGTATACTTTCAGAGCCGCAGAAGAATAGGTCAGAACAAAACAATAAAAGATAAAGAAATGGCGGCAGCAGTATTGTTACAGCAATGCTACATCAAATAACAAAAAAAATAGTCATTTTGTTCTAAAACTGAACATTCATTAGGAAGACTAGGGAAGGTGATGCCAAGCCTTCCAAGTCTTGGGCATAAAGGAACCGAGACATGACGGGTTGAAACTGATATGCGCCACAAATTTGAACTGCTGCGCAACCGGTACGGTTGGATGAACGCTTTCTTTGAATGTTCGAGGTTCAGTGATCCATTGTTTTTATTTTTTTTTTTACTTGCGCTTACATTTATGTTATTTGCTTCTGTAAACTTCAAAACTACCCATAAAACAATTCATAGCTAACACTAGCAAACAGCCGTATACAATCTATAGTAGTCTCAATAGGGAAACAATAATATATATATATATATATATATATATATATATATATATATATATATATATATATATATATATATATATATATATATATATATATATATATATGTACTTTACCAATAGATAATTTACTTAGTTTTCCATCACTACCATCCAGCCAATAGCGCCGACCAGTTCTCATGACGTCGCAGCTGATCCGTGACTAATCCATCTGTACACAACATATGAATGATTAACGTAGCTTCAATACAGCGCAGAGACAGGGATAGGGCACAGCAGGAGCGGCACTTGCAACTTAACTCATTCAGATGCGAAAGTATACCCCAGCATCCCCTTGTTCATTTTCTTCATATCTTCTCTCTATCGGAGGTGCCAAAGTGTCGAGGCAGAGGGAGACATTACTAAGTCGTTTGCTTTCACAAGGTGAACTGGAGTTTCGCTTCTTTTTTTCTTTTTTTAAGGAAAGAAAAAGAAAGGCGCAGATATTCAAATATCACTGTACAGCTTCAAGTCGCCTTGGGAGCATTAAAAGGTCTCCTAAATCGAGTAAAACAATCATGTGCCAGCAATATGATTGATGCGGACGAAAATGCGTTAGTGTGTGAGCTCCGGTTTCGTTAGTGGTATATATTGACGAACTTGGTTCACTCGCACCAATTATAATTTTTTTTTTGTTATTATGCCACGGTGGTTCAAACCTCCAGCCATTTCGTGTGACTTGTTCAACGCTTGTCCGATGGCGCTTCCTTGTGGCTTTTGTTATATTTAAGGATTGATGGGGGTTGAGTTCAAGTATACGCGTGCTCTTGTGCATGGCTGCAGTCGCTACGTGTTCGAACTCGGGCATGCATGCGTAAGTGGCTGCGTTTCTACTTGCTCCAACACGGATCGAAAGTGGTGAAGAATAAATATCCAACACACAACACGACACGCTGGTAGTTTTACACACGAATGCGGTGATGGCAGAGTTCAATAAAAGCATAGCTGCGATGGCCGAGTGGTTAAAACCAGTGGCTAGAGAAGCTGGCTTATCTGCATCACTGTATACCTCCAAAACCAGCTCAAATCTAAAGGTATGACAAGCTTTTATTGTATGCACCGCTGCGCCAGGGATTGGCTTCATGACGCTAAAGCCGACGGACAGATTTAACGAGATAGGGTTCTGATGCTTACCTACTGGGAAATATATTATAGATGGAGACACGTCTATTTATAAGCATCTGCCGCTTACACGTCTTCATCGCTCCATTCTTCTCATAATGTGAGTGTGTGTGCAAAAGCTTCAAAGAATAGATAAAAGAGGAACGTACATGACCCTGTGACTGACACTTGTTTACAGCGTCAACATCACTGCCAGCATGTAGACAGAAGAAGGGTAGAGTGGAGAAGACGAAATGAGTAGAATGGAAGCAGTCGCACGCAGCCGAAGTCGCAGGAATGCCCCCATCCTACAGTAAGGTTCTTATGACGCTGGCCCGCGTGCTTTTCTCCTAAACTCCTAAACTAAATAAGTATCTGACCTCGCGCTCTTTGAAGAGCGCCGGAACATGGCGCGTCCGGGCGAAACGTACGTGGTCGTGAAGCTTCTGGAACTTCTCTTCCATATCCGGGTTCACCCAGTTCGGACGCTGTCAGTTCACTATTTGTATATATATAATATGAGCCGCTATTCTTTCTTTTCAATAATAATAATAATAATAATAATAATAATAATAATAATAATAATAATAATAATAATAATAATAATAATAATAATAATAATAATAATAATAAACTGGTTCACAGGAAAGGAAAGGCGCAATATTGGTTACACTTGTTATGTGGACACCTGACCCGCGCCGTATGGGAAGGAAGGATGGTAAAACTGAAACTAGAAAGAGAGAAATGGGTGCCGTAGATGAGGGTTGCGCAGTAATTTCGACCACCTGAGAATATTGTCACGCTAATGACGACGATGAAGGATGGTGATGGTGTGACAGAAGGGGAGGAAGAAGCGTTGGTTTCTGGGCGCTAGTAGGCTTCATCTTGTTCCGCTACATCAGCACTGTAAATAAACACACCTTCTTATTTCATCGTAACAACTTGGTGGAAGGTGCTCCGTACGATCCCCTCGATCCCTACCTACAGCGCTGCAAGGCCAACTGGAGCTTCGACGTAGTCGCCGCATCGCTGGACTGCCACCGCTCACGACCATTATGGACCACACCGACACAAACCATGCAAGCCGCGACGCTGCAAGCCAGGCTGGCGGCATGCCTGCCCACTCCAACCCAATTCCGTCCCAGCCTTACCGGGAACCACGACCTTTTGCCGGAGAAGAAGGTGAGGACGTTGAGAAGTGGCTACTTGATTATCAACGAGTTAGTCGGTACAACCGGTGGGACCCCCTTACCATGCTAACAAACGTCGTTTTCTTTCTCACTCACACGGCTCTGACCTGGTTTGAGAATAACGAGGATAACTTAACGACTTGGGAACGGTTCGCCACCGAGTTAAAACTGCGTTTTGGAGACTCTGTTCCCAGCAAAAAGCGGGCTGAGCAGACCCTTGCACAAAGAGCTCAATTTCCCGATGAAACTTGTACAACTTACACAGCAGAGATCCTCAAGTTATGCAAATGTGTCAATTCCAACATTCCCGAGGAAGACAGAGTCGGTCACATTTTGAAGGGTATCGCGGCGGACGTGTACAACTTCTTAATCGCCAAAGACAGCCTTGACACTGTCTGCAATGTCATTAGACACATCCGCGCGTTTCAAGCTTTTAAAACACGTCGTATTGCGCCGAAATTTGGGCGGCTGGCCAACGTGCCTACCGTGGCCAGCCTTGATGACCATGCCCAACTAGATCTTCCGTCAACTATCCGGCAAATCGTGCGCGAAGAACTTCTACGGATCAACACGCTTCCCCTGCATGAATCTGCTGAGGTTTCTGTCCAGAGGGCCTCTAGACGGCCGGCTTCACCACCACAAGCGATTCAAGTACAGCATTTCTCTCAAGCTCCTGAAATTGCAGCTTCTATTGACTACCCGCCCATACATTTTGCCAACCCGACTGCGTCGATGCTTGAAGCCCCAAGGTATGACGTCCCCTCAAGTGCACCTAGATCTTCTATTCGATCTACAAGGATTCCTGTGCAGTGTGAGCATTCAGCCAGACCTACGATGCGCCCTGCTGTGCCTGGCTCGTATCCACAACAGCATTTAATACCTTCCCCACCGATATGCTACCGCTGCGGCGTTGAATGTCACATCGCCAGGTACTGCCGCAGTAGGTTCCCGCCACGCTATAACCGCCCGGTGCCTCCAGCAGTACCCAACAATCGGCAATACAGCCCCGTTTTCCAGCAATCCACTCCCCGTGGGTACTTCGGCAACATCCAGAACGGGAATCTCCGCGACCATTCCCCAGCATCTGAGCGAAGTGTTACTCCTCCACCCGCCTTCCGTGCACGTCGTTCTCCATCACCGCGGCGGCGCCCCATGCCGCCCCATCCGGAAAACTAACCAGCGCGACCGATGGGGGTGAGGCCGCTGGAAATGTGCTGTGTGCCAACATCCCTCCAACTGCAATGCTCAAAAACAAAATTCGTGTGTTCATTGATGGTGTGTGTACATTAGCTTTGGTAGATACGGGCGCGACTGTGTCTGTGATGAGTAATCAGTTTAGGCGCTTGTTGGGACGCAAAGTGATGCTTGAATATGACCGTGCTTCAACGTTTTGTGGTGTGAGTGGAGAGGCGTTGCGACCACTGGGTGTGTGTAGTGCGCAAGTGTCTGTGGGTGGAGCAAGTTTTCAAGCCGAATCCGTAGTCTTACCCCACTCTACGCATGACATCATTTTAGGAATCGACTTCTTGAAGTTTTGTGGCGCTACCGTGGACTGCCGAAGTCAAGAGGTTCATTTTGATGGCTCGCATCTGCCGACACTTTTTGAAAGTGGCCGTGATGAAGAAACAGTTTTTAGCATTACCGAAGACATCGTAGTTCCACCCTTGTCTGCCATGTTCGTCCCCGTATCCGTTCCACTTCTTGAGAAGGTTTCATTCCAGGCCGTGGTGCACCCAGTTCACTCAGCATGCCTGAAAAAAAAATGTAATTATCCCTCACTGTATGATCTCCGTGCATCACGGTAGTGCCTCGTTATGGATCATCAATCCATCGTCCGAGCACGCAGTTTTACCAACGGGATTGAAGCTTGCCTCCTGTGGACCCGATGCGCCCCACGTCGTTGCTTTGGTCACAGATGCTACGAGTGCCACCGTACCTCTGCCTGCTGATGAAACTTCGATCATCCGCATGATCAGCGCCGATCTCAGCTCACCTCAACGCCGTACTCTTGTGGATATTCTTCTACCTTTTTTGCCTATGTTTGACTTTTCTGAAACAGATGGACCAACCTCTCGCCCTGCACATCGGACCCATCATAGCATCGACACTGGTTCGGCTCGCCCCATTCGTCAAAATCCATATCGCGTGTCCCCATCTGAGCGCAAAGTCATTCATGAGCAAGTGGAGGACATGCTACGGAAGAAGGTGATACAGGAGTCATCTAGCCCCTGGGCTGCCCCTGTTATTCTTGTACGCAAGAAAGACGGTTCGTGGCGATTCTGCGTCGATTATCGGCGTCTAAATTCTGTTACGAAAAAGGACGTCTATCCTCTTCCTCGCATAGACGATGCCCTCGACTGCCTCTCTGGTGCGTCCTATTTTTCTTGTCTTGATCTGAGATCTGGCTACTGGCAAATTCCAATGGACCCTGCGGATAAGAAAAAAACAGCCTTTGTAACGCCAGATGGCCTTTATGAGTTTAATGTTATGCCATTCGGGCTGTGTAATGCGCCAGCCACATTTAAACGCTTTATGGACACAGTTTTGCGCGGCTTAAAATGGGACATTTGTCTTTGCTATCTGGACGATGTCGTCATATTTGGGAAATCCTTCCAAGAACACAATGACCGTCTAGTACGTGTCTTGAATTGTCTGCACAACGCCGCCCTAATTCTGAACTCCAAAAAGTGCCGCTTTGGAGAGCGCCAAGCGCTGGTGCTAGGACACATTGTCAATGGTGATGGTGTAATGCCGGATCCCCAGAAAACTGCCGCTGTTGAGTCTTTTAAACCCCCGCAGACAGTGAAAAAGTTGCGCAGTTTTCTAGGGTTGTGCTCGTATTTTAGACGCTTTATACATCGCTTTGCTGACGTTGCTTACCCATTGACGTGCCTTCTCCACAAAAACTCTACTTTTAACTGGACACCAGACTGCGACACGTCATTCCGTCAACTGAAGTTTCTTTTAATATCGAAACCCATCCTACGTCACTTCGATCCTACTGCAATGACAGAAGTACACACGGACGCTAGTGGAATCGGTCTTGGTGCAGTCCTTGTCCAACGGCGCGATGAACGAGAGCATGTTATCGCGTACGCAAGTCGTACCCTCAGCAAACCGGAGCGAAACTACACAGTCACCGAACAGGAATGCCTAGCTGTAGTTTTCGCTGTGCAGCGTTTCCGTTCATATTTGTACGGACGTTCGTTTACTATCGTAACTGACCATCATTCACTCTGTTGGTTGCGGGACCTTCGAGACCCATGTGGTCGCCTCGCACGCTGGGCCCTCCGGTTACAGGAATATGACTTTGCCGTGGTGTACAAAAGTGGGAGGCGTCATGCAGACGCAGATTGTCTTTCTAGGATGCCAATGTACACGACTGGACCTGAAAGCGACGATTTCGACAATTATATATCGACCCTCGAGCCAGCGTTCCCCGACACGAATGTTTTCAAAACGGAACAGCAAAATGATACCAGTCTGCAGCCTCTCTTTGCCCAAGCCAACGTACCTACAAGCCGTTTTTCTGTGCATGATGGCCTCCTATGGAAAAAGAGTTATTCGCCTGTCGGCCAGCGATACCTACTTGTAGTTCCCAAGACGTTGTGCACGGACGTATTGCGTGTTATGCATGATGATCCAACTTCTGAGCATTTGGGATCGGTTCGAACACTCCACCGTGCTCAAGAAAGATTTTACTGGCCCAGAATGCGCTCGACGGTTGAACAATACGTTGCCAGTTGCAAGCAATGTCAACGCCACAAACGTCCAACTGCAACTCCGTCTGGCTTGCTGCACCCTGTGAAGACCCCGACAGCACCGTTTGATCAAGTAGGCATTGACCTCGTAGGTCCGTTTCCGAAGTCCGTGGATGGAAATCGCTGGATTGTAATCTGCGTGGACTATCTCACACGTTACTGTGAGACCGCCGCTCTCCCATCTGCTACGGCGCATCAGGTGTCGCTTTTCTTGCTGCACTCAGTCATCTTACGACACGGGCCGCCACGAATTGTCATCACTGACCGGGGCCGACAATTCACTGCTGATGTTGTTGAAGAGCTCATGCGTTTATGCGCCGTAACTTTCCGACACTCGACGCCATACCATCCCCAGACAAATGGCTTGACTGAGCGCGTCAACAGAACGCTTATCAACATGCTAGCCATGTATGTGGACGCAGGGCATAAGAACTGGGACACCATGCTGCCCTTCATCACGTATGCGTTTAATACCGCCACGCATGAGACGACTGGGTACAGTCCATTTTTTCTGGTCTATGCCAGACCACCACGCTACTCTCTGGATACTATCCTGCCCTTCACAAGCCGTGAAGACCCCTGCCTGGCTGAGACCCTCTGTCTCGCCGAAGAAGCTCGGAGAATCGCCCGATTACGGTCTGGGGCTTCACAAGAACGTTCTAAAGTGCGATACGATGCCAGTCACCGGCGGGTCACGTACTCTGTAGGTGATTTAGTCTGGCTATGGCGTCCAATTCGGCGCCGTGGCCTACATCAAAAACTCTTGGCCTATTATGACGGCCCATATGTGGTTATGGGCCGTCATAATGGGCCATTAGTGATTTAACTTATGGAATAGCCCGCCTGACAGCATCGGGTCGCCGGTCTGCCAAAACCGAACTGTGTCATGTTGCCTGCTTGAAGCCGTGTCAGCCTCGCACGACTCACGAACACGCCCAGAGGGCTTCGTCTGAGTAGGGGGGAAATGTCACGCTAATGACGACGATGAAGGATGGTGATGGTGTGACAGAAGGGGAGGAAGAAGCGTTGGTTTCTGGGCGCTAGTAGGCTTCATCTTGTTCCGCTACATCAGCACTGTAAATAAAAACCCCTTTCTTATTTCATCGTAACAATATTTAACGTGCACTGACATCGCACAGCACACGGATGTCTCTTCGTTTCGCCTCCACCGAAATGCAACCGCCGGCGGTCGGGATCGAATTTGGGTATTCCGGCACACTACAGTAGTCGGGCATCTTTTAACCATTGCACCATCGCGGCTGGGCCCCGGGTAAAGTTATCCGGGAAGCCGGGAAGTGTATTCTAGCAAATGTTCAGAGAGTACTGTGGCAACTGTTTGAGCGAGACGTTTATCATAAGGACAGCTGGTGAAAGCTTCTTGCGCCAGCTGCAACTTGTCTGTACAGGCTTCCCCCATCCGTATTTCAAACACTGAAATTATACTCTCTACAGTACCACTGTCCTGAAGCCAACATACGGGGTCGTTCTGACATTCACGATTCCATGATGGTGTTGGAGTTGCGGTTTGGTTTATGGGGCTTAACGTCCCAAAACGACTCAGAATATGAGAAACGCCATAGTGGAGGGCTAAGAAAAATTTTACCAACTGCGGTTGCATTGCACAACGCACGGGTGCCTTGCTTTTCTCCTTCATCGAAAAGCAGCCGCCGCTGCTGGGATTCGATCCCGCATCCTTGGGCACAGCAGTCGAGCGCCCTAACCAGTGCATCACCACGGCGGAACATGACGGTGTTGCATGTCCGCCGTATTCTTGCTGGCTTGATATGTCATTATTGTCTTTAGAACTCTGAATCTTAGCATCCACCTGTTCAGTATAGATATGTATAGTTTGTTGCCACACTGAGGCGGTTGAAGGAAGAGTTAATGCGTTTGTGTGTTCGACCCAGATTAGTGCGTGCTATTAACCTTCATTTTATTCCTGCATACCAAAATGATCAACTGACATTGTAGTGTCATTCAGGTCTGGGATATCTGTATTTTAAAAACATCCATCCGCGATTGTTTCGATCCGGCTGAATAGTCTGTATGTGTCGCAAGAGAGAGAGAGAGAGAGAGAGAGAGAGAGAGAAACTTATATTCAGAGAAGTGCCGCAAGGAGGAAAAAAAATTCCTGCCTTGACGTTTCATTACTGGTCATCAGGGCCTTCTGTGAATCTGGCACAATGTGCACTGTGCATTCACTTGTGCTGTAGTGCCACGGCACATGAGAAGATTCCCCATAAATCCCGATTCCCCATAAATCCCGCCGGACCTGGACAAGCCAGGCTCGTGACAAGCCTACAGACGTTTCTGGCTCTATAGACGAGCCCGACTGGTCGCTTATTTTGTGCCGCTCTGTATCGGATTTGCAGCGACCAGAGATCGTCCATTACAAAATGTTTATTCAGGCAACAGATGGTGTTACGGGTAATAAAAGACCACTTTGGACCAATTAAGTTTCGTAACAAAATTTTAACTTTATTGTGTTAAAATAGTGGTCCTATAACCTTTGGACCCTTTTCGTCAGCAGTATGCTTCGCAAGGACGGCATTTTTTCATGAAAAACATCAGTTCTATTCTCCTCTACCAGCTGGCGAAGTTGTTGGAAGGATTCAAGTTCCCTCACTTACACTGGAGCTACAGCCGTCACTACTGCCATAGATCTGCTTGCGTATGCTATAATAGATGGAACATCCGAAAACAGCATGAGGATATGAGAGGCTCCATTGTGGGCGGCTCCAGATTAATTTCGACCACCTAGGGTTCCTTACTGATATCGCTCAGCACACGAGCGCCTTGCGCTTCGCCTGTATCGAAACGCAGCCGCCGCGGCCCGTGTCACACCCGCGTCGTCGGACTCATATCAGCCGAACACTGTATTGACCGAGTCACCTTGGCGGGTGGCTTTTATCCGTGACGTCTCAGTGTAACGTCATGGATTGCAATACGTTTGAGGGAGTAAGGCAAACAATTTTACACCCTTATCTAAGTCTAAACAGCCGAAAGACATGATTGTGGTGGATTTGGCCATTCTTAAAGTGACACTCTAGCTTTGAAGTGGCGGCGAAGTACGATCCATATGGCGACCAACAAATAAATCTTCCCTCTACGTGAAGCCGCACGCCGCCTAGAAACAACCAGCAACTTGCGCTGAATTGTTCGGGATCGACCGGTGAAGCATAGATTCTCTCACGCGAAGCAATAAAAGCCACTTTAGATTGCCCAGTGTTTCGCCTTTGCGTCGCACTTACTGCTGACTGCTTCTCTACTGCCACGCAAGACAACTCAACCGCGATGTACGCAATGTGTCCAGGATGCAAAACTAATTAGCGCTTACGAAGACGGAGTGCGGAAGCCCTGTTTATCCTGAGTTCGAAGCGATTAAAGATATTTAAACTGTGTTTCAGTACATTCGAAAAATAGCTAGGAAATGATAAGGCAGACCAGAAAATTTGTTTTTAAGCAATTCGGGCACCCGGTTGTCCTTCTACTACGTATGGGCAACAATCGATATCTCTTTACCACTCACGAAGCATTAATTCAACGTGAGTAATCGAAGCACCCCAGGCCAGTTTGCAAATGCTGCTCTCTTGCCCCGTGCAAACCTTGTTAGTGTCCTGAACCTTCGTTCTTCTCTATTTCATTCTAGCGCATTTTTCTTTTTGTTGTTGCTGTTGCTGGGAGTAATGTATAGCCTGCTATTGTTCGTAGAAGGTTGTCATTCATTTGGGAACTTGGCGCCGTTCATGGTTTGTATTCAAGACGTGCACCCCTGCTGGAGCCGCAATACCTCAGGGCGTATACGGGACAACTGTTTCGCTACACCTGTCCTCATGGGAGCCAAGGCAAAGTAGGTCGACCCTTGGCCGTTACACCCTTCACCCTGATTATGCCTGGAAGCAGGACTCATTAAAACTAGGTATGAATGGGCGCATTGAGATGCTCATCTCGTCCGTGACTTTAGTATTCATGCTGCAGGATCTTCGTTACGTCAAGCGCAAACAAAGAACTCAAGCAAACACGAATGGACCGGCACTATCTTGTTCACGTGTTTAAAATAAACACACGATTGCAATAGGCTAATCGTGATTAATGCTGCATAAATCAGCTAGTTGAGTGCATTTTTCACAGCAATATCCGTATTAAAGAGTTTGGGAAAAACGGCGATGACCTTTTAGTAAGGGTGATGAATATTCTTCGCTCACTGTGCGCTTCTGCTGTCTCTTTTTCATGACGTGTTCTGCGTCCTGCGCCGAAGAAAGTTCGTCGTGGATAACCGGATAACCCGCACACGACCTATTCGCATGTAGCAAGAGAAAACTTTGTTTCACCTTCCAGACAAAGTGTGTTGTCTAGGTGGACTGCAGAATGCTGCAGAATGCAAGCGCTTGGGACCACATAGTCGCCCCCCAGTGTTGCAATGTGATCCTCTCTCACGCGTAAGTACGTTCGACCCCTCCATTTTCGGTCTTTTCACATCTTCTTTCCTTCTTTTTTTTTTTTTTTTTTTTGCCTTGTGGTCTGACTCAGTTTCCTATGGATAGGACGCAGTTGTTAGTTGCTACTTCCTTTACTCATTCTTGATTCTTTATTCAGAGGCAGCACTCCGCTTTGTCCAAGGGGGGCTGTGCAGTGAGGGGGGGGGGGGGGGGGGGGGTTGCAATATGGGGAAAAAAAAGCAGATCGTCTTTACTTCAGCACACTTGGTAAAATTCTACTCTACAATTCTACTCTGCTACGGCTATCGCAAAAAAAAAAAAAAGGAATTAGCATAAAGGCTCGTTGTAGTCCGATATTTTTACATATTAATGTCATGTTATATATGTAGTGCGGGGTTTAAAATAAGTACCTTTGTTAATTCCGGCCTTTTTATATATTTGAAAACAGTTTCAAGCAAAATTTTCTAGCCTAACCCAAAGTAACCTTGTCTAACCATGTGGTATTTGCCCACTCTACATGCAGTGGACACTGGACAGCAAAGCAGTGAGGATATCGCAGTTACCTCTTTGTTTTGTAGAAACAAATAATCCGAGAAAAATTCGAAAGAAGAAAGAAAACAACGTTTGACGTCATCGATTTGCAACGGCGAGTCCATTCAGTCAATGCCTTTCTTTTATGTTGAAGGAGATTAATATAATTTAGGTGTTCAAGTTAAAGCATCTAATAAAAGTCGTGTAAGAGAATAAAGTTAGCAAAACAAAAAAATACAACAGTCTGGGCCAGCTGGCATCATTTTCTAAGCGGTATAATAACAGACACAAACGAAGACGACAAACACGGAAAAAGTAACCCGGCGGCACCAGTGATCGAACCTGGTACCTCCCGAGTGCGATGCGGATGCTCTAGCACACGAAAAGGACTGGCAAGTCGTTGCTAACTATCCCAACTTAAAGTTTTAACGAAGACTAGGCCAGGCGACTCTCAACAACCTTCAGTAGGTTTCACTGGGTTAGGAGACCCCGCCTTCCTCGGAAGATCTTTTAGCTAAATGCTGGGACCAGGTGTTGCAAGGAAACTGGCCACTAATTTTTCTAAAAACAAGGCTGTCTGACGTATGACGGCGATTTCTGGACCGCCATTGTACCACTCTTTGTAGACATTGTAACAGAAGGGAATAATGTTAACTACTGAGATAGTTAAATAACTTTTGATGACATTTTTTTTTTTTATATTACAATTACACCTCTAATTTCAAGCAGATATTTGTAGCCAGATTTTATTGGTAGCCATAGCAGTTTGTAGACTTTTGAAAACGCGATTACCCTAGGCGCTGTGGATCAACAAGTTTTGGCCATCTAATTACGCGTACTTTCGAAAAACTCGTGCTCTCTAAGCGCTGCCCACAGCGCCATCAGTGAACGCGTAGCGCGAGAGCCGCGCCAGCTTCGCTACCCTACATGCCTAGGTTCCTGAGAATTTTGTTCGTTACCCCTTCCATGGTCAGGAGCCGACTTCGTTTTAAGTCTCACAACCTCCGCCCTCGCTTCCGCTTCTGCGATGAGGGCGTCCAACGCGTCGTTAGGCGCTCCATAATAGTCAGGGCGGGGAGTTCGCGAAGGTTTTCCCACGTAAGTCTCAATTAATTTGTTTATGAAATCATCATCGTTCCCTTCTAAATCGAGTCTCGTTTTTACCAATTTTATACCGGATTGCGCCTTCGAGTTTTCGGGGTCCAACAAGTGCCGGAGGAAGCTCCACTTCTTGGAGAGGTTCATGCTCCCCTCCATTTCGTCACACTTGTTGTCCTAATTTTGTTCGCATGATTTGAAAGTATAACCTTCGATTTCCTTATTACGATAACTGCATTAGTTATCTATCGGAGTACATGCAGGAATGTTCGGAAAAAGGCGAGCTCCTACAATAGTGGAAGGCGGCAAGCATTATTTTAACACCGAAACCAGGGCAGCCTCCTCAACTGGCAAATTTGCGACCTATTTACTTAACTTCATGCGTGGGGAAATTGATGGATCGCGTCTTTCAGGTCAGACTGTTGAGCTTCATGGAGGAGGGAGATCTATAGCCACATGACATGGTCGGGTTCCGACCTCACTTGTGTACGCAGGACGTCATGCCCCAAATCAAACATGACATAATAGACTCAAGGTCTAAAGATGCGAAAGCGATTTTGGTGCTGGACCTCACTAAGGCTTTCGACAACGTAAAGCATGAGGTGGTCTGGAAGGGCTGAACAAGATTAATACAGGTACCAGGACATATCGGTACATCAGGGACTTCCTGGCGGGCAGGACTGCCTGCATGAAGTTCGCTGGAATTAATACAGGTACCAGGACATATCGGTACATCAGGGACTTCCTGGCGGGCAGGACTGCCTGCATGAAGTTCGCTGGAATCCCCCGCAGTTGAGCTAGAGAGTATGGATACGCCCCAGGGATCGGTGCTGTCTCCCCTGCTGTTTAACGTTGCTATGAGGGAACTCCCCGAGCAATTGGCAATGCTTGAGGGATTAAAATTTAGTATATATGCGGATGGCATCACCATTTGGGTCAACTGTGGAAGTGATTCGGCCGTCGAACACATGCTCCAGGCCGTCACCGACATCATAGTCGATTACGCGGCCGAGAGAGACCCAGCGTGCTCGCCGCAGAAATTAGAATTGTTTATATACAATCCGAAGCACTTGAGGTGCAAGGCACCATCGGAGATTAAGATTAAAGTGGCTGGCAGGTAAAAAGGTACAAATGTCGAACAAATCAAAATCTTAGGTCTGATCTCCAGTCACACGCCATAATGGCGAGATATCAAGAGGCTAAAAAATCACATGATGCAGACCCTGAGCGTAATTAGTTGGGTGGCCAGCAGGGGCCTAGGGTTAAAGGAAAACATTTTGATTAAACTATTACAAGCGTACATATTCAGCCGGGTGAGTTACGCAACGCCGTATCTATTTGAAAGGGTGGAAAGAAAAAGGATTGAGTCTCTAATGAGACTCAAGCCCAAGTGCACATCCACAAAGAGTCTGATGGCTCCACAGCACATAGGCAGAACTGTCAGAAGCGGTGCGAACCTTTCAAATTGAGAGGCTTAGCATCACGAGGACAGGAAGAGTCATTCTGACCAAAGTTGGAATAAATCCCGATATGAGGGGTCCCACGCCAAAGGTGGAGGTAGATATGGAAGTCAGACAAAATCTGATGATTCCCCGCCTGCCAAAAAACATGCACCCTGAATATAACAGAGGAAAAACAAGCGAGTCGAAGCATTAGAAATTAGATTTGTCAAAACTTCGAAACATGAAGTAGCCTATGTAGACGCGGCGGGAGGTAGTGGCGGTTCTATAAGCGGCCGGGACAATCGCGTGACGGCTGCCACTTTGCGCGGGCGAAGCATAGAAGTAGCCGAGGAAATTGCGATCGCGTTAGCTAGCGTCGGAACGGAAGCGAAGTTTGTTATCAATGACAGCAAAACTGTCTACAGAATTTTAGCATGGGAAGGACCTCGCCCTTATCGGCCAGAATTCTCGGCCAGAGAAAGTTGGATAGGAAAATTAAGATAATTTGGACTCCGGCACACGAAGCCGATCCCGGCAACGAGGCGGCCAAAGAGCTGGCTCGAGATCTCTACCGCCGAGCCGCTACAGGACCCCTCGGTGAATGAGGGAGTGGAGAGCTCATGCTAAAATAGGGGGAGATCACGCAGCATTACAGATTGGATCGTCGACTGGTACCCCTGCCAGACCCGAAATTAAGCAACAGACGAGCAGTAGCGTGCAAACTTACACGTAGCCGCACTCGGTAATGGCTAACCGCATGTTCCCCGATGCCAGGGGCGAGAGGGACCCTCGACCGCATAATATGGGGATGCCCTTAGTATCCCGGGATGACGCACAATATAGGCAATAAAGACGCCTGGGAGACCCTGCTACGCAGCTCGGACCCTGAGCCCCAGCTCCTGCTCGTCGAACTGGCTGAAGAGGCTGCTGGGACCCAGCACCTCCTAGCCTCCATCTGCCCCCTGACCTGCGTGTGGGGATGTAGGTAGATCACCTTATCTGTTGGATATTAAAGTTTATTCTATCTATCTACCCCACATGTCCTGGAGCAGTGAGCAGTGGCGAGCAACGCAGCTCAGACGAGAGAGAGAAGCTCTGTGGTTTTGCGAACCACAGAAGTGGTATTGGCATATCTGCTGCTGCCTTGCTTCCAAGGTATGGCAACTGCATGAAGCAATCTCACTAAGACGATTACTCGTCCACTTCCTTGAACGCAAGAACTGTTAGTGAAAAGGGGACTCGACTAAAGAGAGGCACGACTGGGAATTTTCGTCGAGGCCATGTTGCTTTTCGCTGGAGTCTAAAAACAAAGCGCCCGTGTGCTGTACGATGTCAGTGCACAGTACATCAAATTGGTCAAAATTTCATGAGCTCTCCAATATGGCATCCTCGATAGCCTGAGTCGCTCTTAGGCGTAAAGACTATAAAGCAATAAACCAAACCAGGTTATCTTCTTTCGACACAGATATTTCATGCATCTCAATATCTGTCACGTCCTCCCCACATTAGTGTATTATATCAGCAGGCAAAGCAGGTATGTGTGAAAGTGAATGTCAACGCACATCCAAATGTATTCTACTGGACAATAAAGCGAGGAGAATGCGACTGCTTAGAGAAACCTGAAGCCCCTAAATAAACATCAAGGAAACCAAGTGACAGACGTGATATCTGGGACACATTCAATGCATACATGATACACAAATCTGATGGACCATATTTCGCTTTTGCTTATGAGAAGGCGGCATGGCTAATAGCGACTGCAGAAAGCACACAAATTAGGCATATGAATATAAGCCTATAAATGCATGACGGTGGCGTTTTGGCTACGACACTGTTTCGGACGAAGCCGTCAGTTCAAACACCAGCATCATTTTCTGGAGTGTGAAATATATTACAGCCTGCGCACTACACTCCGTTGGTGCACAGTAAATACCACTAAGAGTGGAAAATAATGCGATACTTCTCTACGGTGTCTCTCACAGCCCAGGCGCAGTTCAAAGGTGTTAACACCAACGTACCATACCATACTATACTATACCATACCGTACCATACCATACCATACCATACCATACCATACCATACCATACCATACCATACCATACCATACCATACCATACCATACCATACCATACCATACTATCAAAGCACGTGTTTTTTATGTGTGTTCTTTTTTTCAAATTTTTTATTGTAAGACCCGTGCACAGCCAAGAAAAATGCTGCCTGAAAAATGCATGGACCACAATGTTTAATGTCGATTTCTGATTCTATTGAAACCTGATACATCTCATCCTAAACTTTTGGACCAACCGTGTTCGCGAGATTCGACCTCTTCTCCTGAGAATACATATGTATAACGTCTGAAAATATCGTTGTCCATCAAAGATAAAAGTAGTATTTCTTGCCTTCGTTCCTTTCTGTCCTTTGAGTTCACGGAACTTCAAATTTCTAACTGATCAAGAGCAACACAACGGCCTGTCAAACAAGGTTTAAGAAAAATTTAATAAACAGACCAACGCCGTACGACGTTCGGAACATTGGAAATTGTTTTGTGTGCAACGGCTGCCTCGATCGTTTTGTAGGGGACCACGCGCTTTTCATGTGCGCTTAACAGGCAAGGTGAAAATGTCTGCCCCCGCCCCCCCCCCCCCCCCCTTCCCATACCAAAATTATGTTACCAAAATAATGTTGCGCTCATAAATATTCTGAGTCTATGTATTAACAGACTGTCTACATACCGAAGAAGGCCTCTGTGGGATGGATAAAACCCTTGTTTTCCTTGAGAAATTAATACATTTTTCGGATATAACTTATAAATTAATGTCAGATAAAATTAACATGAACCAACTTTCACTCACTGCGGAAATTTCACATTATGTTCCTGCAATAAATTGTGTGTTACATCTGCAGCACTGTAGTTAGAAATGAAATCAGTTGTGAGCTCTAGTCTATAAGAAATTTCCCCGTGAGACCAAGAAGATAATAAAGTGGCCGCCATGCTTTTCACTTGTTAATGGGGGAAAAAATATGCTCTTTTTTTTTTTTTTTTTCGCGTCTGGCGCAAACATTTTATCGGCAAAGTGAGAACAAAGCACTTACCGCTCAAGATTAATATCCTTGTGTACTTCCTTAACCTTACTTCCTTAACCTTGTGTACTTCCTTAACAATTCATAAAGAAAGCATGTTCCTAATTATTTCCTTTGCCCTGCATCATCGACTCGGCATGCATTACCTCTGACATCGCATTAACGACTGAAAGGGCCATTATATGATTTACCAACGTATTTTGCAATGGTAAACATGCATCATAAGTGCAAGCTAAATCATTTCATGAAGCAACAATGATTGCGCGCTACACATTCTGATATGGAATCATCGGTTCGTATAGCACCTTTTAACATAATGGAAAGGCATCGTTGATGGCTGCGGGGGGTTATGTTCGCAAATTCGAATCATCGCTCCGAACGTGAACTGAATTCGTATAGGACGCAAGGCACTTTTGCTTTTCGTCCGGATTAGAGTACCGCAGTTCGTGCGACCGCGAATCGAAAGTGCAACACCCTGCTTCGCAGCAGGAGACCTCAGCCACTAGCTGTCCACCGATGTCTTCGAGCCTTCTCGTTTCAGGCAGACGTCCGCTTGTGAGCGACAAATGTGGTCTCTTCGCCACACTGACCTCCCAGTCTCCCGGATGTTGTTTAGCATGCTGCACGCGTTCTATCCCATTGTTCGCAGTAGGCTTAGGCACGCGCGCTGCTCCGCACCCGTGCCGAATTGCATGCATCGCGGACCGAGCAAGTGGAGTAGCCATTGCCCCGCGCAAGACGGCTCCACGCAATGATTAAGCGCATCCCGTGAGTTCGCAGAGTGCGAACCAATTTCAACACGCTGGCCGCTTTGTATTTGTGGTCGGTCTATTAAACATTTTAGACGCGCCAGTGGGTTTCCGGGCAGTCGTAGTCCGCTTTTTCAGTAAAGTAACATCGGAAGCATCGTAAGCAACAATCGGAAAGCAAAGCACTCGCAGGGTTGTGGGCAGGAGAACTTTACTTCCACAAAAGTTTGTGGTCGCAGGTCACCGTTAACAGTATTTTGTAAGTCTTAACTGTTTTATATAATAGAAAGGTGGTGCATTATAGGGTGAATTTCTTGCCTGCAGGAATTATTTGCAAACGCACAACTTGCCACAGAAGTGTGCCGGTGAGGCCGCTCAGGCCCATTGTAGACATTTAATTATTTTAATGTTCTCTGGTTTTGTCTGGTTTATCCAGAGCTACAGAATAAGTTAGACCGCCTGGGTTACTTCAACGTGAACTGATATCGCACAGTGCACGGGCACTCAGCAGTACGCAGATAACGCTGAGAATAATCCCGGCCGCCGCGGTGGCTTTTCGACTGAGACGAAAAGCAAGGCGCCCGTGGCTGTGCGATATCAGTGCATGTTAAAGAACTCTAGGTGGTCGAAATTTCTGGAGCCATCCACCACGGTGTCTCTCATAGCCTCAGTCGCTTTGGGACGTTAAACACAATAGACCAAACACCGAGAATAACTTTAAAAACTTGCTCCGCAGCTTTCTTCATAGTGCAGTTCCACCACGCAGAAATGTCAGCTCGCCCTATTGGGTTTCTCATGCGGCGAAACATGCGGTTCTCTTTCTCTTGTTCTCTTTCCCTCGCTCTCATTCTCCGTTCCGGATCTCTGCCAGTCAGTTCGTAGTATGCCAGTGGCACGCGCACGAAACGGCTACCTTTAGTGCCAATCCGAAGGGCCTCGTCCTCGAAAGCCGTATTCCTGTTTCTGCCAAACGCGGAACGCATGTAAAAGTAGGCGAAGCCTATAAAGAAGCATGCAAACCCGGCGCTCGCGGACGGCAGCTTTTCCGCTCCAACCCTTCACATCAACGAGCAGGGAGGAGGTACAGTAACACCACACGCAACAACTCGCCTCCGTCGTGCCACAATCACGATCCGCTGTCAAACACCCGTGGTTACACGCTGCATTGATTAGCAATTAGGGCATCGCCTTGTTACGTCGCCCAGAGGCAGTCGAGCAAGCTTCGCAGGTTGATAGCAGCCCGTCTGCGTAACGACTAAACGCTGAAGGGTCGCCCGCTCGGCCATCGAGCTTTCCTTTTTTTTTTTTTTTTTTTTCGTGGCGTTTCTTTCGCCCTTCCAATTCCTCGTTCCGCCTCCCAAGGATGCCGGGTCGCTTTTCTGGTCTTATCTGCTGTGCGGAGAGAGAGAGGACCTGTGCCGTCCGCAACTCCGCGCACGCGAGCGTGCGGCCGCATAATAAAGAAAGCCTGCGGGGCCGGCGCACGACCGAACAGTCTCGCACCGTTGGTTCTTCGCGGACTAACCAGCGCGGCGGAATCGCATTAGCGAGCTCGTTACAGGTCTACGGGCTGCAGCAACGGAAATAGATGAACGCAAGGCACAAGATTAAGAAAACATCCTCAGCTTTTGTGCAGCTTCGCGCGCTGCCATAGACTGCGGAGAAAAAGCGGACCGCCTGATTCGAGCACGAGCTGACGGGGTAGGCGCCGAATGCGGTATACCTAGTCGAGAGTTCATGATACGAGTGTATGCGCCTACTGTCTATATATAGAGACTGCGTGCACAAAAATGAAAAGAAAAAAAAAGAAACGAGATAAAAAGTCCCGGCTTTCATTTCTTTTTTTTTTATTGCTTTTTGTGCGATCCAGAGTCGTATGCGTGCATGTGTAACCATATTTTTCTTAGCCTCCGTACTTGCCATCGCACTGTCTCGGCAGCATACCTTGCTGAGTTTCGGAACTGAAGCAGGAAAGAAGCACGTGTCTGAACAAAAAACGTGGCTTTCTCTCTGTAGTGACAACGACCGACTTATTTCACAACGTGCTATCATTTTAAGTTTTTCCCCACCACAGTAGTGTCCTGCACTGTGGGAGATATAAACGCGAGCAGAAAAGGCGTGCCATATTTAAGGCGGAGTATGGACGGGTCCCGCCAAATCGTTTGATGCGCGGGAAGCCGCCTTCACCCACTCCCTTTCTTTGAGCATGACACCGAGCGTAGCCTCCGTGGTCGCTTTCGCAGCTTGCCGTAGCCAGGCGTTCATCTTTTTGCCACTAGGCAGTGCGGTCATCTTTTCTCGCAGCTTTCGTTACTTGACGAGTCACAGAACTCGCCCGTTCTTCTTTGGCCTTCCCGACTTGCGAGCCTCCGAGTATAATTCTTGAGTCTTGAAATCCGCCTTAACTCTACGGCCAGTCAGCAAGTGCTAGTGTCCCTGAGCGTATGGCAGCACGCAGATATAACTGACGAAACATAATGAAGGCGATGATTTAAAACACTCAGCATCAGAGGTTGCGGTGACGACCGACTGGCGTGAAACGTTTGGAAAGAAAGCTGTTCTGTTTGCGGCCACCATTGTCTCCAACCCTGCCACAGGTTAAGAAATAGAAAAGTGTTCGCATTTAAGGCAAAAGCCCTACTAGTCCCACAACGAAAAAATTCGTCTGGCGTTGTTGTTGTAGCAGTTAAAGATGGCGTCAGCGTACCTCCATATGTGGCGCCACATTTCCTCTCTTTGGTATCAAAATTATCACGCACCCGTTATTTTGTGCAGCGTTCTGGGTAGTATAATACCGTTTCGCTTCCCGTTTAGCATGCATCTGCTGGTCGAAATTGGTGTTATTTGGAGATTGGTATTCGAACCGACGAAATCATCATCATCAGCAGCAGCAGCAGCCTGACTATACCCACTGCAGGGTGAAGGCCTCTCCCATATTTCTCCACTTAACCCGGTTCTGTGCTAGCTGTATCCACTTGACCCCTGCGAACTTCTTAATCTCATCCGCCCACCTAACTTTCTGCCGCCCCCTGCTACGCTTTCCTTCCCTTGGAATAAAGTTTGTTACCCTCAACGACCATCAGTTATTCTCTCTTCGCACTACATGTCCTGCCCATGCCCATTTCTTCTTCTTAATTTTCACTAGAATGTCGGTAACTTGAGTTATTTCTCTGACCCACTCTGCACGCTTTCTATCTCTTAATGTTACGCCTACCATTTTTCGTTCCATAGCCCTCTGGGTTGTCCTCAACTTAAGTAGAACGCTCTTGGTTAGCCTCCACGTTTCAGCCCCGATGAAATATGTGCATCCAACAGTATGTCTTAATCACCTGAACAGCAAGTGACCTAGCCTAGCCGGTACCCTCAGAGAAGGATGGTGAGCGGAGAGGATGTCGACAGAGAAGCACAAAGTGTACAAAGGGCACCACGCTACAGGTCACTGGTGGCGCTCGCCACAGGATGAAGCGTGATGCGCGATAGCGCATCGCGCAAGCCAGCTTTCGCTTTCCTATGTGTAAGCGGTCCTAAGCGCTTATGTTTACAATTTTCTACTTATCATCACTTGGACGCAAAACATTGGGATATTTCGGTTAGCCCAGGTTCTCCGCGTAATTTCTAAGTGATTTTCGTTTGATATTGCCAAGAATATGGGAATATTTAAAAAAAAATATGAAGTTTTCCAAGTTGGAACTGAGTAAACAATTTCAACTACCGACATCTGCCTGTATACAGTAGACTACTCGCAACATGAATTAATATACAATATGAACACTACCTTGGTGAGGCCCGAGCAAGGTGTTCTCTTCTGAGGAAACATTTAAAAGTGCGGCACGAAACGATATACCGGTGCGCTCCGCGGAACGACCAGACTTTCCCTTGGTACAGAAGGGTCACTCCTTTTCAAACTGCCACCCAAGTTTAGGTATGCATAGCGTCCGGCATCGGATGTGACATCGGAAGCAAGAAGGACTGTGTATACGGCTCTATGACACGGCACATATACTTTGTAATTGAATTTTTTGTGTTTGTGCATATATGTGTTTGTAATTCAGTGAGTGAGTGAGTGAGTGAGTGAGTGAGTGAGTGAGTGAGTGAGTGAGTGAGTGAGTGAGTGAGTGAGTGAGTGAGTGAGTGAGTGAGTGAGTGAGTGAGTGAGTGAGTGAGTGAGTGAGTGAGTGAGTGAGTGAGTGAGTGAGCGAGCGAGCGAGCGAGTGAGTGAGTGAGTGAGTGAGTGAGTGAGTGAGTGAGTGAGTGAGTGAGTGAGTGAGTGAGTGAGTGAGTGAGTGAGTGAGTGAGTGAGTGAGTGAGTGAGTGAGTGAGTGAGTGAGTGAGTGATAGGCGGGCGGTCGCAACTCCACTGTTCAAGTTATTGAGCTGTCGGCCGAAAGTACCGTGCACTTGGAGGTCGGGATCTGTCACCGTCAGGTGAATGCTTACCATGTATTAAGACATGAGGAACGATACTGGACTGGTGTAACCTGCCAACCTGCCTCACGCGAGATTACACGCACGCACACACACACACACACACACACACACACACACACACACACACACACACACACACACACACACACACACACACACACACACACACACACACACACACACACACACACACACACACACACACACACACACACACACACACACACACACACACACACACACACACACACACACACACACACACACACACACACACACACACACACACACACACACACACAACCTACTTCAACCATGTCACTCCCGCCTTATCAAACAGATCAGGATGCGCCAACAAGATTAGGCGCGCCGTCGGAGGTGCAGTGAATACATGTATACCACGTGCCCGCCGCACTGCCGAAAGGCGTGTCGATACAGCGCTCGCTGTCCTCAGCACTTGCACGTGCGCGGCGTACGCCCCTACCACCTTTCCAGGTATTTGCGCAGTCGGCAGCGCCCTATGCAACATAGACTTGGCGTGCGCGAGCACGTGCGCGCCGTGCAAGAACTTATCGTCTACCAGTCACTGCAGCACCAGCCCCGGAGAAGGCTGTAGCGTCAAGTTTACAGATCGCAATCTCAGGCAGACGCAAAGCGTAGGTTTTCGGCATATACAGCACGCATTGCGTGAAACTACACAGCGTGCCCCGCACGAAAACCAGCTGACCCTCGCCTACATGCATGTGAAGGGATAGTATTTGGTGGTGTGATAGAGGTGCCAACAGAAGCGCATGTAATGCCACTGGTGTGCGTCCTTGTGGCCGATTGCTTCACGCACGGAGCAAACAAGAGAGACCACCTGCGTGAGTTGACTGAGTCGCAAAGAGGGCGTGCAATGAAGCGCTTTCAGGGATCTCTGAACCGCCAGCTGTCTTCCATGACTGATGCCCTTGCTCCTATACGCCTTCTTCACTCACATACTCCCGGCAGAGCGTTTGTGGATTGGCTTAAAGTTTGTGAAGAGCTTCAGAAGCGTATTTAGTAGCCTATGCACATCGCAAGGACGGAACAAGTAGTGTTCGAAAATGACTTCAGTTGATGTAAGCCCCCTGTGACGCCAGGGGTAAGCAAGAGGCGTTGATTGTGTACGCTGTTTCTCCTCAACGAAGAGCATCCGTTTTCGGTGACATGAGAAATGTAAGTGTGCGAGAGTATGACTCATTGGAGGAGACGCTTATACTGCGCAACGTATGTCAAATTGTCTAATCTAATGCAAATCTAAGGCACTGCAGTGCGGCAGGTTCATTTGGGTTTCGGCTGGGGTTACTTTATGAAACGTAACAAGCTTTGCACAGAGCAGAAAGAACGACGCACGAGACGACCAATGTCCCTGTTCTTATGTACAGGTTCTCCCAATATGTGCAAAGCTTGTCAAGGGATTGTTATAACTGCACTGAGGGGAATCGATTATCCGCAAGAAAAAAAATGCGAGAGAAGCATATGCAGAGGTGACAGGCACACCAGTGGCAAGGCTGTTTATTCATTAGTTGCTTGTTTGGAACACACACGCCCTAACACATAGAGATCACATACTTTTTTTAATGTGGGACTAAAGTAAATGTTTGGTTTGTGGGTTCTTTGCATGAAACGCTGCGTATGTGCAAACGTACCTTGGTGCTGTGGGCCCCAGAAGTTAGGGTAAATTTAGAGTATCTGGATGCTTCAGTTTACTTTAATTTAAATACGTTACGTGTTGAGAATGCGACAGCGTTAAAGAGTGAAGTCCGTTCGGGACATTCTTCTCCTTCTCCAGCATTGCTACCCGTGCATACGCTGAGGTTGGACAGTCGCCGATACTCCATCTTCAGTGAGATATGCTTTCGTGCTCAGCCCCTTAAGCTTGCGAAGATTTTTCACTACGGAAGGCTCTTGTGAACTTCATTCTGGATTTGATTCGCGGAGCTCTCTGGACACATCGCCACGCAACCACATCGCCACGGACACATCGCCACGCGGTGTCAACTGCCGCCGAACCACCTAAGGTAACCTGCGCACCTGAGTGCTACCTGCCAATCCGGCCATATCACGTCGGCACATGATGTCACCCCCCTCCCCCTTTATTAACCAGCACTTTGGTTATGTTGGCAGCCTGATGACGTCACACCTCCATCCACCAATCAGCGAATTTTATTGCAGACAACGGCGGACATATGAAGCTGCTTTTTCAGTCAGTAGGACCGTTAGTCGCAACGATAAGCCTCTGTCTGTGTGTTCGAAGCCAGCTAGTTAGGCCCCCAGAATGAAGTAAAAAAATATGATCAAACTACGTCCAGCCAGGGTTTAGAGCCTGTGGTGACCCAAAGTCATCGCTGACCACTGCACGAGAGCACTATTTCACATAATTATCTGCCACTCCGTCCCGCTGCGCATAGAATGTCATCATCTCCACTAATTTCCATCCGCGTGCAATGAATCCAGAACACATCGATATCGCACTTGATAGGACAAGCTATCGGGCTGGTCGGTGTTGGTCCATGGTTGACAGCGCTTAACGAATAGTGTATCATATATGATACGGTAAATTATCTTTGTGCTAAATTGTTCTGAACAGCAAGACAAAAAATTTTGATATTTAGTACCACAGTGTGTACTGTCTGGAATTCCTGTGCGCAGTAACTGAATCTTCAGAACGAATTATTTAGTTATTTTAATTTTAAATGTGCAAGAAGGTGGCATTTTTTATTTCTATCAGAAATTCGATAGGCGGAGGGAACGTTGTTTTTTTTTTTTCATTCTGACTAAAAACAGCGCTTCCAGAAAATTATTAGGATATCATTGGGATTTATTTTGTCTGCTACAGCATCATCTGGGCAATAATCATTTAGGCTAGATTGTGATAAGGCCATTTACTCGTGTATCAGATATGATACACCATGCAGTGAGGGGTAATGTTTGTCACTTTATGGTGTTTCATAATTTCATAAGCAGGAAATATATTTACTGCACTCGAATGATTTTACACACTTTTTCGAGTTCAGATTACTTCCCCATTTTTATTAGCTACTGATTCTAGTCAAAGTAGGGGTAATACAGTATATGATAGACCCGAAAGTTGGCTGCTGTGCTCATTCTACACCCTGTGGTAGTCACAGTGAAAGTGTAGTAGAGATCACTATACAGCGCACTGACTGCCAATGAAAAAGAACATTCTCTAGTTAGTAGTAGGAAGGAAAACATCGCGAATGTCTTCCGTTGAGGAATCTTTGCAGGAAATACCACAGTTGTAGATGAGCGCCGTGTGCTACACAGTGCTTCTTTAGGACCGGTCTGTTTGGAACTCTAAAAAAATGCTATTTCCATGAAATTGCCATTTGTTAATCAGTAATATAAATCTCATTCAGTTAGGGCTGCTTCTGAGAAATTTTATAATTTTGCAAAAATGCCCCTAACGTGTATCATATATGATACACGACAATAATTTGCAAAATTATTGCAACTGCATCGTTTTTCTCAAAAACCAATGTTAATATAGGTATTTATGTCATGAATAGAGCACACTGTAATTTGGGGGGCAGAAAAAGAAAATTCATGCAGGAAGGGGTTAACCCCTTACAGAGCAAGGAAAAAGTGTCGTCATCTGTGTCGTCGTCTTTTCTGTTTTCTTTGCTCTGTCCGTGTGTAAGCGCTGTTAACCATGGGCGTTATCGCAGTGCCTTTTTCAAGTTCCTTAAACGGTCCCAAAATTTTATAGTGCGTTACCACCTAGGTAACCAGTCATAGATTTTGCGGATCCTTGCCCGAAGACTTTTTCTCGATGAAACTTGAATGCTTATACCGCATTAAAAGTTGTGACGCTCAGTCTTCTTCGTAGCTCGCTTTCGTAACACGGCGTGTATACTATCGCCTTTCGGTAACAGCGCCTTTCGGTAACAGCGCCTTTCGAAAATCCGGATCTTGTTCAGTACCAGGATACGCTGGCAAACGCCAAACAAGCGAGGGATGGTACCTAGTTCTATAACTTAAAGGCCCGCTTAGGCTGATCTGTGTCTGTGAGTCCTCTGCCAGCGTGGTTTCTCCGTTGCATTTGGCTTTCTCATGCTACGCCGAGGACGCGGCGATGATAGGAGGCGTAGCGAAATCGGTGCCAAATGCTGTCAATATGGCGAAAGCGAAAGACATACGAAGTGTGCCAACTTCAGTTCACGTGCCTTCGAACGACAGTGCGTTATAACACCCTTGCCCGCGCATCTGCATTCATACCATATGAAGATGCGGCTGTCATTAGTACACTGACTTACTCGCGAGCGATGCCCGACTTAGACCCCCGAAAGCAAGGTCAGGCCGGTCCGGGATGTATAGTTCCCGCTTGTTTTAATACCCATCTAACAAGAGCCACTCCTCCAAACTTCTTACATGACGAGCACTGTATGTGTACAACTTAGCGCCAGATATCCGAAATGTAGATGAAGTTATAGCGCTAAATCATTGACTAAGACAAGAAATGAAATATACGACGAAAGACAGGCTCCTGTCTCTCGTCGTATGTGTCACTCCTTGTCTTAGTCGCGCTAACGTACATTATTCAGCACCAACTAGCCCGAGAACAAGCATTCTGGAACATCCGTAATAGCTCCTCGCCCTCCAACTATGGATTCGCGACGCTGTGGGACTGTAGTGAACTCTCTCTCTCTCTCTAATGCACGGAAAGTTGATATCGTGGATGTCACTCATACGAGAGCCGCGGCTAAGCAGGGGTGATTTAAAAAGCGAAGACACGCTGTAGGGCTCATGTCAGCATACTCTGAAACGCAGAAGCGGTCCCTTTGCGTCACCAAAGGGCAGTATAAGGGCTTTGCGAACTGAATTGCATGCGAGTAGCTCAGGTTGGTCGGATAAGCCACAGCAGACCACGTCGAGCACTGAAAAAAAAAAATAGTTGTGGTTTAACTCAGGTTCACCCTAGCTGAATTGCGATAGCAACGGCGGAAGCTTCTTTTGCCTGCTACATTACTCCCCCATCACGCCCTATCAGTGTAAGGTGCTACATTATTGGGGACACTTAAGCTCATCATTTAAGAGTATGACGCGAGAGCGTAAGTTACCAGTCTTCTTCTTCTCCTTCTTCTTCTTCTTCTTCTGCTCCTCCTCCTCCTCCTCCTCCTCCTCGGTTGTTCAAGCGTGGCCTCCACCGGGACCACTCGACGGCTCGAAACCTGGCGCAGTGTTGCTATCGCAATAGAAAAAAAAAGGGGGGGACAAACACCACTAGTGTCTTCCCCACCAACTTTGTAGGCATGGGAGTCCGGATGAAGGTTTTGACAACAGGAGCAATCCTTCTTTTTGTGCGTTTGGTTTCGCGGAACTCGTAGAATACTAGGAGGAAGACATTGCGTATTTTTGTAGAGCACGTAAACACCGTAGCTTTTGAGGAGGCGATCACGCGGACGAGGCTGCTCCATCAGCTCTCGGCAACAATGGAAGA
The DNA here is from genome assembly GCF_055883805.1 of Amblyomma maculatum. Classification (NCBI taxonomy): domain Eukaryota; kingdom Metazoa; phylum Arthropoda; class Arachnida; order Ixodida; family Ixodidae; genus Amblyomma; species Amblyomma maculatum. The sequence goes on from NC_139345.1 coordinate 98,361,089, forward strand.
GATTCCACTTCGATTTCGACAACGGCCGCAGCGGGCAAGATTCGCTCGCATATCGTGAGCTCTCGTTGGCCTTGTAGTGCACCGACGATTTCGCGAACTACCGTCAACTCTCCCTGAACCCTGACCTGCGGCTCCGTCTTCCGTCCGGTCCAGAACGACGTTAAGCAACCGAGCTTTGTCGTCTAGGATCGGTGCTACGCTTGCCAGCCCGCTTTTTCTTCTTACCTGGATGGTCGCCAGCCTTACATTTGACACCTCCGCCTCTGACGACTCGACCATGCGTCTTTGTGTGTGCCGTCGACTTAGTGTGCAAAGACAAGGGCTGAGCAATGCACTATAGCAGCCGCACGTTGTTGCGGCTCGATACACTTGACAATAGCAACGACGACAGTCAGCATTGGAGCCATCTAACCATTGCTTTCTGTGGCCATCAGGTCTTGCGCCAAAGAAAGTTGACCATGTTGCTTGCAATGTCACGCTTGTGTGCCCATTCCGTTTGCCCTCATACATTTCTTTTTTCCAGCCTTTACCTCTGCCCTAATGCAAGACTTCAAACCGGAACCTTTTGCTGTTTCTTTACACTATTAATGCGGTAGAGTTGAATGTCTCGTTCTCCAGAAAATCCCGCATCGACGTTGGCGCTGTGAGCGAATAATCACAAGCGTGCTTGTAGCAACTGGTATAAGCAGGTAACATGTCCAGGCACTGTCTGGCTGGAGGCTAAGTGATGTTACAACACATGGGTGAGTTGGAAGGAGCTGCCAAATCGAGTAGTTCCGTTGATGTGGAGGGTGAGATGGTAATAGAAACTTCCAGGGTCCTCTGCGGCCACGCTGGTACATTAGTACGGCTTTGTTAAAGCTGGGCTTCATGTGTATACCAGGTGGTCTATCACATATTGTGGTAGCTTACGACTGTATGCTAAAGAGTATGTGTGAGATAATAGAGGCAAAATTTAAGAAATTGGAGATTTGGAGATAAGAAAAGCGCGTGTAGGCGAACGACGATCAGCAAGAGAAGCTGCAGATTGGAGTCGTTAGCGGCTTCGCGTCATACCCTTAAACGCGGAACTTAAGCGGCCCTACGTTTTTGCATCCCTTTCCCTCTGGGATGAAAGGCAAAATTAGTACTACTTCTTTTCAAAGTAACTGACAATAAAATCAAATACATGGTCCCTCAATATTGAGGAGCCTCAAATCTCGAGCAATATTGCGAATAGTTTTCTATATCGTTGCCCAATACAGCATACTTTTTCCCCCGCACGCAAACTTAACAAGAGGGCCGTTTTGTATTCGCACAAAATATCAGCCTTCAATATTTTACTGTCATCAGAAACTTGCAGAAGATTTCAGTCTCGTTGTGCTTGTTTTTATCAGGGCTCGGCGAGTGGCAGCAGATATTTTCGATCCTCCAATCTGGTGCGAATAGCGGGAGTATCTACCAGTTAACGTTAAGGCCGAAATCATCGTGCATTGGCCCGAGTGGATCCCGAGTGAGTGGGATATATGCTTTATAAAGCTCACTGTGCCTTCGCGCTGTTAGTGAATCACGCATGCCTCCAAACGTCCAGTGTCTAAGATAGCGACCACCATCGCTAAGGCGGCCTCACTTACTGCTTTGAGCAATAGGTATTTTAAATCCTTGTATTTGAAGACCCATAAGTCCCCATCTGACCCTTCAATAAAATGTTTCAGACAGTATAGCAGATGTCAAAGAAAAGGTGCTTTTTTTGTACTTCTTTGTACCTTGCATCCTCGAAATTTAGCGCAACTGAACCAACACATATGCTCAGTGAATGAATGACACACGCCTATGAATCAAATAAGAATGGCCACATTTCATATCGTATACACCTCAAGCTGCCTAACAGAATTTGGACGCATGAGACTGGAAAGTTTTCAGCAATATTGTGCCCGCATTTGGAGTAGGAAATGATTGATTGGATTAATATTTGAGAGGCATTGCAGTAGACGTAGTTAGGCTTCTTCTTCTTCCTCCTCTGGCGATGATGATGATGATGATAGTTTCCGAATCAGAATCAAGACTATCAGAGAAAATATAAAGAAAAAAAGGTAAGAAAGCCAGAGCGGTTAAGCAGAAGTATGGCATAAAATACACTAAGAGGTGGACTGGTTTCATTCGATTGGTCTGCGCAGGAAGGAGGGGAGAAGGGACAACGCAAAAAGGGAGCACAGATGCAGCGCACGCCCACTGATGCGCATGGCCTCCTTAAATGATCCCTGAAGCCTGCTAACCTGAAGTACAGCAGGTGCACTCGAAATGTTTTGGGGGTCGCGGAGCGGCGTGGCGGTGGTCTGAGAACCTTAACATGAGAGGAAGCTTGAGTGTCCAGCCATCTTAGAACCATCTTCAAAGCCAAGAGTGATTGGTCAAAGCGATAACAGCGGAAATAAATATGTACAATAGTTCTACTGCGAACGCTAATAAACAAGAGTCCTGCCCGGTAGCACTAGGGTAAACAGTCGGCAATCGTTTAGCCCACATTTCTCGTATGTCGGACCATCTGACATCGTATCTAAATATAGCTTCATTATAAGCCTGTTCAAGCCTCCTCTTGGACAAAGGCCACTCAGGTATCCCTAATTAAGCCTGCCCTGCATCAGCTGCAGCCATCCCTATTGCCTAACATTTCATGATATCAATTTCCACGCCCCTTGCTTTCGCCCTCCCCCCCCCATCTGGCTCCCTTCTCTCCTGTTAGCGTAACTTGCCACTGCCATTGGTTGTCTCCCCTCGACGCACTTCATTTGCCGCAGAAGGGCTTTTCATCTTTATTTAAGTAAGGATTCATTCACTCAAGTTTGTTCATTATTCCACGCAGCTCTCATTCTCTGCCACGTCTTTATCGTCTTCTTTCCCTCAGGCTACTGCGCTCTCCTCTATTTGGTTTGAAGCCTTGCCGTAGCAAGAGGTAAGCACTAGCGGGTTGCAGCTTTTCAAGTTTTCTTTTGAAGGATACCGGTAGGCTTTGTTGCTCATAACTTGGCAGTATCTGTAACTGCAAACCATGCATGCTCCCAGCCATTGTAATTGTTCACGCAATTTATTTCCCATTACCTGGATCTACGGTCGCCAGTTGGCCTAGATAGAATTTCCCCTTACTACTTCCGCCAGCCCATTACCCCTCCCGCACTGCCTCAAACAGGTAACCAGTTGTTCCATTCAAATATTGTTGATCGCTGCCTTAGTTCTCTTTGTAACGAGCTGTATAGCTTATAAGGTTGTACTTAGCGTTTTTATGTTCTCAATCACAGGTTGCAGTTCATCGCCTGAGCTGATCAGCACGACAGTAACATAAATTGTGAGGCGAGTCAGTTGATCGCCATTACCTTATTTACCTTCTCATCCCCATCGAACAATGTATATCGCTCTGGGCAGGTAGCGCATAACAGCAGACAGTGCACGTATCCCTGCCTTTGGGAGCTAGTGCTCTTTCACTTCCTCCATGAGTGACTATAGTGACGTCCATTCCAAATATGAACACGCATTGCATACACGACACTGGACCAGAGGCGACACAAGGTCACCTCGAAGCAGGAGAGGCTGAATGGAAAGTATAGTTCACTAGGGTCAGTACGCGCACAAGTAGAGAGGGGAGCGCGGAGTTGCGGTAAGAATAGGCTCTGCCGTACTGCAGACATGGTCGTTCGCAGTGGTGACTGCAACAGCTGACGCTCTGAATATGGCACCTGTGGCACCGTTGTTGTCAGTGGCGCTGAAGAGGGAAGTCTGACATTATAAAAGACAATTTCAGACTAATACGTAAGTTTTATATTGCTGATTATGTAGCCTTTTCAGTTTATCTACTCTTAACAGACATTTCTTTTTATGAACTGCAGTTTGAATACATCATCATGCATCACCATCATTATCATCATCATCAGCCGAACTATACCCACTGCAGGGCGAAGACCTCTCCCACATTCCTCCAATTAACCCTTAACCTATTCCAGTGCAAGCTGCATCCACTTGACCCCCGCGAACTTCTTGACCTCATCCATCCACCTAATTTTCTGCCGCCCCCTGTTGCGCTTTTATTCCATTGGAATTCGATTTGTTTCCTAGCGACTATCGGTTACTTTCTCTCCGCATTGCATATCCTGCCCATGCCCGTTTCTTCACTTTGATTTCGACTAAAGAGCCATCAACTCGAGTTTTTTCTCTGACCGCCCTGCATGCTTCCTACCTGTTAAAGTTAAATATGCCCTTTTATTTACATAACTCTCTGCATTGTCCTCAACAAGGGCCTTTATAAAATGGAGACACTTATTACTCTCCAAGGCTCACATCACCGTGGCAAGTCACCTTTCAATAGAAAGCATTCACGACCCATTGTCTAGTGTGTTCCGCGCTGTCGCTCCACGTGAGTGTTCTTAATTACGCTCACACTGTTTTGATGATGCATTTTAGGTCACGCGCATTCATTAATTTTGCACGTGGCATGAGATGCACACTGACTTGTAGCCACAACACACTTATTCACTCCTCTTATTTCGTCGCTTTCGCCATATTTATCTCCAGCTGCCTCTAGCGGGAAACAAAACAATCAATAAATGAACTGATAAACCACAACAACCACCACTCAGCCGATGGACAGGTTCACTACATTTTAGTTACATTTATTTACGGCATGGATAAGATAAGTTTAGAGTCTAAATGCGATATATAATGCCTATACGTAAAGGGCACAGTGTGGGCATTTCACAATTCTGTGTCCGCGCCATCGCATCCACGCCCACAGTGGTCATTAATACATTCGCTAATAAAAGAAAATGAGCATTAAGTTCGGTTATGACGTTAGTCGGGCCAAGACTTTCACGGCAGGCAAAACGAGGCCGTCGTTAAGACGTCATATATATTAAGATCCAGCAGGGAAAACACTGAAATGGGCTTGCTACCCGCTCTTTGTAGTTTTTCAGCTGTCTCGACGTTTTGAGAACAATTCATTCAGACGGACAGCGCAGCGCGCGAGCCAGTGGGCGAAAAGGAGACGCTTACGTTTCCTCGCATCCTCCGCAGTATGGTGACGCGATCCGGCCAACTAATCCATCAGCGGTCCGATCACCGGACTCAGCGCACAAAAAGAAAACTCGGGCGTTTTCCAAACTTCCGTCAGCTGGCGCCGCAGGCACACGTCGTCGGCATAGCTGCGTCTCCCATGGTCCCAAGAGCACGGACGGCAGGGCGAGCGATGGCGCGCTAGAGCACGGCTGGACACATGGACTCCCTCCCGGGCCGCGCTGAGAAGAGGGCCGACGCAGCGGGCGTCTGCCTAAGCTGCGCTCGACACGACACCGACACGGCAGAAGCAGCAGCAGCTGGTGGAAGGCGCGCGCTTGACTTTCGCGGCGGGTGTCTTCGTCGGGCCACTCTCGGGTCGCGACGGGAAACCTGCTCGGCGAGAAACCACCGGCCAAAGTGGGAGACAACGTCCACTCCGACACTGTACCGTCACCACCAGCGCCGGCGCCACGGCGTAGCACCAAGCGAGCCACACTGCACGGCCGAAACGGTAATTACGGCCGCGCGCGCGCTCGCACCGTCGAAAGAAAGTCGTCCAGGGCAGGCGAGACCGGCTCTCTCGCCCCGCCACTCTCGCTTACTTCCCGTTTCTTTGTACACTTGGGAATTCGCTCGCCTTTTTTGTTATTTCCTTCTGCTTCGCTTCGTATTCTTTCCCTTCATTTTTGTTTCTTTTCGCTGCCAGGTTCTTTCGTAGATGGAGGCAGATAGAGAGCGAGGCCTTGAAGACGGCAATGTGCGCCGCCGCTGCCGGTCAGGCTGGTTGTTCGGCCGGTGGCTGCCTGGCCGAGGGGGTAAAACTATGCATGCGCTATGCAGCAAGTCCCCCACTTCGTGGCCCAGCGTCTCCCCCGTGCCAGTGCCGCTGGCCGCCGGCGCAATGATGCGTGCGCCTGGCGCTGCGTCGATGAACGAGGATTCATTGTTCCTCCTTCCGCCGCTTCACTCCCGCCTTAAAGTTGCCGTCAGACTCGAGGAAACACTCGGCCGACGTCGTAAGAACTCGATGAGCAGTCCCCTCTTCCCGATTCCGAGGCGGAAGGGAGGTGTCTCAGCAGGGTCGTGAGCCGGAGATGAATGGTTAACTCACTCTCGGCATCTGCCGCCGCATGGCAAACAGACACAGTCTCACTTGGCGCACAGTGATTGTCATCCCGTCTACCAGGGAGGGTAGTGGATCTGACTGCTTCTGTGGGTGGTGGGCTTTCTACAGCAGAAGTGCGGGCGGCACATTTCCGCTCTTAATGGGAAGAAATAAACGAATGTGAAAAGTTTCAACTACCTACCGCCGTTGCCACCGCCTTCGTTTATGATGGGGGACTCTGGAAGCATTCAACGCCTCTTTAACTGCGCCGATCTGCTTCCGTGTTTCGTACGCAAAGAGGGCAAAACTTAAAAAAACAGTGCCGTGGAAGTTAGGCGAGGAGGAAGAATGCGCGGAGTAAAACAAGTAGCTCAGGAAGACAAGAGCGCGAAACTTTCTCCTTCGGAGTGCAGGGCAAGGGTCTGCAGTCCACCGGTCGCCATGCGTCGAAGGCGCGCCTTTGTATACGCTCCTCATAGACACTGAGGAATGATATGAGCACCATAGCTAGGCTAGGCTTTAGGCTAGCTGGAAGGCAACTGAGTTCAACCCACTTGTACACTAATATGCAATATGACTGTGATATAGCCGTACCAAATAAAGTTGACGTTATTGAGGCATGATAGAAAACAATTTCGCCATAAAATAAATGCTACGATAAATGCATTAACAGGGGTGGCTAACCAAGCTGACTTTTCCATAACCCGCTTGAACTCTATCGGCGCAGACTCTGGTTCTAAATGCTGAAAACAACTCAGAGCTTCCCACCAGTGGTGGCCAGGACATGCACCTAAAGACGTTGACGAAAGCAATGCCCTCTGAAATCACGTGCAGCGCCTCTTAGTTGACTGCATCGTGAGCAAACAATGGTTCTTGACGTAGCAGGCCAGAGACGAACATTGTTAGGAGACATCTCTGGCGGAGTCTCTGGTCCCGACAAGAAGCGTATGGCTTGAGATACACCCGAATATATTTTTTTCATCCTCCAGTGCGTCTCACACGGACCGCCCTAATGATCGTCTGAGGAGTAGGACATCAGGAGCAGCGGGGCCGCATGCATGCGCTGAAAGTCTTTCGAAGCCCAGGGAGAGGCTCGAGCAATGGTAGGCCAACAGATATGACAAGAGGTCATCAAAGATTTTCCATCCTGCTCCACTGGCGAGCAAGTCATTCCGATGACTGCTGACAAGATATTCGACTAGGACCAGTACTGGCAAATTGTTCACAGACATTTGTTATGTTCATTGGTGTGTTCTTTGCCATCACTTGAAAAAAGTTGGTATTTTATCCGGGCATTTAATCCGTTGTAGTAAGTAGCGACCAAACGAGTAATATGCGAGAAGCACGTAACCGCATCAAGTGTTAAGCAAGTAATTTTTTAATTATATGTGGGTGCAATATTACTGTTACGGAGAAGTAATATGTTGCTTCTAAATAAATACTAAGCACGAGATGCGTATAATAAAACATACGATGTCAGTTGCCAGCTACTCAAAACCGCAGTTCAATGTCATTTTCGTGCTCAATCGCAGTCAGTATCACTGCTGTGATTGATTGATTGATTGATTGATTGATTGATTGATTGATTGATTGATTGATTGATTGATTGATTGATTGATTGATTGATTGATTGATTGATTGATTGATTGATTGATTGATTGATTGATTGATTGATCGATCGATTGATTGATTGATTGATTTCACATGCCCTATTGTGTTGCTTGTACTGTGTGATGAAAGAGCACAGTGCAATCATCCGTAGGAGTCTTGTTTGAAGTCTTTTGAAGAATTCCCCTTTTTACGAGCATGTATACCGAAAACAGTCTTCAGATGGAACAGTCAGTCTCCACAGTGATCTTCTCCACACCGTGTACGGGCAGATCAAAGCGTCGGGCCTGTATGTACACGTTTTGGGCAAGAGCTCGCGGTATGTGAGCTTGCTAAAAAAGTAATATTAAAAAGTTACTTCTGCGTGGTCAGGCAAAGCTGTTCAAGTAAAAGACTGAAACCACGAGTTTACATGCACTTCCCATCTGCTCAAAAGAATAATAGCTGACTAGTTGGAGAGCGGAACACTGAAATAATTTTGACACGACAGAGTTGGAGGCAGTGCTTGAAGTCTGGTACCGTCGGAGAGGGGACTTTACTGATTCCAGCACAGGTGCAAAGGTACAAATTGAGGGAAAGAGAGAGACAGTGGCTGGTGGCCTGCTTCGCACATCGTTTTATGAAAATGGAAAAATTATTTTTAACCGTCGCGAGTTATAATAGAAATGCTAATAATTCTGATTAAAACTCACTGCCAAATTGCCGGAACAACAGATAAATATTCTAAATATCACTGACAGAGTTAAAAGATGACAGCCTGCTTCGTATTCATGCAGTCCTTACACCTTCGAGCGCACGGGGTCTCAGACCCCTCTTAAATACTGGCGCAGGACCTCAGATACCCCTGGACCCCCGTGACTTTAAGCCCTGATTGAAGGCCTCGTTTCCAAGAAAATGTAGCGTCCCCGTTGTCGGCATCAGATTTGGCGCTGTGAACGAAAAATCACGAGTATGCCTCTGGCAGGTGGTATAGTTGGCAGGTGGCATGACCGCAGGCACTGATTGGTCGGCGGTTTGTGTGACTTCACGAGACCACATGGTACGGTCGAGTTTCCAGGCTCTGCCAACTCGGGTAGTTCATTTGTGATGGTTCAGTTCATTTGTGGCACTTTAGTTTCAGACCATGTGGGCACTCCCGTATGACTCTGTTAAAGCGGGGCTTTATATCTGTGTCTGGTGCTCTTTCAAATATTGTGGTAGCTTACGGCTTATGTTAATGAGTATATGTGAGACAATAGAGGCACAAGTTGCCTTGAACACGAAAGAGGACCCGCAAGAGGGTCCCAAATAGAAGCCATTACAGCGCTTCTGCGTCACACCTTTGAAGGCGCAGAGCCAATTGGTTCCCCCCCCCCCCCCCCATTTTTTTTTAATCATTGCACATCGCGCAGATTATTGCTTATGACTCCACAAATTAAGAATTGGATGCAAAACAGACTAAGTCGGCTACTGTATTCTGCACGGCAGCTTTCTATTGCTGCAAGCTGAGTGCTTAATCTAAGTTGCCCGCGAAAATAAATTCTGTGTTTAGTGCTACTTTATCAGGTACCAGACTAGCCTGCGCACTCCCCCTAATGGTAAACGGAGATGGAGCAAGGTTCCACTTCCTCCACGCTGCTCAAAGCTCCGCAGGTGCGGTCTCTTCCGAGTCCCGACCTGCTTCTCAGGAGAAGTTCTGTACTCCCTTATTCTGCCAACTGTTAATTTTACTGGATCTCTTTAAGCGTTTGCAGAGCTAGGAAGGGACCTACCTCTGCAAACGCATTAAAGGAGAACGTTTTTTGCAAGCTAGCTGGTGCATTACTGAAATTGGTTTACAGCGCAGACAGATAAACAAAAGAAAAAACTGAACAAGGTTGACGACTTGGCAAGTTGGTAAGGGTTCATTTTTAACCAGCCAAAGGACGAGACATAGGGAAGAAGAGGACAGGAAAAGGCTGGACTAACAACTGAATGTTTATTGAACGAAAGAAAACAACGAAGACTCGTTCTGAAAAGCACGCGCACAGCAGAACCGGTGAAATGGAAATTGAGAAGAAGAAGAAGAAGAAGAAGAAGAAGAAGAAGAAGAAGAAGAAGAAGAAGAAGAAGAAGAAGAAGAAGAAGAAGAAGAAGAAGAAGAAGAAGAAGAAGAAGAAGAAGAAGAAGAAGAAGAAGAAGAAGAAGAAGAAGAAGAAGAAGAAGAAGAAGAAGAAGATCAAAGTCAAGGCCTAACTAACGACTTGTCTAATAGAGCGAATTCCTTACAATGAAGGCTAACCGATGCCTTAGCCATACACTTGTCCTCAGCCTTAGCAATGTAATACGCCTCAACCACCTGTCAACAGAATTGTTTACCATTGCTGTAAACTACACCCGTATTACTGAAATCAGGCGTATAAAGAGACGGGTCATCCTCCGATTTATACTCCCGGGATTGCACATGTAGCGCCAGATTAGAATTCACATTCCCTCCCTCCCTCCCTTCTTCTTCTTTTTCTTCTTTTTCTTCTTCTTCTCAATTTCCTGCCATTTCACCGGTTGGATTGTGCGCGGGCTTTTCAGAACGAGTCTTCGTTGTTTTCTTTCGTTCACTAAACATTCAGTTGTTAGTCCAGCCTTGTCCTGTCCTCTTCTTCCCTGTGTCTCGTCCTTTGGCTGGTTAAAAATGAAAGGAAGAAACGAAGTGACAGGACAGAGGGATAACTATCAACACAGGCATTTTAAAGACACGCTTGTACACAGCAGCTGCTCATATAAAGAAGCCGGAGGCCTCGCCTACGTCATTATAACTCATATGTTGCTTCGAAATGTCAAATCTGAGAAATTACATTTTACAGCTCTTGCCTACAAATTGAAGCTCCTCCTGCCTAATATTATAGCTAAATTTTTAAGAGAACAGATTTCTTTCCCCCGCTACGCTGCAGCAACGTAATTAAAACTTTCGTACACCCATTTTATTCCTCTCCATGGCTTCCTTTCCCTACCTCCGTTTCCCTTTTCAGCGTATCAACAGCACGAGGAGCACTGCGCAGTCGTCCAACTCCGCATGATGCCCTGAGTCGAAGCCCAGTAACGTACTGATAAAGAAATATAAAGTGACAACAATGGTTGGTCCATTTACTGTGCACCCTACGGGAACTCTGCAGAGTTTGCAGCATCCAATTCCAGCGAAGGTTGGCATTCAGGGCCAAGTGTAAAACCCTGATTTTCACGCCCCGTTGGGCTCGCAGTGCCCGTCTTCCGCCTCTTTGTTTTCTCTCACCAGCGCCTTTCTTTTTGTCACAGTTGTCCTTGAGGTGCGAAGCAGCAGCGCCGCTCAGACAAACCGGTTTTTGCAGAAAGGGTTTGGCTGCGAACAGGGTTTCCACCATTTGTCTTGGGTCGCAAGCCATGCTCATCTGTTCAAGACCATGCACGTAACCACAATGAATAAAAAACACTGAGAAGGAAAAACCATTTTGCCTGGTCAGTCAGTAAAAACCATATTTGTTTGTTTGCAGCACTGCTTTCCGGGAGAACGAAAGACAGTGATTTGTAGCTGCTATTTTTAGGACATGCGAGAGGTCATAAAGACAAATAAGAAATTACCGACACCCTAAAAAATTAAAATGGTGACATCCAGAAATAACCATAGCTTTTTTTTTTTTCTCTCTCAAGGCCTGTTGATCTAAAGGTCGCTGACCTGATGACGTTGAACGTAGCAATAACCAAAGAAAACTAAATATCATTTTAGTATCACATTTAATCAACGAGACAAGCTGACCACTTCCACTAGGTGCGATGTACTCGTGCACTTCTTATGTATGCGGTGGAACGCTAGGTGGTTTCAAAGTAACAATTATATTCACTTAATTAGGTAAGTTCACGCCACCAGTTACTAAAGAATAGAAATGAAGACACCTCTATAGTGTGCCATGCAAAGTTTTATCACCCTATTCGTTTTCAAATTTATCATGACCACTCCGATACAAGAATTACGTTCTTGACGAGCGGAATTTCACTGCGCGGCCGTACAGGACATGAACATACGCCGCAGTTTGGCAATAACCCATTTATATGAAGTTGCACAACGAAGGACAGTTAACTGCCGTTAAACACAGAACATGACGTTACATCGTGCCACATTACTAAGTGGCGGGTATATCATATAAGAGAATATGTAAATACGTATTATCGGGCCTCGTGGTCTGCTAAGCCCTGTTCTGGCTCCTCAGCACGGGCAAAAACCGAAGCGTGGTCTGGCGTTCGCGTAATTTCACAAGTCATACGTGAACAGCTCATGAATTCCCTTACTTAAGGCAGGCATGCAAATGCTGCAGCATAAAAGACCAAACGTTTTCATATGACGGTTCCAGCGGTCGACGCAATGGCTTGTGAAACGAAGAATAATGACTTAACTGATGTAAGCTGCGGCTTCGCAAACGTTGGTGCGGCAGCCTTTTCAGAGACTTACTAACGATGCAGTGAGTGATGGGCATTGAAGAACGATCACAGAATCTGCTTTCTTTTTTCCTCTTTCTTTTTGCAAGAACCTGTAGCTATAACCAGTCTGGATAAATTGATGCTGAACACTGCGAGAAAGGCTATAGGAGTTAACACATTTAGACAAACATATAAGGTTGACTATTGTGTGAAGGAAAAGAACAATTTAGTTTCCCTGTGCGAAACTTATTTTATCAAAGTCAGCGTTGCAGTACTCCGAGCAGTTGAAAGCTCGGCAAGAAATCTATAATACTGACTTTCGTTGCTAGCAAAAGATGCGGCGATCATCGGGGCGTGATCTTCCTGGCGTGTCACGCGCGAGCAAATTATTTTTATTCGAATAAGCATGAAGAGCGCCTCTTGAAGCGTATTAGGCCCGTCCACAAAGCCACGCGGTACGTACCACACAGTTAGAAAATGAACAGAAACTGTTGATATATACGATGCGGGCTCGACCACTGTTACTTACTATAAGTGCTAATATATCTAAATCTAACGCTCTGTACTGCGAACTTCGGTCGATGACAAGGTTCTTGGATGCAGTGTCGGCACTTGTAAGAACGTGGATGTTTACTAGTCGGAGCCAGTGCTAACTATTGTGAAATCATAACTTCAGCAAGTGAGCAAGTTTTCCGCCTGCTCCTCTATGAAAGATTAAATTGGCCAGCCCTAAATGAGCTAAACGATGCAAAAAAAAAAAAAAAAAGGTAATCGTAAAAATCGGCTTCTAATTTTATATGTTAACAGCGTTTTACTTGTGCGTGCACAATCAAGCTCACCATACAAGTCACGCCAGAGCCTAGAACAGTGTGCATTGATATTTAGGGTCTGCGTCCTTTGACCTTGTACTTATTTCGTTTAATCTACCGTATGGAAGCACAGGCATGAAATCTCTAGCGGTGCGGCACCTTGAAGCTGAGTTGTATCTTTGAACCATTGCAGATCACACTGCAATTCATAGAGGAGCTTCGTATCGTTGAACATGCCGTAAAAGGACAACCGTTCACTGCCCGACTCCTGTGTTTTTCAGAAGTGCGTTATCGACAAACACCGAGCGAACAGTTAAACTATGCTGGCATTTACAATGGCGGCCGGGACAGAAACGCTGTTGAATATTATATAGAGAGAGATGGTGGCGGAAAGGAATAATGCTTAGCCGGGTAACATCTCACTAGAAGAATGTAATGTTTTTGCGCGCGTTTTAGCTTCAAATGCACTTGCGCAGCAGTACAAAGCATGACGTTGTTACACAGCGTATGCAGCCATGTGCATTATACTGAGCTTCCTTGCAACGGCTCGATGGCGTGCGATACATGAGGCGTGTAGTTAGTAAGAAAAGTTAGAAAACTTACCCGTTGTACAACAGCAAAAAAAGTTCGCATCTATAAGAGCCGCTTACTAGCTTCCCTGATCGCGTATATTTACGAACGTGGCGTTATTCTTGTCGCAGTACGAGACGTCTGCGAGCACAGCAAGATCACTACGTAATGAATAGAAGAGAAAATAAATTTTCAGCCAAACGAACAAAGCTATGATTTCTCCAAAGTCTTTCTTCTATCCAGTGCTCCCATCGCTCTCGCCTGCGCCAGAACAGCAGCCGTACAGAGCATGACGGGACCTCGACAAAGAAATATACTCCAGAAGAGGGCGAATATGGGCTGGTTGGTACCTGTTGAAGAATTGAGTCAAAACGGCGCTAGGCCAGATGGCACTCGTGAAGGACAGACCCATGCGCTGTGTCTGTCCTTCCCCTATCCCGTTTTGCCGAGCGCTGTTTTACTCGATTCTTCAAAAAAAGAAAGTATGTAAACGTTTTTCGCTCAAAGTGACTGTTATACCTGCTTTCCCTCAGATAATCCTTAGCTTCTCAAGAGTTCATACAAAATCGAAAGAGCGTGATCCTCGGGGTTAGTAATGAACACAAACAACGCACGTTATGTGGACCTCTTCAATGGTCACCGTGACAGCAGACGGCTGTTCCTCTTGGTGATTCTCCGGTGTTCATATGGGTGCATCCGCGTCGTCTCCATGGTTCGCTCCTCGGAGGAAGGCCACCAGTCCACGAATGAGATGAGATGCATCGCGACCTCGTCGCGCCAGGTGTGTGCTATAAAAGTGCAGAGACAGCCCCTACGCACAGCCGCTCTCCCCTTTGTTGTTCCTAAGCGGAGTGCGCGTGGCCTCGAGGGCGTGCCATCCGAATCAGCATCTTGGCGCCTCCAGCGCATGTGTACAGCGTGGCAGCGAGCACGCGCCGGCGGTCGTGGGAGGAGCGGCAAATGCAATCATCTCTCGGGCGAAAGAAAAGAATAAGACCTATTTGGATTAATTGTTCAACCCGCGAGCAGCCTCGTTTGAAAATCCTTGCAGGACCCTAACAAGAGGCAGCGACAAACGTATGCATGTGCGCGCTCATGAAGAGTCGCTGGTGCCGGAGGCTATCGGTTTAGATTGCGCTGCCTTGGCCACACTTCCGGACAAAGACGCAGCTTCGGAACCCCGATATGGAAGACACCCTTGTACGCCCCCGCGTATACTATGCATGGCGTCTGTCCTTAATTCAGCCTCTTTATTTTATCTCGACATGAAACCTGGTACACACGATTACTGCTGCGTCGTTCAGGCCGACCTGCTTGCCTTTTGTGACCGCTGATGATCTCGTTCTCTCATTATACATACGGAGTTATAAAAGGGTGGCCCCATTTCATTTTATATGCACGACCTGAGTTGCTTGCATGTGGCACTCTACGGAATTGGGCGTACAAACGTGGGCGCCAGCGCGGTGCAGAACGAAGAGTACATAAGTTTTTGCAGCCGACTCTTTCGAGGGACACCATTCGCTACGCACACTGACTGCAAAGCACTTGGTTTCAGTATACTCGAAAGATATACACAATGCCTGGTTTAAGAAAATTAACCTCTTGAAAATTAATCGGGGCTACAGTATTCGTCAACAGTAGAGTAGCGTGCTTTTGGACTCTTTCTGCAATAAACAGCTACCATTGAGGTTTATGTCTATCTTTTCGGCAGAGGAGACCTAGCTTGTGCTGAAAGCTTTTGGTGTGCGCGTTTACACCTACGAATGCAGACAATGCAAGCGAATCAGGACGTTGTTCGTCGCTCAGAGCAGACAGAGACGTCGCTTTAACGCTAGTTCTAACTCTGCATCACCGCCATTACGAGTACCAAAATTCATCAGACAAACTGCATGCACTAGGCACCGGGCATCATTCTTTGGCTCATATCTTACGTAGGAGAGGTAGAGAAAAATAAATGATTTTCTCAATACCTTCTGAGGCTAACAGGGCTGAAAAATTTGGCAGGTCCTATGTTGGCGAATCGTCCTATAGCAATGTTAAAGCTATTATCTATCACGAGAACGCGGAGAATTCTAATTTAGGCGCCGTTTATCACGCCCTGTAACCTAGCCGTAATGTACCCTAGCCGAGATCACCCACAGAAAAAGAAAAAAGCCTGATAACTACTTTGGGAGTTCGAAGCCAGGTTCTGTAATTCTCTCATCTCTACTTTCTTTTTAGTCGTGTTTGGGCTACTTGGTTGGTTAACACTTGAGTAAAATTCAGACGCTTCAGGGTTTTGCAGAAAAAAGGAGAGGATCCATCAAAGATATTCAACGTGGTTAGACGCACGCTAGCAAATAAAGGTTTCTTCTTGACATGAAGAAAAATGCAAAGGAAAACGAAAAGTTACGTAAAGAGACAAGTCATAGCGCAACAGCTTGTCTTCGAAAACGACTCCGTCGAGTCCACATGCCTGTCATAACCATGTTGAACGTCTTTCCTTGATCATCTTCATTTGCACTCCAACCTATGCAGCCCCTGAATTTTAGTCCAGTCTACTTTCTTGCAGCTACTCTCTCATTTCGTCTGTGCAAGCACCGCCTACAAGCCGGCGTGACTGCACAAAACTCACTATGTAATCTCACCTACTTGTAATGTCGTGGCGGATGTCAATCATTTCCCTTTACTGCGCGCTTCTTTTGGCATTCGAACACTCCTGTGCAACTTAACTGGAATGAGTGTTCCTTTGGACGACACCTTTCGTATCGCGTAAGATTAGGACCAGCGCACTGCGGTAATTAATGGCAAGAACACCCCTTAATTCTTGAATACAGTACAGCTCTAGAGTTAAGTGACTCAGGTAGAGCAAGTGCCTAAACAAGCTTGTGCATACACATAGCCCCACCACTCGCCAGACAGGTGGGTATACCTGAAGTCTACACTTCAGCGTTTACTTTATTTCTGACGGAAAGTTTGTACATTAAGACCGGGCAAGACATCACACACAAGGTTCTTCGCACTTCTATACCATCATTTCTGCCATATATCGGTCATTACTCAATTTTATTGAAACGGCTGCATGAAAATTGTTCTGCGAGGTCATGACGGCGTACGTGTCCACGCAGGCATCACCCCAAAACCCTAATCTCATCCAACCTTGAAAAGGTTAATGTACCACATCTGCTTAAATATAGGGCTCCACCGCTTCGTCAAGCTGTTCTAACGCTTTTAGCCGTGAGAGCCTTCCAGGATGTTTTCCGGAGACAAAAAAATGAAATATATTTTCATGGTGGTAAGAAGCGGCAGTAGGCTGTGCCATACTAGCCAAATACTGAATCCGTTGTGAAGCGGCCTCCTCACATCAGTCACTATAGTGAAAAGCTTGAAGTAGTTGCTGTGGATTCTGGCCTTCTCGTCTCCCGAAGATAGGAGCTGCTGTACACTGTTCCTTCCTCAAGCAAAACGGAAAGTAAAGTTCGCATCGGTAACTGAACTAAGGAAACCCACACGATAACCTCCCTAGGTTTCACACTTCCTTGGGTTGACCTCGCGTAATCACATGAACGAAACAAAGCAAGCCACAGACAGCCTTAATTGCTTAAAATCCGTGCATGATCATCAGTGAGAATAATTTGCGCGGGCGTCTGACACTAAAACAGGGTAGGATCCGATCATCAGTGCAATAGCGGATGACGGAAAAAAGTTTTGGAACTTTATAGACCAAAAACTGTTTATTACATGTACTTAATTATACCTGCAGATAAAAACAACCCCGCGGGTAGTGTCGTTCACTACCGGATGCGCTAAATTTATAGATGACGCCAAGGTTTTCAAGCTAAGGTGAATAAAATATCGACCACTATTCGTTATGTCTTCGGTATATTGCACGTGATTGCAATCAGGACATGGTGTAGGAGACTGTAAACAAAAAACATTGAGTCCACTAAGAATGAAAACCAAACAGAATATGGCCTCTGGCCGCCGCGAATCTCTCGAGGCAAATATGTTACGTCATATGCTCCTTGCAGTCCAGCACCGTATCATCGGTCTATTATGCACTTAATTAGATCTGCAAGCCTTGTTTTTTTTTTTATCCATGTAACAATCCCCTTATATATACCCTAAGGCAAAGGACACATATAAAAAAATAAAAGCACAACCAATAAAATACAACGCTTTGCAAAAATATTCACAAAATATTTATTTCCGCCAATTAAGGTTTTGCCTTTTTATCTATTGATCGGCCCCAGGTTTTATATGAGACCGGATGAATGACACTGCTAGAGCTCCGACGTGACATACAGCCACCATGCACATTTAAGTACAGAGACGAAAGAGTATAAGGGGAAAAGGTGTTATAAAACATGACCACGTCAAGTGTGAAGATGCTCTAACATTCCGATTTATTTTGCTTCCTTGAAGAAATCGATGGGATGCGATAGGGGTTGGCCTAAAAGAAATTAGTTTCCAAACTAACTTTTGACAGGGACGTTAAGGGCAGCAACATATAACCTTCCTTCCCAGTTAGAACAGATTATTTGGCTCTCGGTGGTGAAGTTAAGGTTTCAAGGCATCAAAATACGCAATTTTTACTGGCACAACAATACTTACATTTCGATCATTTTTTGCTGCCATCGGTACAGACTCGTGACGTACGGCATGCTGAGGACTCCGCAAGTCGAACCAATGTTTCGACAAGTGGACTTTTCTTCGCCTGGGCAACGAGTCCACTTGTCAAAACGCTAGCTCGAACTGAGGCCCCCCCTCAATTCTTGTTGAGTGCTTCTTTAATACCGTGTAGCCATCTTCTTTCTCTTGTTCTACGCTAGAACCTAACCAGTTATTTAATCGAAACCACCATGACTTTTACAATCTATTTATTTATTTATTATTTATTTATTCTTTCATAGTCACAAGAAAGGAATGGCGCAGTATCTGTCACAATTGTCTCTGTGGACCTCTGAACAGATTTATTTATAGGAAGGGAAAGGCACGGTAACTGTCTCACTTGTTTTCTGTGGACACCTCAACTGCGCCGTAAGGGAAGGGGGGAGTGAAAGTGGAAAGAGAGAAAGAGGAGCCGTAGTGGAGGGCTACGGAGTAATTTCGACCACCTGGGGATCTTTAACGTGCGCTGACATCGCACAGCACACGGACGCCTCTTCGTTTCGCCTCCATCGAAACGCAGTCGCCGAGGTCAAGTTCGAGCCCAGGTATTCCGGCACAGTAGTCGGGCGTCTTACCACTGCACCACCCCGGCGGGGCACTGTGCACCTCTGAACCGCGCCGTAAGGGAAGGGAAGAAGGTGAATTACTCCGCAGCCCTCCACTACAGCTCCTCTTTCTTTCTTTCTGTGGACCTCTGAACCGCGCCGTAAGGGAAGGGAAGAAGGTGAGAGTTAAAGTAGAAAGAAAGAAAGAGGAGCTGTAGTGGAGGGCTGCGGAGTAATTTCGACCACCTGGGGAACTTTAACGAGCGCTGACATCGCACAGCACACTGACGCCTCTTCGTTTCACCTCCATCAAAACGCAGCCCTCCATCGAAACCCAGCCACCATGGTCGGGTTTGAGCCCGGGCACTCCGGCACTGTAGTCGGGCGTCTTACCACTACACCACCCCGGCGGGGCAACACCATAATACCGTGGTGCCTCGTACTCCTCTGATGGGGCTGGGATAAGTAGGTCAACGCCGCTTGCGGCGGGGGCTATCCTGCCACCAAATTTTTCTGTTGTAGGCCGTCACTGCACCCGCCACAGCTTCGGTGTTGGACGACGGCTGTTGTTGCTGCGCGCGTCTTTCTCTCCCTTTTCTGTTTCTTCCTTCTGTACTTTCTGTCTTCTGTCCGCACGAAGCAGAGGAGGTGGCTCAGCAACAGAGCCAGTAGCAGGCCCGTGCATTTTCTTTTCCTTCTTCCTACAGCCACAACAACAACAACAACAACGACCCACAACAAATAAAATTCGGTGGCAGACTAGCCCCCGCCGCAAGCGGCAGTGACATACCTATCCCAGCCCCATCAGGACCAAGACCAGAGGGTGAGTCGGACGCTCTATGGGTGGACGCTGCATGCACGGGTGATGACGCGACCGCAGCCGTGGTGGATTCCTCCTCATCCCCTCTCATCACATTACCTCCCCCCCCCCCCCCCCCCCCAGACACCTCCCCAGAAGCTGCAGAGGAAGCTGCTATTGCATTAGCCATAACCCGCACAGAAGCCCAATACATTTTAACCGATTCAAAATCAGCAATTCTAAATTTTGCACGAGGCCGAGTCCACGTCCCTGCTTTTAGCATACTGGACTCGCCCGATGCACCCCCGCCCCGCCATGTGGAGCTGATATGGGTGCCTGCGCACTCCGGGAAACCCGGAAACGAGGCTGCCAACCTTTTAGCTTGAGGTTCTTTAAACCGAGCTCAGGTGGCCCCTAATCCGGGATTTACGAAGGAGCCCATGCACTTGTTCAATGAGCTGACGCAGGCCTTAAGAGCCTCGCGTCAGCTCTACCCCCCACCCCACCCCTCCCTAGAAAATTAACACGCAACACTATGGCGCAGACTGCAAACACACACTCTTCCTTCACCTCTTACCCTTTCCACTGCCATCCCTCGTTCCACACCCCTGTTTGTACCAACACCGCCTAGGTGGTGTTGCTTGTACCCTGTGCCCAGAGCCCTTTGCCTCTTCCCTCCACATCATCTCCCTCTGCCCGCGGACCCTCCCCCGCGGGGCCTAGAGCAACTGAAGACCTGGGAGGACTGAAAGACCCTGCTGCGTTCGGGGGACCCGGGCGTGCAGACCATCGCCACCGGCCGGGATGCCAGTGTTATGATCCCTAGGGACATAAACACTTGATATTCAGTGGGGTCGTGCGGGGACCCAGGGGCCTGCGCGCCTTGAATTTCTAAGTGGAATAAAGGTTTTCCCTCTCTCTCTCTCTCTGTGACTCACAACACGGGTAAGGATGTTTCGTGCCCCGCCGGGGTGGTGCAGTGGTAAGACGCCCGACTACTGTGCCGGAGTACCCGGGTTCGAACCCGACCTCGGCGGCTGCGTTTCGATGGAGGCGAAACGAAGAGGCGTCCGTGTGCTGTGCGATGTCAGCGCACGTTAAAGATCCCCAGGTGGTCGAAATTACTCCGCAGCCCTCCACTACGGCTCCTCTTTCTCCCTTTCCACTTTCACTCCCACCTTCCTCCCTTCCCTTACGGCGCGGTTGCGGTGTCCACAGAAAACAAGTGAGACAGTTACCGCGCCTTTCCCTTCCTATAAATAAATCAGTTTTTAGAGCGCAGCTCTTTGGCGTTCGTTCCTGGGTTTCGCGGGCGTCGGCGTCGGCCTCGTAACCAGCGCCTCCCCACTTTCATCCCCCCAGTTCGAGCTGGCGCTTGGCAACCGAAGCCTCGCAGGAAGCGCGAAGCAGCCGGAGAACACAAGGAAAGGAAGGGGGTTTGGGGGGGGGGGAGGGGTCGCCGGAGGAAGCGCTAGCAGCGACTGTCTGATGCCGCTGCCGCCGCTAGCGAGTCAAGACAACGTGACCGCGTAGATAATAATAATAATTGGTTCACAGGAAGGGAAAGGCACACTATCTGTCACACGAGTTTGTGGACACCTGAACCGCGCCGTAAGGGAAGGGAGGAAGGTGGGAGTTAAAGTGTAAAGAGAGAAAGAGGAGCCGTAGTGGAAGGCTACGGAGTAATTTCGACCACTTGGGGATCTTTAACGTGCGCTGACATCGCACAGCACACGGACGCCTCTTCGTTTCGCCTCCATCGAAACGCAGCCGCCGAGGTCGGGTTCGAACCCGGGTATTCCGGACAGTAGTCGGGCGTCTTACCACTGTACCACCCCGGCGGGGCATGACCGCGTAGAAAAACTGATTTATTTTTTATAGGAAGGGAAAGGCGCAGTAACTGCCTCACTTGTTTTCTGTGGACACCGCAACCAAGTAGTAAGGGATGGGAGGAAGGCGAGAGTGAAAGTGGAAAAAGAGAAAGAGGAGTCGTAGTGGAGGGCTACGGAGTAATTTCGACCACCTGGGGATCTTTAACGTGCGCTGACATCACACAGCACACGGACGCCTCTTCGTATCCCGTTCCTCTCGCTCGTAACGCGTCCCACGGCTGTGACAACCTCGCGAGGCACTTGTATAGGCACTTGTCTTTGAGAATCAAGCATTGGTGTACCAAGTCGAACATATATCAGTCTATTTCTCCGACCACAAAGCTTCCTTCATGACTGTCAAGAACTGTTAGTGGAGTCTTTGTTAAAGGAATACGTGTGAAAAATAAAAAAAAAAATTCTGTGATAGCGCATACATGTGTTGCTCGATTTCTTTGCCTCAATCTATCGAAAAGGTGAAACAGCTTATTTGCTGCGCTCAAATTTCGCATTAGGAAGTAACGTAATCGTCGGTAATTTTTTAATGATGTTTCGTAAGCAACAAGCATGGTCGTATTCCCATTCAAAACGTTGATCATATAATTGGTTCACAGGAAAGGAAAGGCGCAGTATAGCACTTGTCTGTGGGCACTTGAACCGCGCCGTAAGGGAAATGAGGAAGGTGGGAGTGAAAGTGGAAAAAGAGAAACAGGAGTCGTAGTGATAGGTTACGGAGTAATTTCGAACTCATGGGGATCCTTAACGAGCACTAACGGGGATAGGTGGTGAAGAGTGGCTGTAGAAGAACAACAGAAAGCTCAAGCTAAAGATCGCCGAGGTCACAAAACAAGCCGAAGAATATGCGATGGAGCTCTCAAAACGGAACTGGGACCAGAAATGCAACGATCTACAGGGGACTACAGGTTTGGCCAAGACGTGGGCATTGCTAAGGGCTGTCATAAACCCAACTAAGACCAAATGTGAAAACCATAAGACAATCCAAAGGATCGCGCACCAATTCCAAGGTACGGACCGGAAACTGCTAGAGAACATCAAGCAGCGATACATCGGTGACGAAACGGGCGCCGACTACAGCTCGCCATACAAGGGAGAAGCAAATCCCACTCTTGACGAACCCATTACTATAGAAGAAGTCAGACACGCTGTTATGTCTGCCACAAAAAACACCACCCCAGGCAAGGATGGCATTACCAACGCCATGATTAGGAACTTGGACGAGAATTCAATTCACAGATTTACTGAATTCATCAACACACACTGGGAGCAGGGGACCATCCCGAAAGACTGGTCTCATGCGGAAATAGTAATGATTCCTAAATCCGGAAAAACTCCCAGCCTGAAAAATCTACGACCCATTTCATTGACGTCATGTTTGGGAAAGGTATACGAAATAATTGTGCTTCAGAGGTTGCAGACCCACCTGGAGGACAATGACCTCATGCCGCCCACTATGATCGGATTCCGAAAACATCTATCAACACAGGAAATCCTCTTGCAGATCAAGGAGGAGGTGCTTAACACGGTCCCGAAATACGGAGAAAACATCTTGCTCGCGCTCGACCTCAAAGCGGCATTCGACAATGTCAGTCACAGGGCAGTGCTAGACGGGCTCTGCAACTTAGATTGCGGGCAGAGAATACACAGCTACGTGAAAGCCTTCTTGAGTAACAGAACCGCCACCATTGGAATAGGCGGCATCAGGACAGACACCTTCCCGACCCCCAAAAAGGGAACACCGCAAGGCTCAGTGATATCCCCTATGCTCTTTAACATTGTTATGATCGGCTTAGCAAAAAAACTCGAAGAAATTGAAGGAGCCAGACATGCTATCTATGCTGATGACATCACGATCTGGGTGACCAGGGGATCCTTAGGAGAAAAGCAAGACTGTCTGCAGAGAGCAGCAGACGCTGTCAACGCATACGCTCGACATTGCGACCTTGAATGTTCTCCGGAGAAACCTGAGGTGCTCAGAGTCCACGGAAGAGGGTACGATCTGCACAACTCCATAGACATCTACATAGGGGAAAAGAAGATCCCGGAAGTGTCGCAAATAAATATCCTAGGCATGCGGATACAAAGCAACTGCCGTTTAGATCAAACAATCAGGCAGCTAGCAAGTACCACAGCGCAGATCACGCGAATGATAGCAAGAATCTCCAACAGAAGACGAGGCATGTCCGAGGAGGACACATGTAGGCTAGTACAGGCCCTCGTTGTAAGCCGAATTGTATATGGCGTCCCCTACCAAATTCCGCTCGAACAGGAAAAGGAACTGGAGGCAATCCTGAGGAAAGCCTACAAATGCGCTTTGGACTACCAGTCAACACCTCGACCGAAAACTTCAATAAACTGGGCATAAACAACACAGTGCAAGAGCACATCGAGCGAGGCCCACCTTCTCGCGCAGAAAATAAGACTCATGCAGACGCAAACGGGAAGGAACACGCTAAATATACTGGGCATGAGAGATGCTTGCAGAGAAATAAATAGCACAGGCAGCATACCGAAAGAAACAAGAGAGATCATTAAGGTCAACCTGATTCCGAAAAACATGCATCCGA
Source organism: Amblyomma maculatum (assembly GCF_055883805.1). NCBI lineage: Eukaryota > Metazoa > Arthropoda > Arachnida > Ixodida > Ixodidae > Amblyomma > Amblyomma maculatum. The sequence continues at coordinate 98,385,054 of NC_139345.1, forward strand.
AAATACACAAGGCCAGAAGAGAGGCAAGATCCGAGGCACACGCAAGAAGCCTTGCAGGGAAAAAAAAACGTATTGTACGTCGACGCGACCACATACAAAGAACAACGCGGAGCGGTAGCCAGTGTGGTTGATCACCAGCTTAAAGAAGTCAACTGCGCCTCGATCAAGAGCAACAACATTCTCGAGGCTGAGGAAGCGGCAATCGCTCTCGCTATCACCCACCAGGGTGAGGAGGCTACCACAAAAATAATTACGGACTCGCAAGAAGCATGCAGAAGGTATAGCAGCGGACGCATATCCACTGTGGCCATCCGCATACTCAAGGCAAGAAAAATCAGCTTTTCGAGATGCTTTATAACGTGGACACCAGGCCATGAGACTGTCAAAGGTAACCAACGTGCCGACGCCAATGCCCGAGCATACGCCAACCGGGGGGCTCACAACGACGGGGAACCGGACGCAGTCACTAGACGCTATGGAGCCATCCTTGAACATCAAAGAGCCTTAAGGAGGATCTATTCACCTCCCCACGAAGATCTCAATAGAGAGCAGTCGGTTGCCTGGAGACAGCTACAGACTAACACATACCCCAATCTGAGTCTACTCAGTAAAATCCACCCCACTACATATGAAAATGAATGCCCACTATGCGGAGAACCCCCTACACTCTACCATGTTACATGGGCCTGTCAAGAAACACAGGTAGCACCAATAAACACCACACCAACACCGGTGCAGTGGGAGGCTGCGCTGTCCTGCTCGACGCCTGACGACCAGCTCAAGCTGATTGACAGAGCGCGCAAGACGGCAAAGGCCACTGGGGCCCTGGACTGAGGGCCCCACCAACGCCGGGAGAATTCCCTTTGTGTAAATAAAGTTTTTCATTCATTCATTCATTCATTCATTCATTCATTCATTCATTCATTCATTCATTCATTCATTCCTGGCCCTACGGGGCTGGGAAGGGTTGGTCTGCCACTGAATTTTTATCTGTTGTAGGCCGTCATTGCGCCCGCCCCTGCTTCGGTGGTGGACGACGGCTGTTGCGTCGTGCGTCTTTCTCTCTCTCTTCTTTTTCCTTCTTCCTTCTCTATTTTCTCCTCTGTCCGCACGAGGCAGCGGAGGTGGCTCCGCTACAAAGCCAGTAGCAGACCTGTGCATCTTTTTTCCTTCTTCCTTCAGTCGCAACAACAACATCGCACAGCACATGGACGCCTCCATAGAAACGCAGCCGCCGGCGGTCGGCATCAAGCCCGAAACCTGGAGCAAAAGTCAGGAAAGGCCGCGAGCTAAGTCTTAAAAATTCGGAGGTCACGAGTGCCGATGCATCTTTACGCTTCTCCCCTCCCCTTCTGTCCGGCAAAACGTTCCAGCAATGAACATTCCGCTTCATCGGGTATCGTGTATTGATTTACTTGCGGCCGTGAAATGGCGCTCGCTTTATGAACCGGTTCTGCTTGACGCGGCTCCTTGGACGCGATGCACACGAAGGTTGCGTGGAAAGATAAAAAGTCGAAAATTATAGAGCACTTTAAAGACGCAAGTTTGGTATCGTTCTCTTGGCCATCTTAGCCAAAAGTCATAGAAGCAAAAATAAACTATCGAACACCTCCCATGACCCCTCAAGTTCGATATCTGCCTGATCCCGCTTTGACCCTGCTCTCGGGGCAGAACAGCCTCCGCGAACTGGCGGCGTATCCGCGGAGAAAAATGCGGCTCACTCGATAAATAAACATTACCTTTCGTGAAGCCGAACTATGCCGCGCCATACAGCTCCACTGGCCAAAAGGCTCGCATCAATCTCGACGACTACATAGCATCCGGCCATGGTTTCATGTGAATGCCAATTAACCACTCTAGCATGCATGATGAGCAGAACGTTACATTAAATTAATTTTTCAATTTCAAAACAATATACCCGCATCTTCTAAACTCTGCCCCAGCATAGAATCACGGTCTTGTTTTTCTTGTCACAAATGCACGGCATCGGCCAACACAAAGTGGAGCGGGGCCGCCACATCGAGTGGCGCCGCTTTAGTTTAGACGACGATGACTATTAATATGTGATTGCTGCTAGTTAGGGAATTTATCGCACCTTTCGTTGTCCTCCCATGTATGCACCACAGCGCGTGTGTGTGTATATACGTAGCCAAAGGAGGCCATGGTATATACAAGCACCTATGTGTGTGGAAGACAATAAATTCCCTCTACTGAAGCTTAATTATGCAAGTGCAACTTATTTTTAAATTTTAACCTTTTTTTTATTGATTTCTATTCCTATCGCCTCAAAATTTCAAATTATTTTAGCCACACTATTTCCTAATTAATACGTTATCTATCATACAGTTAAATCGACATCATGAATTTTATTCTGACGCCTGCAATGACTTCTGGCCAATCCTCCACTGTGAGTACGTGCCATATGCACCGAAGGTGAAAAAGAAGACTAAAGGTTTGGTTTGGTTTGGTTTGTGGGGTTTAGCGTCCCAAAGCGACTCAGGCTATGAGAGACGCAGTGGAGGAATCCGGAAATTTCGACTACCTGGAGTTCTTTAACGTGCGCTGACATCGTACAGCACACGGGCGCCTTGCTTTGCGCTTCCATCGAAAAGCGGCCGCCGAGGCCGGTATTCGATGCCGCATCCTTGGGAACATTAGCCGAGCGCCGTAACCACTGCGCCACCCCGGCGGGGCGAAGACTAAAGAGCGCCATAACACGAAGACTCTTTCATCTGCGTAAGGTGGGGTAACGATCCATGCATCATGTTACCTACGGTCGCCTACTGCTTAAGAGCGCAACAGCAAATACACCCAAAATGAGGCCTTACACCTATTTGACGTATAGAAGGCGTATTCCGATTTGCATGACATCACAGTTAATCACATTTTACTGGCGCAAATAACCTACCATAAACTTGCGATTTCACGCTGAAGGGTGCACCGTGATATCATGAGAACCGGTTGACGCTTGAGAGGCTCTTTTGAACGGTATTTCTCACTGCATTCTTGAATTGCATCCGACTCTGAGGCAAACATCTTCAGGCCTGAAAGTTACATCCCGGGATACACATTTAAAACAAAGAATATGCGCGTAATATGCTTAATATTGTTTTTACTGACGGCCGACTACAAATCTATACAACTATACTCAAGCGCCTACGTACAATAGTTGCAAAGAAAGCAATTGCAATTTAGTTTGCCAGCTTACCAGTTAACAGGAGCCATTTTTTGTCTGTTGTCGGCCAATACTGGTATTGGAACGCCGATGAAACAACCACGATATCTCAAAAAGCTTTTCTTTTTTTAATCATGGATCACCTTCGCTGAAACACGCGATATATGCGAACGCACTGTCACTATATGATAGTGAATATTTGACCACTTCATTTTTCATAATCTCAATTTCGAAGTCGAAAATCACAAAGGAAAGTCTTGGAAGCATAATCTAATTCCTTTTTATGTGAACCTACAGCCCTAACAGATGATTAAACAGCACGTTACAAATAAATAAATAAGCAGGCCCTCATAATGGACGCATGTACATATTAGATGCAATACGCAGAGCTGCATAGCATAGTCAGTTTGCCATAAAACTCAACACAACGCATAACATAGTACAATAAGTAAACGGTGATCGAGCTGGGACAGGTAGGTCACCGCCGCTTGCGGCGGGCGCTAGCCTGCCGGAGAATTTTCATCTGTTGTAGGCCGTCATTGCACCCGCCACCACTTAGGTGGTGGACGACGGCTGTTGTTGCGGCGCGCGTCTTTCTCTCCCTCTTCCTTGTCTTTCTTCCCTATTTTCTCTTCTGTCTGCACGAGGCAGCGGAGGTGGCTCAGCTACAGAGCCAGTAGCAGGCCCGTGCATTTTCTTTTCCTTCTTCCTACAGCCACAACAACAACAACCAGTACGAAGTAGATTTCGATAAATACATCATTTATTCGATTTTAACGGGCGCATATTGTTTTAACAAAGAAAATTATTAAATATGACATGCGCTTTAGAATGAAGTTTAAAAATGAAACTACGACAGCAACACACTTTTTTCTTTCCTTGAAGTGTGGTGACGTTTTGCAATACTCGGTGCGTTAGAATCATTGAAACGATGCAAAGGGAAGCTATGCGCGCCTTTCTCAGGAGCACAGCAGTTAAAGAAAAATTTGACATCGTCCAGGCCTCTCGCCTGTTCGGAGCCGTCACTTTACTGTTAGCCTGATATGGGCCGGTGGTAGAAAGCAAGGCGAATCCAAGTTTATCAATAGCTTCAATCAGGAACAGTGCTGACCGGCTATGTCTTTGAAAATCATCCACACTATAGGCAAGGATTTGGTCACATGAGCAATTACCGATTGGCATGGCTACTCTCGTGTGATTGCTCATCGGTAACTATTTGCTTGATTGTGCAGCAATGAGATATTAGCAACGCATACTGTGAGCGAGTTGACTTTCACAAGGACCTCATTTTATTGTTTTCGTGACTTGAATGCACTCTTGCAAAAATAGGGTACACAGATAATTCCTGCAAAGTGTCGAATTACAGCTTGGCAAAGAAAGAAAAAAAAAAGAAGCTATGAGCACGTTTATCTGTAACTATATGCGTAACTATATAACACACTTAAACTGTATGCGTAAATTGCTGTGGCTGCTCCCCAGTAAGGTTTTTGTTTCTGTTCGGCTTTTCTCTCCGTGCATTTTTATAATCCGCTGGCCTCCCCTCTGTAAAACATGTCTGGACGGGAGATCAGTCGATCATAAAAGTCATCGGAGCTTTTTAAGGCTATTGCCATTAATGTTCTGTACCAGCCGCTGGGCGCAAGTGGAGCATACGAAAGAAAACCGTATTCAGGTATCACTAAGGAATTCAAACATCGCTGTAAATCACATTTACTTTCTTTTTTTCTTAAAAGATGCCCGATTTTATCTGCTATCTATATACCGCTGAGTTGTTGGTAAGGCGGTTTTCATGAGAGCAGTGCACCATGCGGCTTTACCAACGTAGATGCCTTTACGGCATCAGAAACATTTAAGACACCATGAAGTGGGAAGCATGCACGAGGCTTGCCACGACTGCTTCGAGAAATTTCGGGGTCGCAAAATATTTTTAAGCTTCGAACTATTGCAATTAGAATGCAGTTCATGACAAAAAAAAAAGTAATTTATAGTCGATATCTGGTAGATGCCTGATTTAAAAGAAAACCGCTCAATTTGTAATTTTGTTGTTGCTTTTTCGAAGCTCAACACCACAACGCTAGCGTACCGTGTAAGCAGGTGCATCCCCACACCCCGTACCGACCGAATTCGCATCCTGGGCCCTCATCTAAAAGATAATGGAGGAAACGCCACTACTCTTCAGCGAATAGATCAATCTGTAATCCGGATCAGCAGCCTGCTCAAGAGAGTCGCCAACAAGCATAAGGGCATGTGCGAATCCAACTTCTTGCGTCTCGTGCAAGCCTTCGTTTGTACGCGAATTACCTACGTCGCCCCTTACCTTCGCCTCACGCGAACATATCGGGAGTGACTGAATGCATCACTACACAAGGCATACAAGACAGCATTGAGTCTACCCATGTCCACTTCCACCACCAAACTGACGACTCTCGGGATCTCCAACACAGTCGACGAGCTGATTGAAGCGACTGCCAATCTGAGCGCCTCTCGCTGACACATGCGGGCCGCGCAGTGCTGCGCCAGGTAGGAATCGCCCCTCTGAGGGCGACTTCTACGTATATGGACCTCACGCCTGAGCAGAGACTCAGTCTTCGTATACCTCCGCTTCCTAAGCGTATGCATCCAGAGCAGGAGCTCGCATATCAATATTTCCTGCTTACTTCAGCATGAAGGTAGCCAATGTGTGCCGCCATAAGCGATATGACAGGTAACACAATTTTTGGACAAACTTGTGAATATTCTCGGTATATCTCTGTAAAGTGTGGGACGACCTTATCGCTTATATGCAAGAAAGGGGAAACTACAGGTTATCCCTCTGAATTTAATCCTAGTGCCAGCGGAAATAATCTGAGCCCAACTGATATAATTTACGTGCCGTGTAATTTAATTCCAGTGCCAAGCATTTAGTCAAAGCTCCAGCGTATACCAAATACAAACGCCAACTCAAATAATGTCAGCGCCAACCCATTTAATCCGAGATGCAACGCAATTAATACAAGTACCAGCGTATTTAATCTATAGTGCCAGCCAACTTAATCCATATGTGGAAAAGGAATGCGGTAGAGGGTTCCAAAGCACGAAACATGAATTCAATCACTTTGCAGATCATGCGACGCTTAAGCGTCAGATCTGCACGCACTATTTCGCTTTGTTCTTACAGGCTTAACTGCAATTTATGACACGTCTCTTGCAGCTTTTAGTTTAGACGCACGACAAGTGAATAAATATGACTGTCGTCTTGTAATTAGCTGGTTAAGCACTGCTCTTATGGGTTGTCATATGCACTGAATCTGCATGGTGGTGGCAAGTGTGGGCTTCACACAACAGCCGGCTGTATTTACGAAATTTCATGGGTGCGGAAATGTATTTTTGTTTATAACCATGATTCAGCACCACTAGCAGAAAAGAAGGATTAGTGTAAAGCATAGTTGGTCCAGGCGAGAGCCAGAGAAACATTACCTCATTTTGCCGCTTTTTCAACGTTGCGCGGCCACTATACCATGGAAAGAGAGAGCGTGCGCCGCTGCATTCAGTCTGGCCATAACATGGCGAAATGTGTGAAACTATGTACAGGGTCATCCACTTCTAGTTATAACATTGCCACTGCTTTCAAAACAACATTGCGTCCGACGCAGACACATATTGAAGCAAATCGATGCAAGCACACAGGGACCCGGACCAAGTGAACCTTGTCGACGGCCGTCCAGTGTATAACACCATTCGCTGACATGCAGGCGATAATACTAAGGTTTGCTCTTTTTGTGACAGTCTTCGTCTGCACCGCAGGCTGTCTCTTAAATGAACGGCCGAAGCTCCTTGAACACCATATGTTGTAGTTAGTCTTATTGACGTAAAACCGGCATATGAGAGGTCTTTCACACTACAGCCATTGCGCGTATGCTTTGCGGCTGCGTTTCACGTCGTCTCTGCTGCGGCCAATCGGTCTCCGAATCACGAACTTCATGGAGTAGCCACGCGAATCCAGTAGAAGATCAATGCTACTTGTGCTGATGTGCGATTCCCAGCAATTCTTCCACCGCTTGCTTTATTTTTCTTTAGGGTGAAAGCAGGGTTGTTATCCACAATATTTTTTTAGAGCCGTTATAACCTCATTTACGAATTTCTTCGATGTTCCTCCTTTCTTCAACACTTCTCTATTGGCCGCTGCAATGGATCTCGCCGTCTTTAAATTGATGCCAGCCTGTCTGCCCCTTTTTTCGCATCTCCTCCATATGCCTCGACACTTTGAAACTATGTCCCTGTCATGCTCGGAGACTTTGCTGTTCTTTCATCTTGGTGCACCTACAGGCTTCAACGGCGGTCCCCGTTTTCGCTGTCCAATCATGATGTCCCTGTCATGCTCGGAGACTTTGCTGTTCTTTCATCTTGGTGCACCTACAGGCTTCAACGGCGGTCCCCGTTTTCGCTGTCCAATCATGATGTCAGGGCACTGCTCATCGGCTTCCATGGAAGCCGTTAAAATTCATGCGAAATGAATGAAAACGCGCAAACTACCACCTGCTTATAGTATAGGGAGCTTGCATGAAGCGATGCATGCTGGGTAATCCGCCATGATGGTGGCAATACTTTATTTAGTCGCGCTAGAATGTAGGATTGAATATTGGCAATCTTCAAGGCAAGCGCTAGGTATTATATTTATTTTATATTTTTAAACAATATAATGCGACACGTTTATAGTCCGTAATATTTCTGAGGTACTGAAAATTCTTAAGATAGATTTTAATAAAAATCGAAGATGATGCTCGTTTTTTTTTTTTTTTTTTTGGTTTGTTTTCCCCCTTTTTTCCTTTTTTTCAAATTACGGGAAAATTTGATGAGTCGTGGAGAAAACACGTAGTAATCTAGAGCTCCAAATTTTGTGTGAAATGAAGAACTTAACCCGCATAATAAAGAAAAATAGTTTTAGCGGAAACAACATGTCAGTACTTAAGGTTGAAAATGAACATTTTTACAGCGCGTCGCTCCTGAAACAAGGTTTTCGATTTTTTACTAAATCAACCGCAGCAAGAAAACGGGTTTCTAATAATTTTGTAAAAGTAAAGGTTTCATAGATTTATTTGATAAAAAATAGTACACGACAAAATCTTGGTGGTGAAGTAAGAGGCCTCCAAACATGCTACTTTTTGAAATGACGAAAAACCGCGTTTTCCGCCTCTAGCGATATACGATTTTTTTTTTTTTTTTACGAGATAACTACGCAGTATCTTGCAGAACTAAGGTTCATTACTTTATGTCGAGATATTTGCCCACCACATATAAAAGCTTATATGAAAACAAAAAAAAGGTAATGGGACCTCGAATTACCTCGACTGCCGTTCTTAACTGAACAAGCTATATATATATATATATATATATATATATATATATATATATATATATATATATATATGCAGGGCTCCTGCCGAAACATCGGCTACTACAAATAAACTTGGAAACAGTGTGAAGCAATTTTTCACTTGTATGTAACCTCTAGCAACCAAGTACGTCCATTCACTTATGCTATATATATATATATATATATATATATATATATATATATATATATATATATATATATATATATATATATATATATATATATATATATATATATATATATATATATATATATATATATATATATATATCTTTCGAATTAAAATTAAAATTGAGTTCGTGTTATCTCTAAAAGAAATAGACTGAAGCTTACTGGTTCATGATCATCTTATATATATATATATATATATTGATCATCTTATATATATATATATATATATATATATATATATATATATATATATATATATATATAAGATGATCATGAACCAGTAAGCTTCAGTCTATTTCTTTTAGAGATAACACGAACTCAATTTTAATTTTAATTCGAAAGAAAGAAAGAAAGAAAGAAAGAAAGAAAGAAAGAAAGAAAGAAAGAAAGAAAGAAAGAAAGAAAGAAAGAAAGAAAGAAAGAAAGAAAGAAAGAAAGTTAGCCCTGCTGGCTGACATTGCAGCGTCGCATTATCTCGCATCGACTGGGCTAACAAGAATGGACTGCATTGGCGGTACCGCAAGTGGCTGCAACTTAATAGGTCGGCCTGAATGGAGCCTTAAGAAAAGAGTGCACAAACGTCTGCGTAGTGTCTTGAGCCATGAATAATGCATATGGCAGTAAAGCGCTTTATCTCACAGGCGAATACTTCGGAACGTTTCTCAATCTGAACAGAAACGGAAAACACGCGCCAGACCTGTCAAATGAGCCCTGTATACATGGACTCGACAGAATCGGGTCGAGTAAGCCTGTCGAGTAAAAAAAACAGTTGTCGGGTTCATGTATACGCAGTCGAGTCGAGTAAAATAGGCGCGGAGCGGGTCGCATTAACTCGCTTGCAGGGGGTAGGTTAACTCGCTTGACCCGCTTGTCTAAACGCATGTCGACGCTGTCGAGTCAGGGAGTTATGGCGAACTCTGGGATCAAAAAGCCACCGGAACGGTGAGGAGCGTCAGCGAAGTTTAATGCTTTTTAGCCCTCATCAACGATAAAAAATAATAATCGAAGCTCTCGATAGTAAAAGGCAATGTAATCAAATACGAGTGATAAACTTGCACAATAACTTCAAATCTCGACGCTACGCGCCGCTGCAATACTTACTCGCTAGAAATAACTAGCAAAAAACGACTGGAAGATCGGTCGCTTAAAAGCAGAGAAGTGACATAATGTTAGTAATGTAGGCACAAAAAATTTATAAATAGAATGATGGTTTAGTTAACCATTCTAAATCAGTAATAAAGATATAGGGAGGAAATTGAGCATGATAGCTACTGCTACCACCCCGTTTCAAACGGGACGCTCCTATATTCCATCCATCCATTCCATCCTTCCATCCATCCAGCTAGAAAGCGAGTTCATGTAGACATCAATCGGGTCGAATAATAGTGATCTCGTTTACTCGACGCTTACTCGACCCGGTGCTGTCGAGTCCATATATACAGGGCTCATTACACTCGTCTGACTAGCACTGGCATTCAAGGACGGTGCGTGCACCATCGTTCGTCCTCCAGCACAATTGGCAGGTCAAAAACAGCTGATTTGCCACATCAGCTAAACTAAGGATAGGATAGGAAATACGTTAGTTTCTCTACGGGGGTCTTGTGCTAGTAGCGGAAGAGTTCCATCTTATGTCTTCTCACAGGGTCGGTGCCCCTATTCCAGGGCTCCGCTGAGCTTCGCTGCTCGCTGGGCGTGCTGGATTAAACCTAGTTGGCAATCCAAATCGCCGCTGGAGAGCCGGCTCTCCCACTGTTCCGCACTCGGGTCTTTACGAAAGCTGTCGTTATTTTTACATTGCCACGTGATGTGGTATAGCGAAGGTTTGCTACCACACCATGGGCAGGTGTCTCGATATTGTGACGGGTAAATTTTGCTCAGGGTATGCAGGTTAGGGAATGTTCCTGTCTGCAGTCTTCGCCAGTACACGGCCTCTTGTTGTTTTAGATCCCGATGAGGCGGCGGATAGCGGATCCGTACCCCCTTATAGTAGTTAAGAATGTCGGAGTACGTAGGGCCGACTCGCTCGGGTAGATCGTCCGATTGGGAGGAAGCTCGGCTCGTGTACCCTCGAGCTACCTGATCGGCGCGTTCGTTCCCCGCTACGCCGGTGTGTCCTGGCACCCAGTAGATGTTGTGTTTGACTTTTGATGGGGTCGTGCTATGGAGGAGCCTGAGGGCGGCGCGACCTATGCGGCCGTTCATGTAGTTACGGCACGCTTCTCTAGAATCTGTAAGAATGGTAAGGGACGTGTTGCATCGATACCCGGCTACCACCGCAAGAGCAACGGCCAGCTCCTCCCCTTCGGTTACCGTGCATTCCCTGACTGAGGCGCTAGCTAGTTCCTTTAGGTTGGAATCAATAGCTACCGCCACGGCGCTATTATGTGAGCTTCCTGTATACGAAGCCGCGTCCGTGTATACCGTGGTGGATCTTGTAGCTAAATTTAGTTGTGCATACTTCGCCCGGGCTGCTCTACGGGCCACATGCAAGTTGGGGTCCATGTTCCGGGGAAGGGAGCTAACCTTTAGCGTCTGGCGAATTGCGTCCGGTATGGTCGCAGTACGGTTCTCGATTTCCGCAGTTGCACCTAGCCCCAGTCGCCTAAGAAGCGAGCGCCCCGTAGGAGTCTGCTGGAGCCTGGCTATCTGCGTGACCAGTTGGGCTTCTTTGATCTCTTCGAAGGTGTTGTGAACGCCAAGAGCTAGCAGTTTTGCGTTAGAGGTGTTCATTGGTAGGTGCAGGGCTGTCTTGTAAGCTTTGCGGATGATGATATCTGCACTTTCCACTTCTCCTTTGTTGAGGTTGAAATACGGGAGGGCGTAGCCTACGCGACTGAGTACCAGGCTCTGAACCAGGCGCAGGGTATCCCCCTCTCGCATACCGCTCCGCTTCTGCGACACACGCGTGATCATCCTGGCGACCTGAGTGGTCGATTGCTTGAGAAGGCCGAGCGTATGGCTGCATCGCTGATTGTTCTGAAGCCACATTCCTAAGACTCGTATCTTGTCTCGTTCGGGAAGTAGCTTTCCTTCGAGGGAGACATTGAGGGTGCCTTTTTTGTGTTTCCCTTTGTGAACTCGCAAGAGTTCGGATTTTTCTGTGGAGCAGGCGAGACCTCGTGCATGGACATATTCTTCTACGCAGGTAGCCGCTGCTTGCAGCCGTTCTTCTTTCTGGCCGAGCGATCCGGAGGTAACCCAAACCGTGAAGTCGTCAGCGTACATGGCGTGCTGTATGCCTTCGATCTTCTCAAGTTGTCTAGCGAGTCCGATCATAGCCACATTAAAAAGTAGTGGCGAGATGACGGACCCTTGAGGTGTGCCTTTGTTGGGGGTCGAGAATTTATCGCTGCGAAGGTCTCCGAGCCCAACCGTTGCAGTTCGGTTGGAAAGAAAGGCCTTCACGTAGCTGTGAATCTTCTCGCCACAGTGGAGGTTGTCGAGTCCTTCCATTACAGCCGCATGGCTAACGTTGTCAAAGGCCCCTTTAATATCAAGGGCCATGACCGCGTTCTCGCCAGCGCTGGGGACATTGGTGAGGACTTCCTCTTTGAGTTGTATGAGGACGTCCTGCGTGGAGAGGTGAGCTCGGAAGCCGAACATGCTATGGGGGTGCAGGTCTTCATCCTCCATGTAATTTTGGAGCCTCCGAGTAACGACACGCTCGTGGAGCTTGCCTAGGCAGGAGGTGAGTGAGATAGGTCGGAGGTTTTCGATCTGGAGTTTCTTACCCGGTTTTGGGATCATTACGACCTCTGCATGCTTCCACTCTTCAGGAACCGTTCCTGCGGCCCAGTGCCCGTTGAGGAAGGTTGTCAATTGGTCGACTGCCCCGTCGCTGAGGTTGCGTATGAGTGCATTATGGATCTTGTCTGCACCCGCCGCCGTGTTGCGCGTGCATACCTTTATGGCAGCGAACACTTCTTCCCTGGTGATCGGTCTGTCCAGGTGGGTGTTCGGTCTTCCCAAGTATGGTTTCGGGTATGCTGCAGGCAAGGTCGTGCCGTAGCATTTCTCTTTTACTTTATCTAACAGTTCCTTCTCCGTACCCTCGAAGGTGTGGATGAGTCTGCGGATAGCTTTCCCGCTTTCGGCCCTGGTTTGGATAGGGTCGAGAAGGGTCTTGAGTATACGCCACGTTTTGGCCGTGCTGAGGGTGCCGTCCAGCGAGCTACTGAACTGCTGCCAGCTCTGCCTGGCCAGTTGAGCTGCGTACTCCTCCGCTATCTTGGTGACTTCTGCAATCTTCAGCTTGAGTTTCCTGTTAAAGCGCTGCTTCTTCCAGCGCTTGGTGAGCCCTCGGCGTGCCTCCCATAGCCTGAGGAGCCGAGGGTCCACCTCTGGTGTTTGCTCGGTGCGATCCACTTCTTGAGTGTACTGCTTCTGGATGTCTTTGAGTTGTTGACACCAATCATCTATGGAAGTAATCCTCCCTTCCAGGTCCGCGCATGCCTTGCGGAAGGCCGGCCAGTTGGTGATCTTGGCCGTGCCGAGCTTGCGCTTGATGTTGGTGGCTGTTATTGTGATCTTCAAGATATAATGGTCACTGCCTAGATTCTCCAGCAGATTCTCCCACGTTGCATGTTTCGCCCCCCTGGCAAAAGTTAAGTCCGGACACGTATCCTGGCAGACAGAATTGCCAAGGCGCGTGGGTTGAGTTTCGTCCGTTAAGAGGGTACATTGGATCGCTTCCGCCGCATCCTCGACCTCTATACCTTTCTGATTATTTGTGGGGTATCCCCACTGCTGTCCGCGAGCGTTAAAGTCACCTACAATTAGCAGCGTGTTGCTTTTAGCAAGTTTGCTGGCCCCTAGAAAGAGTTTATGAAAATTCGCGTCCCGCTGGCGAGGCGGGCTATAGAGGTTTACGAGAAAGACACTCTTTTCCTTGTGTTTCTTTTTGGGAATAATTTCCGTCACTAAGTGCTCAATTTTCGTGTTGGGAATCGGGTCATGGGCTATGGTTACCAACTTTTTGCTCACCAGGGTTGCCGTGCGTCCGGTATCGTAGCACGTATATCCCCTGAGTGTCGGTGTCGTGTTAGTTTCCTGTAAAGCTATTATATCGGGTGTGGAGTCTTGCGTGAGTAGAAACTGCATTAGGAGCCCCTGTTTTTGGCGGTACCCCCTGCAGTTCCATTGCCAGATTTCTAGTGGTGTTTGTTTAGCCATGGCTTTGGGCGTTGTTCGGATTGGAGCCTTCAGTGACGAAACGGCGCTCTTGTATGAGCCTGTCCCGGGCCTCGTTTGTTATTCGTCGCGTATTTTGGCTTTTGACGTGGTCCTGCCACGCAACGTTTTGCTCTATTAACGTGACTTTCTGTTCTAATAGGTTGGTTTTGACATACATAGCATCTAATCTTGCATGAGTTTGGCGAAACTCTTCTTTGATGCGAACCGTGAAATTCTCCACGTGCTGCATGAAAGCTCTTAATTCCTCGGGGCTCACGTCTAAGGCGGACGGGGGTCGTTGCACTTCTGCCGGCGGGATCGGGGTCCACGGTACCTGCCCTGTTCTTTGAGCCTGCATCTCTTTAATGAGGTCATTGACTTTTTTACGGAGATATGCATTCTCCTCTCTTAGAGCTTTAACCTCTTCCGAGTTACGCGTAATATTCTTTTGATCCGAGTGCGAAAACAGTGAGTTTGGAGGGCCCGCTCCCCAGCTCACCTTAACGCCGCCCTTCTGTTGTTGCTTCTGCGACTGCTGCTGTCGCTGCTCCAGCTTGGCCGTTGACCGGTTTAGCGGCGGGAAAGAGTCCTCCCTGGATCGGCTCTGGCTGCGATCTTGCACTATGCTACGGCCTTGGCTCGAGGAGCGGCCATGGTCCCGCTCCGAGCTCAGCCACCTGGTTCGGCGCTCCTGACTCAGGTTCCGGTTCCGCTGCTGCTGATGCAGCAGCTGCAATTGTTGCAATTGCTGCTGGGGCTCCCACTGCAGCTGCTGCAGTTGTTGTTGCTGCTGCTGCTGCCGCTGCCAGTGTTGTTGCCTGGACTGCCGGACGCCGCTCGTGCTGCCCCGGAGCTCGTCAGTAGTTTTGAGGCGTCGACGGCACTCTCTGGTGACGTGGTCGCCTTGGCACACCATGCATTTCGCCTTGCACTGGTGACCTTCTGGTGGGTCGTGTGTGCCGCACGTCCTACAGAGCTTGGTGTTCGGCGTTGGACAGACGTCCGAACGGTGGCCTTGCTTTCCGCATACGTAGCAGATCTGCCTCGTAGGACGATATGGGTAGGTCTTGAATTCTCCAGAACGGTAAATGACCCACTGCGGTATATACGGGCCGTCGAAAGTGATGAGCGCCGTTTCCGACCTGCCCAGCATTCTCGCTTCGCGAATCTCCACTCCTTGGGATCGAAGCCGGAGCCTAGATTTCAGTAGGGCCGGTGATTGCCCCGGCATAACACCGTGGATGACGGCACGCTTGAGGTCATCCGGTAGGGCTGGATAGGTGTTGGTTTCATAGATTTGGTCATTTATAGTGAGCTTTTCGATCTTCCTGAGCACGTCGGCGATGTCCAGGTCGGGCGTGCTCGCAATCATGATGTTCGAACCGGGCCGGAGTCTCATGATGAAGTCTTGTTCCTTGATCTTTCCTCCGCTGGCCGCGACGAGGGCTTGCGTTGCCTGGTCGACACGGATTTCGCTGATTTTTATACCTCCCTTGGGACGGTAGATGATCTTGATATCATCCTTCGGCAGCGGCGGCGGACGTGGCCGTATTTGCCGCTGCGCTCCCGCCAGATGTTTTGATATAGAGCGCGTCACACCATTCGCGTGCGCCACTGCTCTGCCAGCTGCGGCTTTCGGCGCTATCTTGTTTCTTGTTTCTTTCCAGGGCTCACCTGGCTGCAAAATGACGTCGCTATGCGGCACAGCGAACTTCGAGCCTTTCTTTTTTGGGCGCCGTTTGGAAGAAACAAGCGTCCAACGCTCCGCATTTTCGTCTTGCAGTGGGTAGATATCGGCCTCGCAGTCCCGCTGCGGTGGTGAGGTCTCCATGGCTTCGTTCACTGCCTCCCCTAGTCCGGGGCTCATATTGACCGGCGACGCGGCAGCTAAACTAACGACCCTAATACAGACTATCGGCGCCGCCAAGACAGTCTTTAGTCTGAAGTTCCACCGAAACCAACAGCGCTCCAACAGCGCAGGCTGAAAATCCACTGATGCATGCTTCTCTCTAACAGCGATGGTAAAATACCATGTAAATATATTACGCGGCTTCCCATAGAGCGCATTTATCAAAAAAAAAAAAAAAAACGGCTATCCTAACTGGTAAAATTTTGAGGGCTTTACAGTGGCATCCAGGATCATTTTTTCATATGTAACACACGTAAAGATAGTTCCATCGTAAAAAAAAAAAAAAGAAAAAAAAAAAAGCGCTTTTCAAAAAAGAAGAAAGGCCTCAATGCAAAAAAACAAGCAGCTTTAATGGTAGCGTCTTGATAACGCCACAAATCACAAGACCTAAAAGCTGATCACTTTTTGAAACTCAATTTCCCAAGTTCAAGTTCAAGATAAATTTATTGCCGTCGATGTAGAGGCCCCTCCGCCCCTTCCGGAAGACGCTAGGGGGCCTCCAAGTGAGAGGGAAACTGAATTTCCCAACTAGAAAGAAAAGGTCTGGTTTGAATTCCCGCCCTCCTGCTTCGAAAGGTTTTGGTGGTGCCATCTGTCGGAGTCGCGCATTACTTAATTGACAAAACAAAACAAAAAAAAGATATTATGCTCGTATTTTTGCATTTTATTCGCAGTTTTTGCTCAGAATATCATTAAGACTAAAGTTTTAATAATTTTTCATAACGTTTCACCTACTATTATGAAACATTATGCACTCGCGTAAACCCAGCCGCACTTCAAGGCAAAGCATTTCGCTCCATTGTAATGTAATATGATTCAAACGGTCCCTTTAGCATGTTGGGTTTTCGTTTGCTGCGTCAATTAGCAGCTATTGGTTATTTCAAATATACCTTTCAGTGCTTTTAACTTAAGCATATTTCAGTTTTTCAAAGTCACTGGCTCACATTAGGGGGACGCTTTCAATAGAGTCTGATCCGAACGCGTGTTAGGTTATGAGAGTGGATTAAGTGGGTCCGGAGCGTCGTGGTTGCTACCGCGTGCTCTGCCACTATTTCTCTAGCGGGATCGCCGTCAGGCGGTCCTCACTGAAAACCAAAAAGTAGCGTATAGGGGAGAAAACCTGGGCCAGGGGGCGCTGCGCCGCTCTGTGCGTCAGCGCCCTCCATGGAGACCACGTCAAAATCTACGCGCAGCCCGGCCGCGTCGTCTGCTCCCCGCCTCATAGAAAAGCATGCTGTCGTCTGCTCCGCGCTGCTTTCCAGCACGTGTTTGCGCGCGCGCGCTCGGTTGTTTCTCTCCTCCTCCGGCCGCATTGTGGCCGCCGTCGCGCTCTAACAAAGGGGGCAAGAAAAAAAAACTGGAATGAAAAAGTGACGGCGCGCTTTTTCGCAAAACTCGTGAAAGTGTTTTTCTCTCTTCTCCCTTTCGTGTTGAAACGATGGTTGTCGGTTGTTTTTTTTTTTTAGGTATCTCGCACCTATGTTTATAACTGGCGGTACCGCAGCAGCCATCGCGGAACCAAGTCGGCCTCAAGAAACAGATATATGTCATTAATGCCATCACTCGGCGCTTATAAAGGGAAAACACATACGTCAATCGTTCTATCCTCATACGCGATCCTGCTTCGGGAGCTCAAAACTGCGCATTCGCTAGAGATGACTGAACTAGGGATTGCACAGCTTAGCTGTGGAATTAAGAAGACAAAGGTTTACTTGGAGAGATGTCCCCGCCTGCATGAAAAGTCGTCAGGCATTTCCTCGTTCTTCGTCTCGCGGAGAGAGCAAACTGCCGAAAAAATGGCATGCCTCGGCTTCTCGTCAGTGATCCAGGTCGTTAAGAAACCTCTCATCGTTAAAGGTAGATAAGTCATTGATTTCGGATGGCAGCGCCACAGCAGCGAACTCCCCCTGACCGCTGTCAGCAGGAACCAAAGGGTATACAAGGCGGCATGCTTTGTGCCTTTGTAGGGAACGCGTCCTAAACGCGCCGAAAACAGGCACCACGGCGCCGGCAGCATCGCCTAAAACGTCTGTCCCCAAAGAGTTTAATAGGCCCCTTTCAAATGAGCAGTCACAAATGGAAAGGAAGCTCCCCAACCAGCGCCCGGAGCACTCGTAGCTGTGTACACGCGTATCAATTCTCAACGAGAAGGCTGCACCCTTCATTCTCTGAGCAACATGGAAGTGACATGAAGAGGTGCCGCCTCAAGTCCTTCAAAATACCTGTCGCTTGCCTCTGCCTTCGAGTACCGAATTCGCGTTCATGTTGTTGTTGTTTTTTTGTCTGAGCCTGCCAAGAAGCGCTCTTTGAAAACAATGTCCGCGGCGATCAATTATTCATAATTTCTCACTTTCGAAAGCACCGATAAAAAGCGTGCCTCCAGCCAGCCTCTATGTCAGCCGGGGCACAGAAAAAAGCAAAAATAAGAAACACCACTGGCAAACAGCGCCGGCTTTGCGCGCACGGACGCACGATCATCCCCCCTCGTCCTCACTCTCCTTCTCCCGCTCCGCGTGCACGTGCGGCTGCCTGTAGCACGCGCTCCCGAGCGAGCTGGCTGCGCAGACTCCGCAGACAGCCGCGCGCTGCGCGGGCGCGGATGCGCGTAGGTTTTGTAGTTCCTCTCCGCTCCGCTGGAAACCGAGCGCTGGCGTCGCGGAGCAAACTCCAGCTTTGGTTCCCTATAGGTGGGTCCGGAGTGTCGTGGTTGATACCGCGTGCTCTGCCAAAATTACGCTACCGGTATCGCCATCAGGCGGTTCTTACTGAAAATTAAACTTTAGTGCTGTTGTGGTAAATTTCGCTGGAGGACAGTTCTGTGCACACACTTTCCGTTCTGTCTCTATCGCTGTATAGGAATAATGTAACCTCTTCGCTTCAAGGTTACGCCTGTATGCTCTTATAGCGTTGGCCCATCACGACGTTAACGCAGAAAACCTTCGCCTACTACTGAAATGAAGCATGGTAGGCCACGTATATCTAGCCTGTGTTCGGTCGGCTGAAGAAAAATGCTCGCAATCCTACGCCAATCGTTATTCTCACCCATTCTATGTCGATTTCGTGAAACAAAAATTAACGCAGTGCCCAACGTAGCTCGAGGCCACGACCCCGAGATTAGGAGCACCATGCTGTACGGAGTCGGACTAAGCAAGCAGGGCGTTTTATATATATATATATATATATATATATATATATATATATATATATATATATATATATATATATATATATATATATATATATATATATATATCAAAATCAGATTTTACGCAACAAACAACATGGACTAAAAACGCGTGAGCCATTAAAATTCAAGCATGTGTAGTAAAGCTTCCCTTGGGTGAGGTAGTTACTACTCTACACATAACGATGTTAATGAAAATATTAAGCGAGAGTTCTTCTGATTGCTTTGCAATTTGAATGTCTAGAGTCGAGAATTTTATTTCTTGCGGACTCGGCGGGCTATTCATTGCTAGCACGTTGTATTATCAGCAGACGCCGGTCGGCGTTTTCCACGCACCATGGAGGCTAGAAATGTGCATCAAAGCCTACAGCAGATCTTGCGCACCCTTTTTCCTACTTATTAGGTAAACATACGTATATCTGTTACAAAAAGAAAAAAAAAAAAAAGCGCCCAACGTGGGGCTCGAACCCACGACCCTGAGATTAAGAGTCTCATGCTCTACCGACTGAGCTAGCCGGGCGACGGATGATAAGCTATGATTGTTCATATTTGAACATTCAGGAAGCTGATATATTTTGTTTTTACCATGATAGTTAAATATCTTTTTCTTCCACCGCGTCCTGCCCTTCCAGACCCATTCAAAGTGCACAGATGCACAATATGGCGCAATGCGTACGCTGGCAAGACCAGAGCTAAACAGCGTTCAACACAGAAACACAGCTGTGAAGTACCAAACACTGTACTCGACGCTGGTCACGGTGAAAGCATAGGTGCACTGGAAAGCCTGAGTTTTCATTCACCAATCGTTTTTCTCATTTCTAATTATGCCGACTTTCATTATTCAGCATGCGCATGGAAATCTGTTGAATTTAAATGCATACAAAAAGCCTAACGAACTGAGAAGAGTTTATTAATTTACATACAAAACATCTTATGTACAAACACCCTGGACATATCGAAAATACTTATTCATATATTACTTTAAACAACGAAGAAAAAAAGAATAAAAATATATGTGCAGTTTGCATCGGGTGTCAGCGGACGGCGAAAATTAACGAAAGTCTCGCTTA
Organism: Amblyomma maculatum; assembly: GCF_055883805.1. Lineage (NCBI taxonomy): Eukaryota > Metazoa > Arthropoda > Arachnida > Ixodida > Ixodidae > Amblyomma > Amblyomma maculatum. Next base: position 98,405,109 of record NC_139345.1, read on the forward strand.
TTTTGCAACAATTAGGTTTCCTTTTCTTTGTGTAATATGATCGACGAAATTATTCCTCTGACCTTCAGGTCTCAAGTGAATACTTGCGCTGAAATAAGTGGGCATGACACTTGAATGGCATAGACATATCACGAGCAGCACATTACAGTCTAAATGCTGTCGAGCTCTGGATTAATTTCGGGCCATGTATTACAAAAGAAGCAGATTGAACAACTTTTCTCGTGCAGCTAGTCGGTTGGACTGAGCAGTGACCGATCTTCCTCAGTGCTGCGGTCGCTGGCATTGGTGTCAAGGGAGAAATTCGAGCTGCTTGTCGGCAGGGGATCGTCCGCCGACACAGATGGAAGAAAGTCCGAACAGCGAAATATATCTGGCTCCTCGTAGCGCAGCTGTTTCTTGTACTGCTGGGCAGGTTTCTTCGCAAACAACGGTGACGGAAGACTTGACAGGAACTTTTTGACGGTACTGCCCCCGAATGCGTTTTCGGCTTCAGTCACTTTCTCCTCCATTGCGTCGACGGTTTCTCGAACAACACCGATGAACTTCTCAAGCGCATCTATTCGATTGTAGACTTGCTCCAAGCCTTTGCTTTTTTCGCAAATGTCCGGCAGCGTGTGCGTAAGACACAAAGTGTCGTCGCTTCTCACCATGTTGATGAGGCCAGTGAATTCGTCCAGCCGCGTCAGAAGCTCGTCGATGCTTTCATCCAGTGAGCGCTTTTCATTGGCTATGTCAACCTTAAAGAACTGGCTGTAGTCTGCAGCAAGCTCTTCCAACAGTTGACGGCTTTGCCCATTTTCTGACAACGCACTGTCAGCCACAGACGGCACGCTTTCCTCCATATTTGCATACACGCTCCAAGCCTACAAGCTGCCACTGGTACGCTGGTGCTGCCGCCAGGCTCCAGCCAGGCAGGGCACATCGAGCAGCTGGGGGCGTTGCCGCGTCCTCTTCACAACGCGACAACGCATCCATTTGCATCTTTCGCTACTCCTCGCTAGACGGCGACACAATACCGTATTCTTGCAAACGCCCGCTTCTACAGGCGCGCGTCAGATGGCAACACAGGTCTCTGCAAGATGAGGGTGCCTCGACACTTGGATACTTCGGCGCATAGCTGTGGTTTGAATCGCTAGGAAACTAACTCTGGTGCAGCAGCCACAACAACAACAACGTCGTTGTAGTCTGGCGATGTTCCATCGCAAGATAACGTTCTGACATCCCCTGCTACGATTGACTTTCCTTGCAATGCAACTTCTTTGGCACCATCTGTCACCTTGCCTTCGCATTACATTCATGACCTGCCGATGCCCATGTTCATTTCTTCTTCCTCACAGCGACTAGAATGTTAGTAACTGGAGTTTGTTCCCTGGCTTACTCTGCACTTTTCCTGTCTCTTAGTGTTACGCCTGCCATTTTCCATTCCATAGCTCTCTACATTGTCCTCGATTTAAATAAACGAAGTGTCTAAAGGTACGTCCGACGTATCCATTCGATTCTCGTAAAGATACGGCGGACGTCGATATACAGGCTCATGGCTATACGCACGTCGAACGCGGCCACATTCCGCTCACGATTCCGCTTGCTACGCGTGAATGAATCTTATCCTCTATGATATCAGCTAGCCGCGACTCTCGATGAGGTGCTACGAAGAGTGCATCCGTTCTAACATAGATCACGGTCTTCACTTAGGGTTGTGTACGGCAAGCATCGCTGTCACGCACATAGCTGCAGGCGATGCTACGTACTGCACCCGCTCCACCAGCTGGCTTTCGCTTCGCACTAAACTATTACCTCGATCTGCCCGTAATGTAAGCGAGCTACTCCTAGCATTTACGCTGTCTTAGGTCCTGCATCGACCTCCGAAGATCTAGCGCCGGCACAACACACACACACCTAGCCGTGCAGAACGATCGGCAGTCCAAAGTATGTATGTGAAATGGCATTATGCTCGTTCCTCACATGCAGACCGAGGAAACAGGATGTTTCTAGCTAAATTCTTCGTTTGAATTCTACCTCAGAGCCGTGGCAGAAGACATGCCGAATTTACCAGAGGCCTGCGCTGCTACTGCGGCGAGCTGCACATCGACACGTCGAGGCGAAGACCTACTGCACCGCACCGCAAGAGTACACAACCGGAAAGCCGGAAGCGCGAATGATCCGAATTCCCTGTGAACAGCAATGTTCTTTGGTATTTAGGGGAAGACTAGACTAAAGTGCTTAGCCTGCATCTTTTTCTTGTCGTTGAATTTTGCGTACATGTAGTTTAAACCCCCGCATGCTCGAGGTTAGCATGACCCGACTGAACGGCCGCGCAGCTTTGAAACGATCGGGATCGATATGCATGCATCGCCGCGGACTTGGGTACGCGGTAGAAAATGTGCGCTGCACATTTCGTTGCAGAAGCTGACTCTTGGAATTTTGCAGAGTGCGCCATGCAAGTGGTCGTTGCTACAACCACACATCCATGTTCCAACGGCTGGCCTACCCCGAGGCGCATAAATGTTCAACCGTGGACGTATCAATGATCGAAGAGAGGACAGATTTTCACAATATTGGGCGCGAAATCGATAGCTACCAGTGCTCAGTGTTATTCTGCGTTGATCATGCGCAATTCAGTGTTTCAGGTGTGGTCAGTAGCTGTAAGTTTGAACAGTTCGCCTGTCAAGTCAGCGGCGCCAGCGATGGACCGGAGGAGCGATTTTCCACGCTACACTGCTGTCTTGCTAGAAAGCCTACCTAGGCGGCGTTTGACATTAAGCTGTTTTTTGTGGGCCCCGTAATTGAAAGCAACGCCTTCAGAAACGCGTTAAATGTTCAAAAATGTATTCTCTTCAACAGTTTCACTCCAGGCTGTCAAAGCAGGCGGACGTTGATAAAACAGTTGAGCACTCCAGTCTTTAGAAATCTGTAGAATCGCCTTCAGTTTGTAAAATTATTGGAATAGGTCACTTTCCGATCGCTGGGACATAGACCCTCATGACAGCGCTTTCACGTGAATAAGGACCACACCAGACCGAAAGCTTGTCTCATATAACACAGCTAACCAAGGTATACCTTACAGCACTGTGTTGATTTTTATGGTGCATAAGCGACTAATGCTGCCATGCACCAAGAACAAGGTTTAATGTATTTATTTGTGTGTAAAGACTAAAATGTTCTTTAGGATCTAGCTTGTTTAGGAACATTTTAAGAAACCAAAAGTGCAGGAAATTTGCACGTCTCTCCTAGGATTACAGTTGAGAAGAGCGTGTTGTCGGGCTAGTTGGTTCTGCATAGTATATAAGAGAAATGCGCAACAACTTAAACAGGACACATATTCTCTTATTTCCTAGGATCATGCTGGGATGGAAAGGGATCTGTTGCAAAATTGTACAAAATGTTTCCTCTTATTTTCTCGACTCTGGCGCACGTGTAAAATATGGTTTATTGTTAGTTCATCTCCACACTCCTTGCATATTGGTTTTTCCTCTTTCATAAGTATGAAGCTGTGTGTGAGGTGTGGGTATGTGTTTTGTGAAGATGACCTAAAATGGCCTCCATGTTGTGTTTTTGATTACTGCATGATTTCCATTCCTTAATGACAGGTTTGACAAGTATAGTTTGTAGTTTATTTCAATGTTTCAAAAATCCTGCCATTTCACTCACATTTCTTTGTACAATCTTCTTGGTATCTTCATGCAGCATATTCACCCTCTGTAATTTAGCATTGCGTCAAGGTAACCTGGTTATTTCTTTTCATCACCTTTCAAGACAACTGTCCCGATTTCATAAAGTGTAGGGTTTCTGACGACAGGAATTCCTTGGAAGTCAGAAATAAATGAGATCCACAATCATGAGCTGTCTGGGGTATGCATATACATGTCCATCGCTCAGTGGAATGGTGTCAGTACGCTGTTAGAACAGGTCTTGTAGTAACAACAACCATTGTCTGAGGTGGTCCTTTAATGGGCATTGAAATGCTATGTAACTACAGGTACTGATAGAACTCTTGATCATGTTATGTGATGATGCGATCCTTGCATGCATATAGGTATACATTTCAGAATCTGCAGTGCACCACTTGACCATTTGCCACCAGTTTGTGTGAAAATGTATTTTTCATGCATGTTAACCAGTATTTAACAGATGACCCCTGTGCACAAGCCAAAAGTGCCACGAGCCAAATGTCACGAGGCCACATGACATGGCAGGAGCTGTTAAGTCAAGCTTACAAAGTTATATTTGAAATATGTTCTGGGACGTTTCAGCTCCAATTAAGAAAGGTTGAGGCTTACAGAGGTCTATGCCAGGTTGTCTATCACCTAACAGGGCAGTCTACGACCGTATGCTAATGAGTATATCTGAGATAACAGAGACATGAATTAAGGAATTAGTAATTATGTTTGTAGCAAAGGGCATGTAAATTAACGGGAATCCACAGTGGGATCTGCAGACAAGAACCATTAACGCTGGCACACCATACCCTTACAGGTGGAGATTAGGAGTCTCCCTAATTTTTTTTTCTGCTCAAAGCTTGTCATTTCCTTCATTCTTCCAGATGAGGAAGATGTGAAAATGATAGCATCAAAAATTCCAGAGACCATTGTTAACAAGCATGCTGATCCCAACAGCGTAAAACGGAATTTCAGAAAAGATGGGTGACTAGTAATGCTGGCAACAGTTGAAGCTAAGTGGAAAGGCATGGAATTGAAATGCAACATATGCAGAGATATGTTGCGAGACGACCAGTCTGTGGTGTGCGACATCTGGCTCCGTTAGTTTCATCAAGTGATTGGCCAAAGCAGATGGGGCTTGTGGTTTTGTGATAAGTGCAGTGTAGTAGCATAGATGCAACCTTGCCCATTAATAATTGGAGTGGAGTAAGTGCATTGTTTTTTTGTAAGATGTTCATGGTTTCCATGCAAACATTATGAGAATTTTTTTCCTAGAGAATGTTTGCTGAAATGCGAATATAATGTGCAATAAAACTAGTGTTTTCTTGCTATTTACTTTTCCTTGTATACATTAGTTCTGTGAAGAAAACCACAGGCTAGAAGGAAATGTAATGGCATGCATTTTGATACTTGGCCCCATTGTGCTGGCTCAGTAGTTAGTGCTTGGCTGTTGAACCCAAAGATGCAGATTTGGTTCCAGCCAGAGCAGGAGCATTTCAATAGAGGCGAAACAATAGGCCGTCATGCACCGTGCGGTGTCAGTGCATGTAAAAGAACCCCAGGTGGTCGAAATTATACCGGCGTCCTCAACTGTCGTGTTCCTCATAGCCGTAGTTATTTTGGGATGCTAAACCAGATATATATCACATCATACTCTGAGTAAGATGCTATTCATGGTCAGTTAATCATACACTAAACGATCAATTTTTTTCTGCATGGTACAGCAGCTGTTGTACAATTCTACTTTAGCCTTCATGAAGAATATCACACTGGCTCCACATGGCCTTCTGTTGACCCTTGATATGCGTCACAATCACACACCCGAGTATGTATTTGTCTAAGGGCACCTATGCATGCAAGGAGGGACCGTTACTTTCCATTTGTCCGAACTGATATGCACGATCCACATCATTTCTGTAATTCAACTGCCTGCTATTTGAACTGTCCAGCATTGATGCAAGTTTCAAAGAACTGCAATTAGCAAATTAATCCAAGCAGGAAACCATGCCAAGAACTGCTTTGGTTTCATCTTTAACAACTGTTTGAGAACTAAAATTAGCCAAATGTTGCAAAACATAGATGAGAGGTTACACAATCTAAAAAACAATGCAGCCTACCTGTGGCATGTAGGGTTTCACATCCTAAAGTGACATATGTAGCTATGAAAAATACCGTAGTGGAGAGCCCCAGACTAATTTGACTGCCCGGGCTTTGTACTTTGCGTTGACATCTTGCAGGAAACAGAAGCATTTGCATTTCACCTGCACCAAAGTGCGGCTGCCATCACTGGCATTAAACATCACGACCTTGGGGCAAGTAGCCGAACGTGCCACTAAGATGTCGCAGCGTCTACGTACATGCTATACACGTCAACCTTTCTAGCATTAAAGCTGTCACATGCATGGCAGATATTCATGTTCAGCTTTGGACTGACAAGTTTAAAAGTGTACTATTCGTGTTTTTCTAGCATGAAAAACAAAGAAAACTAAGGAAAAACGAAAAAAAAATGAACATATGTTGAAAAAGCACTAGTCATTAACACATAAAGCATATTCGTTTCTTTATTAATAATAAAGTGGCCTTCAACAATAGTACAAACCCTGAACATTTAGGAAGGTGCTGTGCCAGGCAGCTATTTTACAGAAACCTGAACCATTTCACCTGTAGTAATGCGCATCCCGGCGGTGTGGGCTGGGCACATATTTTTCGGTCCACTAGCTCCAACATGCGAGAACTGCATCATGTGCATTCCCATTTTCCGAGTTTTGAGCTCTGTAGTGCAGGCTAACAAATTGTCGATGACTTATTTTCGTCTGATCGTTGCACAGCGCGTGTAAATAAATTACCACCGCACCTAATAAACACTGACATGCACGTGCAACATCGCCGATCATAAACGGACACACTGATGTCCGTCCGGACATCGGCGCACTCATCACAGCACTCTTCGTAGTCTCACACAGCACTCTAGTAGGACGTAATCCGTACATCACAGCATCTCACGGTAAGCACAAACCACACCTCCAACAAACACGAATGACGCGATGCTTTGGCTAGAGACACGCCGGCGGCACACAGCTTTTTCAGCGACTACGTAGAACTTGCAGCACCAAGAAAGCGATGCGTTACGTGACGCATCTCATCACAGATGGAAGTGACGAAACTTTGAAGAATCAAAACTACATAATTACATAACGACCGTCGTAGACGTTAATGCACATGATAACGAGGACCAAATGAGCGGGCGTGCGGGCCGCGGGCTGGCCGTCAACACCGCGATTACATGCGCTTGCGACCGTGCCGCGGTCCAACTCACGTAAACCTATCATTATGCCATCACGTAGTATATCACCCATTCTAGGCACTATTCTTGCCACTGTACTATTCTTTGTAATTTCACATTTCACGCATGCAGTAGTAGTACATACTTGCTGCACCTCGCACGTACACCTCATACCAACTTCGATTTGGCTACATGTGGCTACCATGTTGTTGTTACAACCAACCACATCTGGGGATATCTCGGATCCGTCCGGCTTTCCCGACGGATCCCAAGGCCCATATCGGAGAAAAATGCGTTGGGTCCGTCGGAAGAACCCTACCGATCGGGTCCGTCCGCCGTACCTCTGAAAAATATTTCCCGGATCCGTCCGTCGTATCCCGAAGAAAAACGCACCGGGTCCGTCGGACGTACCTTTAAGACCATTGATCGGGTCCGTCGGACGTACCTTTAGCCACAGCCTTAAATAAAATCTTTTTTCTGCGTAGAGGTGGAGGTGGTGAAGGGTGGCTGATCCTGGCTCTGATGGGGCTGGGACCAGCAGGTCACCGCCGCTTGCGGAGGGGGATAGCCTGCCACCGAATTTTGTCTGTTATAGCGGCATTGCACCCAGCACTGCTTCGGTGGTGGACGACGGCTGTTGTTGCGGCGCGCGTCTTTCTCTCCCTCTTCTTTTTCTTCTCTCAGCTACAGGGCCAGTAGCAGGCCCCTGCATTTTTTTCCTTCTTCCTACAGCCACAACAACAACAGCCTCTACGCTTCTGTTCCATAAGCGAGTATAGGGATAAGAGCTGTTATATATTTCCTCTTCAAGGATGCGTGGGAAGCTGCTAGTCGTGATCTGTGACTGCGAACACTTGCCAAATGGGTTCCTTCCAAATCTGGTCCTCCTAGTTTCTTCTCTTTTGTGATTCGGATCTGCGGTTACAACCTGTCCTGAGCAAACGCATTTTCTTACCACTTCCAACGCCTCGCTACCTACTGTAAAATGCATGCCCATTGCAAGGCATTATTTTACATTACTTTACTTTCCATTACTTTAGTCTTCCGCATATTAACATTTAGTGCTACCATTCCGCCTTGCCTGTCTAGACAATTCACCATTCTTTGTCATTCCCCCCCCCCTGAGTTACATTTTCAGTGAATCTCAGATTTCTATAGGTATCTCCATCAAACATTATCTCTATCTCTTCCCATTCACGACCTTGAATACTTCCTACACGAAAGCGGTGAAATGGAGAGATGAGATCATATCTCCGTGCCTAATAACCCCTCCGCTTACGGAAATCCATCATTTTCTGTACTAAGGACTATGACTGCTGTGCAGCCACTCAAGATATCTTCCCGTACTTTCACATATATCTGATTCTATTAGCTAGTACCTTGGTAGACACCTTCTACGTGATAACCAGTAAACAAGCTAAGGTCAGGCTACCATTAATGTGTGTGCCACGTTCTTGGTACAAAATTTCCCAACTTGAAGCACGCGTGAAAGGTAGAGATGCGAGTAAAATTGCCATGGTCAAGTTACGACAGGTACGAGAGTATAATTTATTTTCTGTCATTTAAACTTGTGCCATTATACTTCGCACAAGAGCGAGCTAACTAAGCATGCCTATTATAAGCGAAGCGAGTCCAGACAACGAACTACGGTAATAAAAATGGAAATGAAAATTTTACACCGACCATTACGGTATTCGGTAATGTGAAATTTCAGCTCAGGTCTCTATGACGCAAAAAAGCTGGCGCCTTCATCGTCAGCGACGTGAGCGAGTAGCGTGCATCCGTACTGTCAAGGGTGCACAGTGGGTACAGTCCCACAGTGCTTCCGCTAGAGCAGCGCATCACCTATAGCGACCAGGCAGGGCATTTTTGTAAGGACGAATTACACTCTGATCCCCACATTTTCCAGATGAACAACAAAGCTATCGGCTAATTTGAGAAATTTGATGCAAACCATTGAAACCAATGACAGTAAATGCGTAAGTGTTACTCGATGGTTCTGCGGGGCGATGTAATAGCGTTGCGTTTTTGAGCACGAATAGCGGCGGCTCGTATCCACTTGTTCGATCTTTTTCTCCTCTGTTTTTTTTTTCTTCTTTTTTTGCGTTTCTATGCAGATTATTTTTCTAAGCTTGGAACAGAATTCTTTAGGTTTCTTCTTGTTTTTTATGAAAGCGGGGGGGGGGGGGGGGGGGGCACTTAGCGATCCGAAATATTAAGTGTCGGAAGGTAGTTCCTCATGAACTGCACTTCCTGCCAACAACAACATTACTTTATTACTTACTTATTACTTAGCAAGGCGCATCCGAAATATCCGAAATTATAGTTCCCGCGCGTGCAGTTCAAGTGCAGCTTCAAAATGGCCGAGATTGTGAGCTTCTGTGCTCGCTTACAGGTACACGCTTATATAGAGCTTAGAGCTAACCGCGTGCACCTGGTCGAGTTGTCAAGGGTCGTCTTGATGGTTTTGCTTTAATACTGCTTGGGCACCTTTCAGGTCGATTGTCACCGGCGATCTGGTCAACGTGTGCCAGCTAAAAATCTAGTATTGCGCTCATATTCTCTACGACAGCTTCGCAACGCTTGTAAATCTCTCGTGCACCACCGAAGTCCGGGGCAGTTATGGACGAACTCTGCAGCGTCACAATCGATTATTGAACTCTGAGGTACCAGCTAAAAATTTAGTATTGCGCGCATATTCTCTACTACAGCTTCATAACGCTTGTGAATCTCCCGTGCACCACCGAAGTCTGGGGAAGTTATGGACGAACTCTGCAGTGTTGCAAACTTTATACTGGCGTGACCGGCTGCATCTATTGCACTCACATCCCAATAAATATTTCTTTATCGATGTTCAGGCACGGTACTAAATTTGTGCAGCAGAAAATTTTAAATTCCGCGAAATGGAAGCGAAGTATAGGTCCAATCTTGCAGGAGGCACAATATAATGATTCAGAGTCAGCTTCGTTACGCAGAAAAATGTATCAAAATATACCCCTTAATTTCCGCCGCCCCAGTTCAGGTGCTTCCGATATCAGATGATGATGACGATGATGATGATGACCTGAGACAAAATAGCACATCAGATAAAAGATACCGGGGTTGGCAAATATCTTTTCCTTCCTTTTGTATATATAACAAAATAACCACTGCAACAACATTACGAGCCTCTAGGAGCAGCTAAGTTTACAGTTACCTTGTGTCAAAATACGCGGCGGGGGAAAGAAAAGAAAGTGACAATAAATGTAGAAAAAGAAAATCAGTATTAGTCGCTGATCGAGAAACACAAGGATTATTCAGGGAAGTAGAGAAAGAAGAAATTGGTGCAATACTGGTGGAGCTCGAAACCGGATGCGGCATATGAGGCCACATCCCCCGCCACGGTGGTGCAGTAGATGCCAAATTGTTGAGTACCCGAGTTTGAACCCGACCGGCGGCTGCTGCGTTTCGATGGAGGGGAAACGGAGAGCGCGATGTCAGCGCACGTTAAAGATCCCCAGGTGGTCGAAATTACTCCGTAGCCCTCCACTACGGCTTCCCTTTCTCTCTACCCACTTTCACTCCCACCTCTTCCCTTACGGCGTGGCCCAGGTGTCCACAGAACAAGTGTGACAGATACTGGGCCTTTCCTTTCCTTTCAAGCAATTATTATTATTAATATAGGAGACCACGCGAATCAATGTGTTCAATGTTTCGTTAGGGTGTGCAGCACGCAACTGAAACGTCATACAAAATGGACGCTTCAGTTGCGCGCTGCACTTCGAATGAAACATATTGACGCGCGTGGCCTCCTATATGCAGCATCAAATTTCAAGCTGCACAATATGGCAGGTTATCTCCCACCTTCCACCCTTCCCTTACTCAGGTGTCCACAGATCAAGTGTGATAAATACGGAGCCTTTCCTTTCTCGTGAACCAACTATATATGGTAGTAGTAGTAAAATACTTTATTGAGGCGCAACACTTAGGCGCCTAATACATCGATGGCCTGCTGGACGAGCAGGCGCTGTTCTTCTTCACCCTCAGCACCAATCCAGTCCACCCAGGTCCAGATAGCATAGGAGGAGGTGGGAAAGAATCCCGTTTGCAATGCAACCGGACATGAAAACTATATATATATATATATATATTACTGCGGCCCCGATGCACGGCCTGCGCGCATGTATTTTTGATAGTGGATACAGAGATTTTGGGGCGAACTGGAAATGCAGTCTTTTACACCAGGATGGGTTCCACGGCTGGAACCGTTGACAATGCTTAGGTAATTTTAATGTGCCAAAGCCTCTCCCAAGTTGCCGGTAGGCGGATTGCGATGGCTTTCCTGCGTGTTCTATTGAATTTGTCAAGAACTGGCAATAAAAACAAAGAAGCGCAATTGAAGCGTCACCCTGCTCATGAATAGCGTATATTTTCGGTTCCCTCGTTTTCACATGCCGTATGTGTTTCTCGGGGCACCGTGCACTGAACAGCAGTTTGAGATCGCCCAGTAATCGTAATTTAATGTTTGTTTTAATATTCTTCTGAGCTCCTATACGCTCTGATATTTTTACGAAGATGAGGTAAATCAACAGACCTCTATCAGGGAAGCACTTCTTCAGAGAGGGTGCACCGAAAGAAAAGTGGCTTGGTGGGCAAGCGCTTCCTTTTCAACCCGGCCTCTCTGCTGTAAGGAGCGTCGTGGGCCTGTCCGTTGCTCTGCTGTTCTTGCTTCAAATTGTGCGTTAAACATATTCAGATCACCTTGAAAAATGATCACATGCCCAAGGCAAGCGTGTACTCATTATTTTTCTGTTCTAAGAACAGACATGAAGCGCATACTGAAGCATGCTGGAAAATAGGGTGAATGCATGCGAGCCTATAGCTGCAGACATTGGGTATTTTTGTCTCTTTCCAAATATCTTTAACGTATGCTGACATATCGCACAGCACACGGACGCCTCTCCGTTTCGCCTCCCTCGAAACGCAGCCGCCGGTGGTCGGGATCGGACCCGGGAACTCCGGCACAGTGGTCGGGCGTCTTATCCCTGCACCACCACGTCGAGAGAGAGAGAGAGAGAGAGAAGACTTTATTTACACCGACTTGGACCTCGGGGCGGGGGCTCAGCCAAGGGGAGGGTCTCCTTGCCGACTCTCCTGCGCCAAATACCCCCTCATCACCAACAAGGAGCTCTCTAAGACTCCCAGACTAAGCAGAAGGATCTACCCACCACCAGATAGCTTCCTAACACCCTCAGAATGCAGGGCCTGGCGAAATATTCAGGCAAATTGTTTCTTTCCTCATGTTACTCATGCACAATGAGTTGACAGGGGACTCAGAGGCTTGCAATCTCTGCAGTGTACCTCTGAGTCAAAATCATCTAATCTGGCAATATGCCCCGATTCTCCGGAAGCTAAAGAAACTGATCGCCTTGATCAAATTACCTGGGAGTCCTACATCCGCAGCCCAAATGCGGATGCACAAAAGATCGCCCTACGCCTGGCGGAGGATGCTTACAAGACCTTCTCTGCGGCCACGGCGCGGGGCAAAATCATAACCGTCAATTCAGAATTCGTATCGCTGCACTCAAACAGGAGGCACCCGTGTAGGTGGCCCAACCCGCCGACTCAATCTTTGTGGATCGCTGTAATACATGGAGCACATGGCGCCTTTTAGGTTGATTCGGCTCAAACACACAACGAAGTCCACAAACACCTACAAAGTGCTATTCACGCTTTCGACGGGGACGTTACCAAATTAACTACAGCGCTCAGATATCCAGGACTCCCTCGAGTCGGCAAACTCGTATGTATGCTCTGAGAATGAGGGCCTGGGCAGACCGTTTCAGCTGCAAAACCTAAAAGCGGTCCTGGCAAAAATGGAGCGCTGCACAGCACCCGGACGGAATAGAGTGAAGGATTAAGCTTCTTGCTAACCTCCCGGACCCGGCATACCTGTGCCTTCTAATATGGGACGGAGGCACACCCATCCTCAGGGACTGGAAAACTGCACTATAGTCACTTTCATTCCTAAGTCCGGAAAAGCCATCAATATTCACCAATGCAAAGACGCCCGGAGGCTGGTGAATGCATTTGTAACAAGCTAGAGTTTGAATCTATTCGGCCCCCTATATCCATTTTCAGGAATATTTTCATCACATTTACGGAAGTGTGATGAGAACGCCATAGGGGTGATCCTTCGCAAAATCTATAAGCGCGCCCTCGACCTTCCCGTAACGACGTCCTATCAAAGGCTCATCAATCTCGGGATGACCAAAATCTTTGAGGATCTACGCGAGGTACAACTAAACAACCAATACTTGTGGTTGAACACATCGTCAGCGTGCAAAAGACTGTAGACCGCCTGCACATTACCTACAAAGTACAAGCAGGAAAGGACCAAGGTTCCAGAGGACTGGCGCCGCACGCAACACCTCTACCACACAACATGATGAAGGAGGCTCACGAAGAACGTATAACCCGCGCTCACGACAGCTCTTAACGATTGCTACGGCTCTCGCTCTACACGAGGATTTTGCTGGTCCATACCACGGGTATGTTATACGGTCTCAGTAATCAGTCAAAATACGTACGTTCAGGGACTCACGTTCCATGCCTAAACATTATACACGCGGAGGAGGTTGCCATAGCGCTCGCTGCTGCAAAAAGACTCCCAGGTTATCATCACCGACTCCCGGGGAGCCTGCCAGAATCTAGAACAAGGACGCATCTCTCGACGCACCGCCACAATTTTACGTAGATGTGAGTACCAGAACCTTGCCGGTTAAAACATTTTTGAAGAAAAAGGGATTATTCATACCCTGGGGATCACATGTACTGTTTAATATGCAGGAAGCCAGAAACCATAGACCATGTTTTTTTACACTGTTGGGAAGGAGTATATTTTTGGGATGTATTGCAAAGAACGCTAATGAAAGATTTTCCGCTAGACCAGCATGGCATTCGGTACTTATGCGTTGAAAGTTAGGTTGGGGTACCATTTGATTTAACTATGCTCATGGGCCTCCACTGTATATGGGGCTCAAGAATGATGGGTTACCATTGCGATAAAGATGCACGGCCTGCCAGAATTTATTTTCGGGAAAGCGTGGACAGGTATTTGGAAATCCAGACAGCTACAGCACAACCTCCCGAGTGGCTCTCAAAGCTAGAGCCTTTGTTGTGTATGCGTGAACTTTAGTGTGTCATATGTAAATAGCGTATGTAAATAGCATTTCAGTGATTTTTGTTGATTTTGTTCTCGTGCCAAGACCAGGCAATAAAGAAAAAAACGACGGGGTGGCGCAGTGGTCACGGCGCTCGGCTACTGTTCCCAAGGACGCGGGATGGAATCCCGGCCTCGGCGGCCGCTTTTCGATGTAGACGAAAAGCAAGGCGCCCATGTGCTGTTCGATTTCAGTGCACGTTAAAGAACCCCAGGTGGTCGAAATCTCCGGAGTCATCCACTACGGCGTCTATATTAGCCTGAGTTGCTTTGGGACGTTAAAACCCCAAAACCAGCCAGAGTAGCGAGAGCTAGAAACCACTGGCTACGCCTATAGGTTTCGCTTGAAAGTAAGACGGTTTACGTAATGGCTTGACCTTTATTGTTTATACCAATGAAGACTCTCAGGTGGTCAGTAAAGTAGTGAGATGTGAAAAAACTTCACCGCAAATGAAATAGCCCGAAGGCGAAAAGAAGAAGGGACATAAAATAGTGGTTGAAAACTAATCTTTATTGAGGAAAAACGTGCGCAATAAATACGAGAGCGGTGGCAGAACAGTCAGATGCAGTCAAACGTTACATGGTGTAAAGTGCCTTAAAAGCGATAAAATACAAAACACGGTGGTAAGGCTAAAAGATGGTGGAACTCAAATATAATGTTAAGATATTCAGTTGATCTGGACGAAGCATCTAACAACAAGCAAATACGGAAGAAAAATGAATCAGGTATGCGCGGAATCATTGTCAGAAAAATCAGACGAGTCAACGCGACATAGTATAAAGGTCGTAAGAGCGATAAAAAGAAATCAGGGTGAAAAGCTAAAATACGATGGCAACTAGATAGATTTCGTTCCTGACAAAGTATACAACTAATAAGTACATGGGCGATGGATGAGTCAGGAATGCGCGGTCAATAACTAAAATTTAACAAAGGGCCTCTAAGACGGCAAATTCGCTCTCATATAGAGCCTTTTAGACGCTTCACTCACACACGATGAGCCTTTTTGGGTTATAAAGGAAGTTTTCTTTAATTCGCGCCCTACGTTGTCTCGACTTCTGTCCAGAATCACGGTTTCATGTAATCGAGGCAAGCAGCGCTCTTTCCTGTTCCTTCTTTTTTTTTTTTTTTTTTTCGCCTTCGGGCTATTTTATTTGCGCTGAAGTTTTCTCACATCATTATGGACCAACTAGCCCATCAAAAAGTTTTACTTAAAGTAGTGAGATTTTGTTCGCGCTTTTAATTTTTTATCAGCGAAAATGCGCACTTCCCTGTAGGAACATTTTGTATCATGTCGGCGCAGCGGCGAGGCGAGCGGCGCGCACACCAGCTGCGGGCTATGCGCAGCTAGCGGGGCGGCGGTGCCACGGGTCAGTGCGCAGACACGCTGACCTCGCGAAGCGGCTGGCGTAGTGTAGCTCTCGCTAAGAAAAAAATGTTATGAAGGATGAAGGGTGTGGTCAAATAAATGAAAAAAAAGGTTGGCTGCTGTAATGAAGTCTAGGAGTGAACGACGATGTGGTCCCTGCTTCCAAGTTGCATATGACGATGGATTATGGGGGAAAGGCGCAGCCGCCAGGTGTCGCGCTGGTCGGCGTCGGCTTCAGCGCTGGACATTCCCAGAGCAAGTGGTGTATATCTAGAAAAAAGGCGTTAATGCGTGGAATTCGTTACCTTACACTGCTGTACAGCTCAATTCTGTAGAACAGACGGTCTTGTTTGTTTGTTTGTTTGTTTGTTTGTTTTTTGTTTTTGTTTTTTCCCCAGCCAATGAGTTTCTTTCATTTGCTAGTGCATCAGCGTTGTAATTTGTTGTGTGCCAACTGTAAATATTTCTTACCTAACCTCAAACATTGTTAACAGCATGACTTATTATTATTTCAAATATTTGCATAAGATGCACTACTTGTCGTTCACTTTTATTTTTGTTTCCACTCCTGTAAAAGCCCCCGCACAGAGCTGACAGCATCAGTAAATAAATAATAAATAAATTTCTTGATAAGATAACCACTGAGCCCGAAGACAATAGCCTTCGTTCTGACATGTTTGTTTTTAACGCGGAAGCGCTGTTATGAGGTGAGGCCAAAGTTGAATTTACAGGTTGTTGTGCGGTGAAGCAAGCCTTGGTCACAGAAGGCATGCGCGGCTCTCGCATCACCTGCGTCAGTGCTGAAAGTGTCAACTGCACCCAATTTTAACGGCGTTATTATTGTGTTTATAATGTGCCAATAACCGGATTAGACCTCTTATCATCAGAGGTGACTTTGCCCAAACCCGACGGCATTTAGGCCCCGTTGTACGAGGCGCGAAGTAAGACCGTGAGAGCAGTTCGAAGTCAGATGCTGTGATCTATCCCTTGGCCGCAAAGAGCGGCTTGTGGTGATGCTCCTTCTTTTCGATGCCTGGTGCGAAGGGGCACTCGCCATGCGTTTTCGTTCGAGCGCGCCTCGTTGGTCCCTAAACCCCAGCGGGCGATATCGGCTGCCATTATGCCGGCGGACAGTACATCACTTCAGGAAGACGACGTTTCTGGATCGCAGAGGAGCTCTCTGATGCATGTTTTGTATATCGAATAACGGATATATCGAACTATTTCTCGATTTCAATTCGAGTTCGATATATCCGGAATCGACTGTAGAATGCATGAAAGCCCGAGTGACAATAAAAGTCCGCTGGTCTTAATTAGCTTACTTTGGCCGTGGTATGGTTGTTGGGCCCTGAATGAGCTCTTCTGTTTAGTCGCAAATTTTCGTCTCTAATTAACTATAAATGCTTCCTTGCTGCTGTCAGTGAATATTTGAAATTCGCAGTAACCCGGCAGCTTTTGTTTGCAGTGGGTCGCACGCGCTATCAGTCTGCGACGGGACGGTATACGTGTATATACAGCCTATTGTTACAATATTGTAGATAATCACAGTGGCCACTCACGTGCAATCGTTTGTAGACAGTGCTTGCCCACTTGCGCGGAAGCGGCATGAACTGGTTCACTTCTTATATTTTGCAAGTAACTTCTCCTCGCTATCCTCTCCCTATCCCTTTTCTTTCCTTCCAGCCTAAGCTCGGGTGAATAAACATTCGTTTCCTTCCTTTTTGATCATTGCTTTAATAAGGACCATCTCCACTCCTCTCCTCCCCCCGTATACGTATATACACGCGACGCAGCAAGACTCCTTCCACGCCACCCCTCGAACACGCATTATGTGCATTTCACTCTTAACCGACTCCACTTACATAACGCTTGACAACAGTCCAGTTCCAAAAAATGGGGCAACATATACACAAATCAGAAGACTAAAGGTCTATTCACGCTTGCGACTAGATGAGGTCGCGCGACTACCAGTCGCGCGACAGAGGAGAGGAGCTCGCCACTACCGATGTTCACACTTGCGACTGTCGCCTTCTCGTTCTGTTCTGGTTCCGAACGAGTTGGGAGTATAGGGAGCTGCTGGGCGATGACAGCGAACGTCGGTATACAGCCGCTTGCCAGACACTTCAGCTTTTTTAGGCGAGCCCGCGCGGATGCCGCGCTCTCGTACGTGTTTCCAGGAGAACGCCGACATGTCAATGTAAAATGTTGCGCCTGCGTAAAAAAAACATTTCTCAAACTCCTCCCAGGCCATATCCTGCTCCCTGCCTTTGAATTCCGGGTGCCGTTTGTTGAAAAGGTAGGGGTATTCTTTAATTGCATTGAGAAGGTGCGCGATCGAGTACTCCGGGACCTCGCTGATTGGTGAAATGGTTTGCGACTAGTAGTCGCGCGACTGAAAATTCGAGCAGTGCCCGATCGGCCCGCGGCGGTCGCTTTTCGACCGATGCGACCATTTGCGACTGTCGCTTTTCGACCAAAACGGTCGCGCGACCGCTGCTAGTCGCAAGTGTGAACGGGACTTAAGGTCTATTCACACTTGCGACTAGATGAGGTCGCGCGACTACCAGTCGCGCGACTAGAGGAGAGGAGCTATGTTCACACTTGCGACTGTCGCCTTCACGAAAAACGAGTTGGGAGTAGGAAAGCTGCAGGGCGCTGACAGCGAACGTCGGTAGCAGCCGCTTGCCAGACACTTCAGCTTTTTCAGGCGAGAACGCCGACGATGAATAGACGGTGTCGATATAAAATGTTGCGCCTGCGTGAAAAACCCATTTCTCAAAAGTTCATAGTACCGGATAGTCCGAATATCTCTCCAATCTCCTCCCAGGCCATATCCTTCTCCCTGCCTTTGAATTCCGGATGCCGTTTGTTGAAAAGGAAGGGGTATTCTTTAATTGCATCGAGAAGGTGCTCGATCGAGTACTCCGGGACCTCGCTGATTGGTGAAATGGTTTGCGACTAGTAGTCGCGCGACTAGAAATTCGAGCAGTGCCCGATCGGCCCGCGGCAGTCGCTTTTCGACCGATGCGACCATTTGCGACTGTCGCTTTTCGACCAAAACGGTCGCGCGACCGCTGCTAGTCGCAAGTGTGAACGGGCCTTTAAAGGCCCGTTCACACTTGCGACTAGCAGCGGCATTGTACAAGTGCACTTGTGCACTACACGCACTCTGACGACGGCTGGAGGGCAACTTCCAGTGCAGATATATATAAAGAAAGGGAGACTAAAAAGAACAGTGGAGAGAGAGAAAAGGAGGTATGGAGGGAAGGATCTCTGAGAACAGTGCTGTCATGTCCTCGTTTCTTCAGTCAAAACACGAAGGCGCTCTGAAAGCTGCACAAGGCGTGTATAAAGTTCATCGCTGACACGACAAGCTGTCGCCTGCAGACTCCGGTCTGTTGTTTTGTTTTGTGTCCTCCCTACTGTAAGCAACTTATAGTTGTTTCGCCCTTCCACTTATACACCTGCCTGTCCGTTTGCCGGTGCCAGTTGTCGCTATTCCGAGTGAATCGGGAGCGTTGTTGCGGCAATATTTTGCCGGCTATTGATTGAGCTCGCTTCATCATTTGATCAGGCGAAATAAGACTCACAATTTTGTAAGCCACTGGCGTACGTGGAAGTACACATGACTTGCTGGCGTTTCACAACGAACACTTTGCTTTCGTTGTTTTTTTTTCTACACACTTTTCTTTTTTTTTTTTTGCCTATAAAGATGCAAGTAAAAAAAAAAAGCCGCAAAGTGTGAACGGGCCTTAAAGGCCCGTTCACACTTGCGACTAGCAGCGGTCGCGCGACCGTTTTGGTCGAAAAGCGACTGTCGCAAATGGTCGCATCGGTCGAAAAGCGACTGCCACGGGTCGATCGGGCACTGCTCGAAATTCTAGTCGCGCGACTACTAGTCGCAAACCATTTCACCAATCAGCGAGGTCCCGGAGTACTCGATCAAGCACCTTCTCAATGCAATTAAAGAATACCCTTACCTTTTCAACAAACGGCACCCGGAATTCAAAGACATGGAGAAGGATATGGCCTGGGAGGAGATTGGAAATATATTCGGACTATCCGGTAAGTATAATGAACTTTTGAGAAATGGGTTTTTCACGCTGGCGCAATATTTTATATTGACACCACGGTGATTGACACCGTCTATTCGTCGTCGGCGTTCTCGCCTGAAAAAGCTGAAGTGTCTGGCAAGCGGCTGCTACCGACGTTCGCTGTCATCGCCCTGCAGCTCTCTTACTCCCAACTCGTTTTTCGAGAAGGCGACAGTCGCAAGTGTGAACATCGGTAGTGGCGAGCTCCTCTTCTCTGGTCGCAAGTGTGAATAGACCTTAAATATGAGACTCGTCCTATCACCCATGAAGGAGCCAAGCTGACACTAAAACGTTGAAATTTATCCTTACCAGACTTTTGATCGGACAACTGTAGCAGCTTCGACAGTACGTGCTTAGCCCTGACCGACAATTCTGATATCATGTCAGCCATTTCATCGTCGTAGTACAGAAAAAGTGGCCCTCAGTTCCCTCTTACGAAACGAAGTGGCAAAACAGCTCAGAATCATTTCAACACATTCGCGCTATATAAGGGCTGTGCTACAGTTTGCATCCCGTTTTGCCACTTTGCTTTAGCCCCACAGAGCTTCGCAGTTGTTTGTTCGAAACTGGTGTGACACTGCTGAAAACATGGCCGGCTGTACTAATGACAGAGTGATGCTTGCGCCTTCACGCAACACTGCTCACACAGGATGAAGTCGAAACTGGTAATACAAATTTCGTTAAAAAATAGAGATAGATGTTTTTTCTTACAAGTTTATATACTCTTCATCGATTGTTAGGTATTTTTCTGAAGCGGCGATTTTTACGCCTCAGTGTACGTTACACCTTGCCACGCGAAAGTGGTGAGTACATCGGTACCACCCGCAGATGGAAACCTTACTCCAGGCCCCGCAAATTTCCTGCGTCGAAGTCCCGCCGCCGAAGTCTTCGTCTTTAGAGCACTGTTGCACCCCGGCCAAACACATCGACCGAGAAAGCAATAGAAGGCAAATGGGCGGGCGTGACTTCAAGCGAATGTAACGTTTTATCGACGATGGTGGCCGCGACGATAATGTTGCTGGCTGCGCTGTGTTTACGGGGGTCGAGGCGCACGACCAGACACGCGTGTGGCTGGCCGCGGTGCTCCTGAGCGTCATCGGTGCTCACAAGCCGTAAACCAGGGCGCGCGCCTGTGAGCGCTCTCGACGACGCAGTCCAGACGCAGCGCAGCTCGGAGTTGCCGCGAGCCTTTTCTGCTCGTCTTCAGCCATCAACACCAGCGCCACCATAAGCGGGCATCCGGGCGATGTATGGACGCGCGTGATGTGTACGTGTATATACAAGCTACGCACACGCCTGCGGACGTGTACAGAAGATGCAATAAACGCATTGTGTCGGGTGGACGGAAAAAAAAAGGTGGAGGTGGATTGTTGTAGCATACAAGTACTGCGGACCACACGTACGCACCAAGCGCAGGCACGTATACCCCGACGCGTGGAGTGATTATAAACGGGGCAATCCCGTTATTTTACATGCAATTCAGACGTGGTGATCAATATTGACCACGGGGTGCTCACTATAGGGGGAGGGACGTGAACAGCTCGGGTGGCGCAGTCTTCCTTTTAGAAGCACAATTTCCATATGCAGTCTGTTTTTGTGAAGTGAATTGCGAGCAGACTGAAATTACAAGAATGCTTGTTGCGTACTTTTGGGGCGCCTCTTTGGTTACAGAGCTTGATAACGATATGTAAGGAGAAAAGTTTCAGGCCTCAATGAGGCGAATGGTACAACTCTCCTCTATGATTTAATCGATGGTAATCTTCGGCATGGCCTCCGAGATCACCTCCGCGCGCACGTTTCAACACGAGCACGAGGGTGATCTCGGAGGCCATGTCTTTGGCTACCAAAGGGGAGAAATGTAGCGAAAGACAGAGATACGCGGAATGCATCATGCTCTAAAGTCGTTTGTTGTGGCTTCCTCGGAGCTGCACAGCTCCTTCTGCTATTTAATCCAAAAGGACACATAAAGAAGCGATACATTGCTGGAGAGACACCACTTCCCGAGCTAACACATTAGTGAAAAGAACTCGTTTTTCTTCCCTACATTGAGAAAACGGCGTATTTGCTTTAGTAATCAGCAGATGCGGCTACAATATCAAAAGGCCAAAAGATCCATCGGAAGCGCTCTGCCATCGGCGCTCTCGTGCTTTATATTCAACTTGTTTCTTCTAGCTTCCTTTACTGCGCTGGTGATGCATTTCCAGTTCTTTTAAATCAAATGAAGCACGACAGCACCCAGCCAAAAGCGAGTGTGCAAGGCACGCTGTGCTTGGCAGTAGGCCAGTTCCTTCCTTCCTCCCTCTGTTGGTTTCTTTGTTGTTCGAGCCGCCAACTTCAGCCCTCCATTTGGCAGCTAATCCACGACGACGGCAACAGCGCGCGGCGGGCGCCGCAAGAGGCCGTGGACGAGACAGGAAACCGGACACCTTCTTCAGACGACCACCCCTTTACCCCGTCCCGGCTTGATGAGCGGCCCCATCGGACCCCAAGGAGAGGGAGTGACCCACCTCCTAGTAGAAGGCCATAAGCACTGTTTTTTTTTTTTTCTTTTTTCGTCGCTCAGCCCTCCCGGTACGGAACGGCGACATGGTGGCGCGAAACAATAGACGCGCCTTTCTCCGAATGGCTTCCCTTCGCCGCCGAAACGGCGGCCCCGCGGGCGACTTCGACGACGAGTAGTCTGCCCTGCCTTCTGGTTGAGCGCGCCACCGATTCACAGGATTCGCCGCCTCTAGCAGCGCCGAAGGCCGTAGAGGAGGTCGCAGGACTTCGGACTCGAAGCACAGGCTCGTCGGCGCCTTGTCGTCTGTAGCACAGACCACCCGCTGAGCAGTCACGTCGGTTGCCGTACACGTGCTGTTTGGGACAACAGTGATTTTAGCGTTGAAGGAGTTCCCCAGCCTGCTTTGCTTCATGGGTATACAGGGTGTTTCTTTTAACCGTTTACAGATTTTTGCCTCCAAGTTCAAAGACAATGACGAAAAAAAGAGCCCGCAATGCTCACAGTGGCAGTGACTATGCGCCCTTCTCGAGCTCTCGCCTGCCGCAGTCGAAGCTAGCCTTGGTGCTGTCGGTTGTCGTCATCATTTCGTCAGCCTCTTATACGTAGTATCATGGGTGGGCTTTGTTTTCGCACTATGGACGTTCAGTACCTGAATCGGGTCCGAAAAGGCTGAAAATTCAATCTCGAATACGGCAATACCTGTTGCACTTATGGACACGCTGCAAATCGTATTAGCTTTGAATCTTTAGTCTTCAAACTTGCGATTGCAATATTCAGCGTAAAGTGGAGGGTTAGAAAAATAATTAACGAAATTTGGCTAATTATTTAAATGACTTTGACCGCTATGTTCTTATACTGTGTTCGCCGAGCCGAGCTATGAAGGTGGCACTCGTGATACTATCAGCGCCTTTCTTTTTTTATTTAATCTGTAAACGGTTAAAAAGAGTCACCTAGCATATCTAAA
The DNA here is from genome assembly GCF_055883805.1 of Amblyomma maculatum. Classification (NCBI taxonomy): domain Eukaryota; kingdom Metazoa; phylum Arthropoda; class Arachnida; order Ixodida; family Ixodidae; genus Amblyomma; species Amblyomma maculatum. The sequence continues at coordinate 98,428,177 of NC_139345.1, forward strand.
AAGCACGGCCCGTGCGTGGTGCACACAGTGTGAGTAAATTAGGGCATAAGGCTCAATCTGCGGTCCACGGGCCGCGTGCTGCCCGCGGAGCTGTGGGACGAAGCCCGGCCACTCCAAAAATTTCAGCCTTCGTTCCGAAAGCACATGCCAGTTTCAAAAGTCGGCTTTACCACCACTATCGCTTTCCAACTAGAATCGACTAAAGGACTACGTCACCAGACCGTTCTTTGTGACTTTAAAATAGACATTGGCCCTTTAATCTGCGTGAATTTCGGAGGGATAAAAGAGGAAGGCACCGGACAAGCCCCCCCCCACCTCTTCTATCTCAGGGTGAGCATTTTTTGTTACTTACTAACCACGTGGAATGGCGCTCGTCCCGCTTCTAGAAGCTTCTCTTCTTTTCCACCAAGAAAGGGAGGGTGTGGTCTGGAAACGAGATATTTTTGGCCATATATTTAGTAATAGTTCAATTTTCTGATTGTTCTTATTTATTATCCCTAATGTAAGTTTTCGACACCTGGCCTCCGGGGGATGAAATTTTTTCAGTGCGGCCTCATAGCAATATGGGGTTTAGCCTTCTGGTATATATAGCCGAATCTGAAAGAGCGCGTACCATGCTTTTCATCAGTTGATGGACCCTTTCCTGGTTCAAAATAGGGTCCCTGGCAGAGGGCTGCTGCTGAGGTTCATCGACCACAGTTCTTCTAAAGTTCAGATTGCCGCGCGTTTGTCGTCGCACAGAGCTAACTGACGGCACACATAACATTGACATGCGCGAGCTAACGCTTCTGGTATCGTCATTGACACGGGTGTAATTGCCGTTTGCTTTATTTATTGGTCCAAAAAGGAAATTTGGTTTGGTTTGGTTTGTGGGGTTTAACGTCCCAAAGCAACTCAGGCTATGAGAGACGCCGTAGTGGAGGACTCCGGAAATTTCGACCACCTGGGGTTCTTTAACGTGCACTGACATCGCACAGCACACGGGCGCCTTGCTTTCCGCCTCCATCGAAAAGCGGCCGCCGAGGCCGGGATTCGATCCCGCGTCCTTGGGCACAGTAGTCGAGCGCCGTAACCACTGCGCCACCCCGGCGGGGTAAAAAGGAAATTCTTTCATCCCCTCCTCCTCCGTCCCATATTTGAAGACGCTATTTGCTGCATCTTTATTTTCTTTACTATAACCATCTTTTCAGACGATGATCGGCGGCGACAATGACGGTGACTTTCCGGCAAAAATTCAAATCCACATATGTGCGAATAACTGGCACTTACGAGTTTGAACCAGAATAAAAAGGAAATTTATTCTGGTTCAAACTCGTAAGTGCCAGTTATTCGCACATATGTGGATTTGAATTTTTGCCGGAAAGTCACCGTCATTGTCGCCGCCGATCATCGTCTGAAAAGATGGTTATAGTAAAGAAAATAAAGATGCAGCAAATAGCGTCTTCAAATATGGGACGGAGGAGGAGGGGATGAAAGAAGTTTAAACAAAGGGGCACCTGAGTGGAGGAGGATGGTGGAGATAGTAACTTTGCGTATACGAATATTTTAAATGGCGGATAAGGTTGAAACTATTGAAGGAAAATTAGAGGTTTCGGAAGAGGAAGGTGATGCCCTTGCCTTGGACTCCACTGAAGTAATTAAGCTAGCTGTTCTTGCTAGTTAAGTAAGCTGACGCTACCATACTTCGTCCGCGCTATACAGCGCGTCCTCCCACCCCTCCCGCGCTGGCTGAATTATGACATTTATGACATTTTTCTTTGTTTAGCAGGCCTATACTATTTGGTAAAAGTCTGCCTTCTCCTCGTAAAATCTACATTTGATTGTACAGAATCCAGATTTGTTTCTTTCCACTTTCATTCCCACCCTCCTCCCTTCCCTTACGGCGCGGTTCGGGTGTCCACAGAGCAAGTGTGACAGTTACTGCGCCTTTCCCTTCCTGTGAACCAATTGCATTACATTTCGTGCAGCATATATTAAGGTTGTGGAAGTTCTGAATCGGTAGTCTATACAGAAGAACTGTTTCTTTTTTGTGTGTGCTAAGTATTTATCTTGGTCTCCTACTCAATTGTGACGCCGCATCCATATTTCGGCAATCTGAAGCCGGAACTGAAACTCTAAAGCAGGAAAATTCAGTTCAAAATTGTTTACTGAGTGCAGGCGAATTTAATGCGGCGATCCATTTTAACGGATGTCTTACGCACAGCTGCAAAGCACAATACACTGCAAAACATTTCGCACTCCTACTGCCCGTTAAAAAAATAATAATCATAAACCGCGTGCCACCGCCTATGCAAGTCTAGAATACCGAAGGACTTTGCTGCGTCCATCCTCGAATAATGTCCTCTGTAAACGGTTTCAGAAAGAGGAAGGATTAAAATGAGCAAACGGCTAATATTTAACAGTTTCCGTCCCCTGGATTTATTCCGCCTAGAAGATATCTGTCCTTCCCGCCAATTCTTCCTATATGTGCCGTCTCCATTGCTTCTCTGCAACGAAAGTGTAGATTAGACAAGCGGAATCAGCAGAGGACCGGTCAGTGCTCCCCACTTTATTGCACTTGCTTGCAAACTCCTCCTTTCGTTTACTAACACAACAGCGTCTTGGCATTCGTTATCATGAACACCCTTCGTATAGTGCACTTTGGCTTGTCGGGAACCGCTGCCAAACCAAGACTAGACCCGAAATCGGTGCGCACTGATGGGCATATCATCATGCCTATCTCCTTCGCTCAACGCTGAGCGCTTCCACGGAGGGTTGCGACGACAAAACCGCAACCGCCGCGAGTACACATGCACGCGAGACATCATCGCGCGGGCCGGTAGTGAGGGTAAGGAGGAGAGCACCACCGAAAAAGGGCGAGGGTGCGCTTTTCGGGGAGCGGGCCCAGCCCTGCGTTCGCCGCGCCCCGAGGAACCCCATTGGTCTTGGACTTCCAAACAAGCCCGGCCCCCTAGAAATCTGCGGCTCTTCACTAGGGGCGTCGGTCCGTTAGTGGCGTGTCATTTCCTCCTGCCGCCAGCGTCGCCGGCAACACCGCGCTTCACGCTTATCCGCGCTATCTTCCACATGATGCCGCAGCATACTCCGAGCGTGTTTCCGTCCACCGTCCTCCTCCAGGAAGAATGCGCTCTGCCGTCGCCTCCGGATAGTCACTACACCGCACTGCACACGCCCTACCAGAGCCTGTCCCATCAGCAACACCAGCTTCAACAGCGCGGCCTTCAGCCGCACATCATCATTCAGCACCCGACGCCTTCTCAGCTGCTGATCAACGGCGACGGGACCCACCATCGCAGGCAGGTGTCGTCTCCGAGCAGTCCCGGTGAGTCGTCCCTGTGCGTCGACCTCCAGGCGGTCGTCAAGCGGCGCCGGTCTCAGCAGCAACCCTCCGGTGCACAGAAGAGGAGCGACTCGGACGGTGAGTCGTCGGACGGCTCGCGGTTGCGCAAGCGGCCCTGCCAGAGCTTCGAAGAGCTGCAGAACCAGAGGATGATGGCCAACGTGCGCGAGCGACAACGCACGCAGTCGCTGAACGAGGCCTTCGCCTCGCTTCGCAAGATCATCCCCACGATGCCGTCGGACAAGCTGAGCAAGATCCAGACGCTCAAGTTGGCCTCCATGTACATCTCTTTTCTCTTCGAGGTGCTCAACAGCGACGAGCCCGAGAGCAAGCTCAGCAGCCAGTGCAGTTTCATCGCGAACGAACACCTCAGCTACGCCTTCTCTGTCTGGAGGATGGAGGGAGAGTGGTCGGGGCTCTGATAAGCCCCACATTGCGCCGAGACAACGTAATCTATTATCAAGGTGAGCTTTTTGTTCCCATTATGAACACTTTTCAAGCGACTAACCGATAAGGGGGCAAGGTGGTCCGAACTAAGCGAACAGATCGATTTCCTCCCTAGGAAAAGAGTACGCTGCAGTCGCTCGTTAGAGGCTTGGACGAGTTATTTGTGACTCACTGCTTTTTTTATTTTTTTTTAGTATTTCGTACTCCTATGCTCTCTGCCGCGTTTTGGTTGTTTGATGTTGGACAATTACTGAGACGGAGTATTCCATTGTCAAATACGGGTGTGATCTTAATCTCTGGTTCAGTCAGCTATACCTATGGTCACTCAGTTGCAAGCTTAACTGCACAGATTTGCCAGGCCTCCGACGAGGAGGGATGATTGGTAAAGGGTTTGGTAGCTGCTGGTAGGCGTACGTTTTGTGGATGTGGTAGGTGAATTCCGAGCAGTGCAGACATTTGTTTTCGCACAGTATATGGTAGAAGCTGATCAGTAATTCGAGGACATTTTGGCTTGATAATTGATGCGTGAAGATCACTGGAGGGAAACAGGAAGTAATGGTTGCCAGTTAAGCGTCTATGTTGTACTTTCACATTCTTGTTTTTTTTTCCCTTCATGGAAACGGAACCTCTGTTCTTGAGGGCTATATAGGCAAGAATTTCAGAGCACTGATGGGGGATGGGCTGTGGTTAGCTGGAGACACTAGTTCGGTCTCCTGTATGTGGCACAAGGTAACGCAGGCTCGGGCTATGCCATGGGCTTGCCAATTTTATAGTAAACGGTCATGGTTAGTAGTCCAGGCACGCTTGGCTTTTGCTATAGTGGGCTAATGTGACATTTTCACTATCATCAGAGCCCGAGGAGTAAGCTTGTACCCACGGTAGCGTAAGCCTGGGAACCTCAGGAAGGCTATCATATATTATTTGCCTGCGGTAATTGCCAGGTCAATTGACGGCTATTTCAGCCTCTGTCAGATTATAGAGTAGGGGCCAATTAATACCGAGGTAGCCACCGTCCTGAATTTGCATTTGGGACATTCACCGCGGAAGCCTGATGCTCCGAGTCAAAACAGCGCCCTTGTAGCTATCATCGTTCGCGCCACACGGCCGCTATAGAGTGCCTTTCGCTCTTTAATCACGGCGACCGGCTGGCAGCGCAGGATGAATGTTTCTTGGTTTGGAGTGAGGGAAAAACGTTTATTTTTTTATTGCACTCTCTGGTGGATTGCATCGCAACGATTGTCCCGAGGAGTGTCACAAATCATAGCCTTTCTCTATAAACACAGCCATATAATAGGCCACTGCAAGCCTGTACAAGACGTTGCCATCCCATTAAGCAAAATGCATGCGCTATAGAATTTGCTTCAATGCCAACTTGGTTAAACACGACATTAAGCGCTGACACCAGTCGTCCCCTTTCGTCACGGGCTTCACTGAAGTATACATTACTTCAAGTATACAGTTTTCTTACCACGCATAAAAAAGCGACGTGAAGGTGTATGCTGTATTACAACTGATTCAGAAAGCGGCTTCCTTTGATATTGTACATTGTCTCGAAACGACACATATATCACCCTAAACATTTTTGCACCGTGCAAAAGGGATGCTCGAATGTCCCCGGGTTAACACCCTACGTGCAAAACCATAAGGCATGGCGGATGACAATCAGGGGTTTCTGGTTGGCTACCCTGCGTTGTGTAAAATGGAAGAGCATATATAAGAAAAAGCGAAAGAGAGAAATTCGGTGTGAAAGCCAAAACAGCTGCAGCAATGTCCTGAGCACTGTGAGGGCTGCCGCGCGCTGCGGCCTCAACAGAACACAGCATCCGCATTTCGACATTAAGCAGAGCTGTCCCGTTTGTGATAAAAATAATAAGCAGCAATTATTCACGAAAATATCCTTGCTCTTCTAGCTCCGCTTAATCACATTAATTAACTGCTGAGTCGTCGCACAGACTAAAATGCGATTGTAGCTACGCTTTCATTCATTTACCTTTTGCCTGCGACGTGCTAATTAATCCCTTAGCGGAAATTATAAAATATGGAGGGTAAAGCGATATGCTTGGAGCGGTCGTCAACAAAGTAGGGACACAAAATACATGTGTGCTAATGAAAAAAAAAAAAAAAAGGAAGGTAGAGAGAGGGAGAAAAGGCGCCGCAGTAGATGAGCTCCGGATAACTAATTTCGGCCGCTTTTATGCGCATACATTAAAAGCAATAATTTGATAAAATTTGTATATGCACCATAGTAAGCCTGCGAAATGGAAACGAGAACCAATTAAAGTACTAATTGAGGTTGGAGCTCCAAAAAGCATGTCACCTGAAAACACCAGGCGCGCCATTTCCGATATTCTAAATTGAGTCATCGCAAACCGCTCTACGTAGATGACGCATATTTTGAAAAGAAGGAGAGGTTTAGGTACTAATCACACTCCATTAGTCATTCTGCAGAACGTACAGGCGAAGCCGTGTTTAGCTGGGCTTCGTTTGTGGCACGCATTCGCCTTGCGCCGAGAAACGAGCTGAAGCAAAAAAAAAAAAAAAAAAAAAATCATGTTGACAAAAGACCGGACACGCTCTTCCTGTCCAACGAACGACGACCGCGAAAGCTCCGAATGCTTCTCATATAGGCCGGGCACCCACCGACGCGCTCTCTGCTACATGTCTCACGTAATTCAAGGAAACGACACTCTAAACACGGTAACAAAGCCGTCAACAAGGCAGTTTCAGGTGTCCGCCTCCGCTCGTCCGCGGAAGACGCATGTCCGCGCGATGCAAGCTCCAAGCCCCTGCTGCCTCTTCCGCCCAAAAGCGGGGCAAGTGCTGCTCTCGGTTTTCTACACAATCGACAGTACAAGGGACGAAAGATCCCCACCGCTCCCGTTTGGCTTTTTTGTTCTCTCGTTTTCCTCGCATGTTGAAAAAAAAGAAAGAAAGAAAAAAAGCAGGCTTGGAGGAGAGAGTAAGATAAAAGAAGGAGGACGTGTCACTGGCATTCTCTCGCACTGTTCCTGCAGCTCCGCGAGGCCCGTCAAGATTGCAGGCATACGCTGTGCCGGACCCCTGCAGTTGACATGTCAGCAATGCCGTAACCGCGACTGGGATCGCGCAGTCCCGTGAACGCAAGGGGACACGGGGATGGAAGATCGTTTCGGACAGCCCATAAACAAGAGAGCCTGACCGGCCGTGACGAAGGGCCTTGCGCATGGACACATTTATGGGAGGCGCACTTAGAAAGCACCGTTCGACAACTGCCCCCCTACGGTAATGGGGGGGTTGCCTGAGCGGCGTTGGTTCCTGCGAGACAGCACAGCGCGGCACGGAATGCACTGCGAGAATTAATGTCGTTTCGGGAGGGCGCCGAAAGTGCTTTTTTTTTTTCAACGAAAAGTAACGGAAGCAGTACACAACGCAGCATCGAAACTTTGTTCCCGAATTTCGTGCGGCAATAGCCGGAAGTTATTTTTCCCGCCATCAAAAGCCGCCCCTCCTGTTTCGAAACCCGCTCGAACACGATGGCCTCCAATTATCGTTCTATACATATATAAAAAAAGCAAATCTCTGGCACTTTCAGTTTATGCTGACGTTTGTCCGGCAGCAGTAAGCGCTCTTATCGCTGAGGAAAATTTGCTTAAGGAATCCACCCTCCGATCAATTCAAACTAACAAAGGGAGTGCTTGTGGCGTGTGCAAAAAAGAAAAAAAAAAAAGAGAGAGACAGAGCATAATTAACGGTGTCAACGCATGCACACTTGTTAATAGACCGGTGCGAATTAGGTCGCCGTAAAACAAGATTTTTGATTGGCGAGATGGCGGCAAATGTTCGTCGCCAAAAGGCAGGGCGACAGAACAGCAACACCAAGGTGTCCACAGAGCAAGGTGTCCACAGAGCAAGTGTGACAGATACTGCGCCTTTCCCTTCCTGTTAACCAATTATTATTATATTTAAAGCAGCGATGCCCGGCAAGGTTAATGCGGCTTTTTTTTTTTACTTGCTTCTTTATTGGAAAAAAAAATGAAAAGCGTGTAGAAAAAAAAATGAAAGCAAAGTGTTCGTTGTGAAACGCCAGCAAGTCAAGTGTACTTCCACGCACGCCAGTGGCTTACAAAATTGTGAGTCTTATTTCGCATGATCAAATGACGAAGCGAGCTCAATCAATAGCCGGTAAAATATTGCCGCAACAACGCTCCCGACTCACCCGGAATAACGACAACTGGCACCGGCAAACGGACAGGCAGGTGTATAAGTGGAAGGGCGAAACAACTATAAGTTGCTTACAGTAGGGAGGACTCAAAACAAAACAACAGACCGGAGTCTGCAGACGACAGCTTGCCGTGTCAGCGATGAGCTTTATACACGCCTTGGGCAGCTCTCAGAGCGCCTTCGTGTTTTGACTGAAGAAACGAGGACATGACAGCACTGCTCTCAGAGATCCTTCCCTCCATACCTCCTTCTCTCTCTCCACTGTTCTTTTTATGTCTTCTTTTCATTATATATATCTGCACTGGAAATGGCCCTCCAGCCGTCGTCAGAGTACGTGTAGTGCACACGTGCACTTGTACAATGCGCCGAAACGCTCGTCTCCCCCTTCCCGTTATAGCCGAACAATGACTTCAGATAAACAAGCGCTACGCGAAAAATCGGTCTGAACTTCGACATGCTGCTTCCTTTCTGCAAAACAAAACATAAAGATGGGCCGTCCTACTGCGGTTTTTTTTTTTTTGTTTGTTTTCTTTCGCCTACACCAATCACAGTGCACAAGAACCGGTGACAAAGCATAGCTAACACGCGATGTCAAAAAAAAAAAAAAAAAGTAACTTAATAAATGGAAGGAGGAGACAGGCGAGAATTCGGTGTACTTCGGCGACGCTGCTTTCCTGGAAGAGTTCCAAGGGCCATCCGGACCGTTTGACAGGTCGTCCCATTAGCACTCTGCGGGCGGAGACAAAATGGCTGCAGGAGGGACGCGCTGGCGCTGTCCCCGCCAGCTCCGCGCACGCGCGCACAAAAGCAAACACGTTTACGAACGGGACGATATGAAGTGATGGGAACACCAACGCTTCGGAAGGGAGAAAACAGAAGCGCGTCTCTGGCGACAAGAGAGTGGTCTGGGGCATTACAACGCATATACACATTCGCAAAATCCATGACCGACGACGTTCCCTGGAAGGCTGATCAAGAGAACTTTGTTAAGTTGTCCAGTGGTCTAGAGGGTAGAGGAAAGTTCACAAAAAGAAAGGATTTGAGAACTATGCGATGCTTTTCAATGTTGCATGTCGTCAGCCAGCTGCACATTCTCGGGCACAGCCTCTACCTTTTAAATGCTACCTCCTATCTCAAATTTGCGGCTTTTAGAGATGAAGCCATCGCTATTACTTACTCCTCTTGAGCTTCGCAGTAAAATATCGCGCTGTAGTATATACTTCCCTGAATTTAGGACCGGTTCAAGTGCGCATTCATTTCGCAGACAACTTGTCACTTATACCACGCAGACCATTCTTACGAAGTAACCGTGATGTATGCTTTCTTCTTTGTTTATTGATGAAGTAGAATAGCTTGCGTATAGCCCTCTTTTTCTTTTGTTTATTCCTTATCGCGCTTTTGTTTAGCCTAACTATATAAGACTCACCACTCTTGTCTGTAACGTTTATGCGCTTGAGCGTAACGGGATTAAATACTTATACGAAAGAAACATCGCATGCACCGGTGTTGTTATAAGGGCGGACAAGTGCAGATGAAGCAAGCTAATCTTCTTCAGGCGCAGTCTGATCGCGACCAAGATAGCATATAGGGCCCACGAAATACTGTGATATGTAACCACAGGCATACGCACGCAGACCTGTGATCTTTTATATACGCGCACATGAAGGTAGATGGCTTCATCACTCTGCGCTTACTTCTGAAAAAGCACATGTTCTCTTCTAGAATAAATTTGAGCACTAGTTGTTTCCTCTATGCATTCCGTACAGGTTACATGCTTTAGCGCCACCTAGCTTGACCAGTGCACTGCATTGCCTCTTCGCCTATTTCGCATTGTTTGTTGCTTAAGCATTAGTGTATTGCCATCTCTCGCGCCTGTAGCTACTTGTTCGACAATATACTAGTCCGTTTGCGTTAATTGCGAATAAGGTAATATTTAACTGCGGTTCTGAAAATACCATGCTACAAGCCGACGTTCAGTCAACTCTAAACTAAACCATGTCGATGTCAGCAGTGTGGCTATAACATACATAGTATATCAATAGATGTAGAAGAGCTTTCATCACATATAATACGCCATTTTCATGTGATTTTCCTTCTTGTTTGCGTGGCCGTCACTTGTAAGGAAGACATAAAAGCGGACATCTTTCGTTTTCTGTGTGCAATACCGCGTACTTTTTGCGCGTAATGACGCGAGCCTGGTCGGATAGATATAGTGGTCGCTATGCAATTACGCTACTAACTCCCACACCAGGCGCATTGTTAATAAAGGCGCGCTAGGGGATGAGGATGGAGTGAGCGGCCTCTCTTTATCTTCAGTCCTTGCGAGGAAGAAAAAGGCTGCAGGGTAGAGGCGCAAGTCTTGAGGATCGGAGGGCTCAGCGGAACAAAAACAAACCAGCAGCGACGCGTGTTTTGACAACGACGGTCGGGTGGCGCGAAGGATTACGCGAAGCCCGGCGCTCGAGGATATTCGCGCACAGCCATATCCCTAAACCGTGGCGCCGGCGTAAATAAGACGAGGGTTGCCTGCACAGACTCGCTAGGAGTGCTGCGAGTACGGCAGTCGGACAGCTGCGATGTCGGTCAGAGACAGCGATCGGCTGCTGTTCGTAAAATTTTTCGTGACTCGAATATGTGGGTATTTTTGGGGATCAAGTTATTCTCTCCACACTTTATGCTGAGTGATCTATAGGGCTCATAAACTTTACTTCGGTTGGTTAATGTTTAACTGGAATTAATGTTTAACCGGATAATCCATTGAAGAGATGTTAGAGCACTGAGGTTGTCGTATCATGCTGGAATTCTGAACATTCAAAAAGACTACCACGTACGTCGCTATCGCTATCGCAGCAGGAAATCCAGTGACCTTATCGCCTAAACGAGTACCGATTTCCTTTTTTCAGTCTCAGAGCTGTGCCCATGCTATAGAAGCACTCTGTTGTGCAGGGTAGCAGGATGATCTAGGCCGCCTGGGATTTTTGGATAAGCGTTGAGACCTCAAATCACTATGGCATTTCCCATGATTTCTACTCATGATCCCAGCGCCATAGACACAGATTCAAACGCATGGTTTAGTCACTGCCTTCGTTCACTACGAGCCTTCTGTCGGTAAATGTGTTTTGTTGCTGTTGATGTTTATCAATAAGCACGTAAATTAACGCATTCACCTTAATCCATGATGCAGCCGAGCTGGCATCGCTAGAGGGAACCGATATAATATATACAGTTGTCTTTAGTTAAGATACTTTTGCTTGTGGCTTGAGATTCTATGCAAATAACTAAAATACCTGTAATCTTATAGCATATGAAGTATGTTCCTTATATATTATGCGGTAACTTGCACCCCTTCATTAAATCGAAGTCATGTGAGACAGCAGGGGGATTTGTGTTGTGCAGAAACACAAATCCTTAGGAAACGAATAACGAATATTTTCAAAGAATATTTATTAGATTCATGGATTGCTCTTATCCTCCGAACTAATAAAAACTGAAAAATAACCTTTGCTATCAATAAATGTTGTTTTCCTCGTATGTTTACGAATATTTAAGCTAAGAAATTGCAATTTGGCAATACATTGGACTCGCTCGACATCCGCCACATAGACATGTAGCCGCTTGCTGCAGAGAAGCGAACGCGACATCGTAGACAGGCGGGAGTTGGAAACCGTATCCGGATGAAGAATAGCGACGGAGACCGTCTGTCGCGACCAAATCAACGCAGTCGCCGACCGCACCCAGTTATCTTTGCTGAAGCAAAATGAAAATCTATACGCGGTTCCCGGTTGCACAGTCATACAGGGAGGTGCCGAAAGACGGAAAGAGGAGCGCCAACACGGCGGGCAATGCGACGACTGCGAGCACGACTCATCAGGGATACACAGCAAAGCCGCCCGTTTCACAGAGCTGCTAAATACTTTGCATGCGCTGTATTTAGCAGCACAGCGCATGCAAAGTACCACACATCATCAAGACGCGCCTGCTGTTAATCTGTGGTGGAGTGGTGACACCACGAAGCGCGTAGTCATTCTGCGTGAAGTCGAATTTGGGGTGAGCGGGAAAGCAAATTTTAAAGAGAGAAAGGGAAGAAAGGGAACTTGAAGCGAGGCAGAGAGGAGAAAAAAAAACAAAAACAAGATGGCCCCTTCATGATGAGCAGAAGCGCTAAGCCCACTCAAGCTCCGCTGACTTTGAGCGCCTCGAAAAAAGAAAAAAAAAAAAGAATGCGAATTTAATTATGTTAATTATAAACAAGAATAACTAAACGAAATGTTGCACGCAGAAGCGTGGAAAAAAAAAAAAGAAATAACAGTGGTGACAAAGGACGAAGGAAAAAAAAAGAAAAAAAAGAAAAAAAAAAGGCGCGTGCGTAAAAAAAAAAAAAAAAAAAAGGTGCGTGCGTTTCCTCCGAAGAAACGTGAGGACAGCCGGGTGCGCGGAAGCCTGCCTCCCTACACGCACGAACGGGAGGATGGTGCGGTGCGGTCCGCAGTTATATGACGGAGACCGGCTCCCAGCGTACGCTGTATCGGGTGTCGTCGTCGTCACCCGTCGTTGGCCGACGACCGGCGGCACTCTCCCATCTCGGCGCCCGGCTGCCCACCCGGCTCGAACGAGCCCCTAATGACGCACACTCATCGGAGCCGCGAGCACATCGCGCAAGGCATCGCGACGCCATTGCTGCGATGCGTCTAGACGCACCCTCTTCTGTACGAGATTCTGGATAAGGCGCCGCCGAAGATGGTCCCGCTGCTGCATGTTTATTGCTAATAAGTGTAGCAATGAATCCAAGAACGCTGGACGAATATAGAACTCCAGATCTGACGCGAACCCTAGTCTCACAATCACGGACCCAGTGTGTGCTCACATATCATACGCATGTCCGCGCTCTTTATCCTGTTGATTTAGAAGAATTCTTGATATGCGAATATATGATATGCCTAATGTGTCTTGCATATATTATAGTTTTGCATAGCGTCTTATACCATACTCCGCCTCTTGGAAAAACGCTTAAAAACAAAGGCAGTCGAGCATTTAAGAGACAAATGACGGGCACTAAAATCCTCGTATCGAAAATATCGTTAATAAATTTCTTCCCCGTTTCACGATTATAAAGAGAAGCACGTATTATTGAAGCATTCAGAACCTGTATTGCCGGGCACATAAGCACGTGGTGAATACAAGGAACGCGGTAAGCTTGGCGAAATATTGTGCACCGATATAAACAGCTATGTCATCGCTATATTATTTCTACTTCCGGAAACACGGTCAGATTTCAGAGAGAAGAAAAAAATAGCCTTGGTACACATCATTGTTGTGTTGTTAACCGTTTATAATGAATAGAAAAACAATTAATGAATGCATATATATGTGTCATAAAGCATGTCGCGGTATTTACGCTATTTTAACCGTCATGACGGGCTTTGACGTACACTGAAATTTTGTGAATGGCGCCTCTTCCCCTGTTTAAAGGCTACTGACTTCGGATACATGCTTACCTTGACACTGTGTTTTGTCAGCTGCATCTCATAGCCGCGGTTAATGCGGGAAGCTGCCTACTAATTGCTTGAGTACATAGTTTCAGCTTTCAACGTTCTGAGACTAATATTTTACAAAGTAGCTGTTTTGTTTTTCAGACATCTTACGCTGCGCGAAAGATGTCTGAAGTATTGCACTAACTAGGCCGACAACACATCTCACTATTTTGTTTCTTACGCCGACATCCATCACACCTCCTGGCACCTACGCTTTCCTTCTAACACATTAATGTTCGCATTCCCTATATAAGCCACCATACCCAATGAAAGCTTGATGTATGTATGTATGTATGTATGTATGTATGTATGTATGTATGTATGTATGTATGTATGTATGTATGTATGTATGTATGTATGTATGTATGTATGTATGTATGTATGTATGTATGTATGTATGTATGTATGTATGTATGCATGTATGTATGTATGTATGTATGTATGTATGTATGCGTGTGTGTATGTATGTATGTATGTATGTATGTATGTATGTATGTATGTATGTATGTATGTATGTATGTATGTATGTATGTATGCGTGTGTGTATGTATGTATGTATGTATGTATGTATGTATGTATGTATGTATGTATGTATGTATGTATGCGTGTGTGTATGTATGTATGCGTGTGTGTATGTATGCATGTATGTATGTATGTATGTATGTATGTATGTATGTATGTATGTATGTATGTATGTATGTATGTATGTATGTATGTATGTATGTATGTATGTATGTATGTGGGTGCGTATGAAGCCGCCGCTGTTTCTTGCAAAGCGCGTCTTTTCTCTAACAGCCTGCCGTAGTTCAACTAGTGTCATATTACTGAATCAATGGAATGTGCGGCTGCTGCCCAATGACCGCGTCTGTGGATACATTTTGGAGCACATTTCTTTTTGACAGGCGTTTCAAAATGCTGCAAAGGCAAGGCGTTCTTAAGGTGAAGTCCTTTACACTCCTCATTGCAAGCATCGCGCAGGTCAGCCGGAAGCTATATTTCATCGCGTGGCAGACACCACAGTCAACCGTACGGCAACAGCAACGTTTCTGCTATCTCGGTTCAAGTGCGGGACGAAAAGTAGTTATAGCGGCGTAAAAACTGAGGGTGCGAGCATGCAGGGGATGCCTCGTCGTCGCCGTCGACGCTGTCGGCGCCAGCACACCAGGGGCATCATCAAGAGGAAGCTGAGAAAATAAAGTAAAATAACAGCAAGAAACGGTGGCTGGGTGCTCCCTCAGGAAGCCTGCGGCCCGCTTGTCGTGGGCCGCCAAGCCGCAAACGGGCCCATTCATCTTAGTCCACGGCTCGGGCACGGCTGCCGCCGGAGCCTCGACTGCGTGATACGCGTCCTTCCCATCAATCCCGTTCGCTGGGAAAGATGGAGTGCGTTGATAGCTTGAACGCCACGTACGAATCACCCCTCTACAGCAGTTGCATCAACGTCTGAGCCGCGGTCTTGTATATACGTGCGTGTCCGCGTACGCATGGGACGTGTGAAGAGAAGAGAGGCACAGCCATGCACGGATGAGGAGGCTTTATTGTCGTGGATGGGAATGTGTCGCTTTCGCGCTGTCGACTCCCGGGGTGCGGACTAGTATCGCGGTGTTTTTGGGCGTCCACAGTCGATCCGATACAAACAAGCTAATGTAACCGTATGTCGTCTCCGCTGCTGCATATGTAACAGGCAGCTCCCCTGTTAGTAACAGTTTGTACACTGAAGAATTCGCTATTTACATTGAGCATGATTCGTCACCCTAGATGCATGGCTCGCTCCTAGTGACATGCCTTTTTAATACTGTGTTTTAAAAGATATTATATTTCGTCACACTCTGAGGCATGATAGGTGGAATTTGGTTGCGAATGCGGGATGCCGGCAACTGTCGCAGGCTTCTTTCCCGTTCTTCTGTCGCATGACATAACAGGTACTATAATCGGATACCGCACAAGTCTGCAGTAATCGCCACACGCAATTTATCTCGACAGAAATATACGCTTTTGAAGTCCTTTAGGGCAACCAAAATAGTACCCTGAGCATCAGATCAAATTATAGGTCCAAGACTTTCGATGCCTTTGGCTTGTTTGGCCCGTGTGTGTGCTTTAGAACCGCCGAAGGGTGGCCTAGTGGTGAAGCACCTGCATCGCATTCGAGAGGTACCAGGTTCGATCCCTGGGCCGCCCGATACCCACAGGCTATTCAAGGGCTACAACATTTCCCCCAACTTGCTATCTCAGCTCTTATCGGGTGAAATGCTTGAGAAAAGGGGGATCTACCAAAAACGTACTGAAGGCTTGGAGCTGAAGGCAACGATTAACAGGAGGTCATGTGTTAAATGGCATTGTGCAGGATGCTGCCGGATAGAAAGCCGTGCCCATCTGACCCGAAGGCTTAATTTTTACTTCGTCTTCGTGTTGAGTTTTTTACAAGTGGCTCCTCGCGTCACCCCAACGTCGACCGTCCGACCGTTCCAAATCTAAGGGAGCGAAATGCGGCTTGTTGGGACGGTCCAGTCGTTAAGTAAAAATAGTGCCAGCCGCAAGGGACACTGGAAGGAGACGAACGCTGGGGAGCCGGGTGGCTGCCCGGCGCACTGTTAGTAAGAGGTGCTTTTTCGGAGAAGTCTGTTCTTGGGCAAACAGGAAGTGTAGTGCATCGAAAGCTACGGGCGTACATCGCCAGTACTTGCCGTCGCGCTGCTGACGCTTAATTGGTTTCTTCTCACAACTTGTCGATGGCCGGCTGAACTCGGATGCCGTAAGCGTCTCTACTGAGAACACTAGTAGATGTGGCGCTTGAGTGTGTTTTGTCGTTTTACTACTGTTGTTTCGGAGACTGAGTTTCTTTGCCATCTCTTCAAGGAGAGAGCTGAAATTAATTCATGGAATGCACACTGTGCTCGAGACTAAACAAACTCGTGAGCACTAGCGTGCCATTGGCCACTTTAAATTCAACAGCAACAGCAAAAAAAAAAAAAAAAAAAAGTAAAAAGAATAAAAGCTCTCCGACTGGCTACGCATTTCCGATGGTCGCTGAATTGGCCTCTAGAACGCTGGGTAAAGTGATGTAAGAAAATGTTCCGACTCCAAAAGAGGAGAGCATTGGACAGAGACAGAGAGAGAGTTATATTGAGTCTCTTTAGAGTGACATGGCAGACATCTTCGGTTGTATTCAACACTGGTGTTTTACTTTTGATCAGCGATCTGCTCACAATTGCTAGCAAATTGACTTCGGTTGCTAGTAAAACCAATGGCAAAGACTCGGCGTACTAAACCTTGCTGTGTTTTTATCTTCTGCGCAGGAGGTTCACCAGCCGCGGTCCCGTTTTGCCACTTCGTAATTCCAAGCGGCGTGCAAGCGCTGCTCACCGGTGCGTGAGCAAGCCAGGCGCATCCAGAGCGCAAGACAACACCAGACCAAAGATTTAGTGCCTTATACTATAATGACTCCTGCCCTTCGTTCAAGTGACCATCTATTCCCAACGTTTGCTGTTCTCCATAGTGCAATATTACATCTCTTTGAGACTTCCAGCCTAAGAGCGGTGACGTGAAATCCTTTCTGCTGGTCATGGAATGTCTTCTCTAATGCTCATGTTCTGAACACAGTGCCTTAACAAGTGTTTCCTGTCATGACAGATAGCCGACAAAGAAAAAAGTATTACAAAACAAAAGTATTACAAAAACAAGGTACTATAAAAAAGTATTACTTAGGGTTACGAAATTATACCGCCTTCAATCAATTAAGCATTTGCTTTATTTCGCGATTTGTAAACAAAGACCAGCCGCATGGCGTTACCCAGGCATTTTTCCATTTGATCATGAGAAGTCATTAACAAAACACATTCTGTTTGCATACTCAGAACTGAATATTCTCGCCTGTAAGAAAACGTGAAGCCAGAATAACTACGAATGTAAGGAAGAGATGACGTATTCGTGCCTCTTGCTGATCAGCTCAATCGTTGTCTTAATCCTATTAAACAAATGGTATTATGAGACAGTACCAGAAAAAAAGTGGTAGCAGTAACATTTCACCATTTACGAACGCATTCAAAAAAAGTAAAGAGTCTTGACAGCGGGTGTAACATGAAGAAAAACAGGGTAATTGTGCAATTGTAATGGCGTGCAATATGTGTGGCAGTGGGCGACTGTTACTTTAACGAATGTTCGCGTGCAGCCTAATGATGTGCACACGTTGTGCAGAACGCGCCGCATTTTAAAATACCAAAGAAGACAGACCTTTTGGGATGACCACCAAAGACATTGTGATACCGCCCGGTAGACTGAAGTGCAATAGGTACTTTTTCTGTCGTTCTTTAGGGGTTGTGCGCTGTGGAAAAGTCCTGATTTTGTACAGTATTCATATTTTTCGACTTTTCTCTATTCTTTAAGTGTTTAACTCCCGATTAGCGCTTTGTCAATGCGGCTTTTATTTTTTTCTGCATTGCATACTCGCGGCGCGGAAATAATCAGAACTGGAGGTTTCTGTTTGAAGAAACAAACCGAAATTTCTCGGTAATATATGTCGTCCCTCTTTCATTGTTCGCTTGAAAGCGGGCGTCACGATATGGAAGAACTATGCAGTTTTGAATGCCTTGGGAATGTAGGCAACCAGACTGTATCAGCGCATATTGTATATACCACGTTCTTTGTTATCATATCAGTACTTATTTTTTGGCTGTCATTTTCGCCATTTGAGTTGTGTTCTATCGTCCCAAATGTGTGAAAACTCCGCGAGTCTCAAATCCTTAGCCCTGACAAGCGTTTATTTCCTTTTTTTATCTTGTTCGAAAGTATCCTGCAAGCTTTCCAAGCTGCTTTTTGACTGGGACATGTTGCAATACAATGTACATAAAATCATACGTTCGTGCAATGTTAATATTCTTGTTTATATATCAAGTGTTTGTGAAATATTCAATAAAAGTGTGCTATTTTTATATGTGCAAATTAATATTCTGGATGAAGCAGTTTATTTCAATACCGACAAACACATTGTATGTACTCATGGAATTTAGGATTAGACGAAAAATGAAACTGACAAAAGGATGCTGCAAAGAGTTTGCGTAATATCTTCGTTCTTCTCTGCGATAAGTGTTGTTAGTTTAATACGTCTGTACGCCTATACCCAAATAATTTTGCATGCTTATATCTATGTCGCCACTGCGGCCTGGTTTTCGAATACATTTGCCATTATGCACAGGTCGCTACAAAGTCAGGTTATCCCACCCTTACCAAAGAGAAAAATTTCGCTTCTTTTTCACGACTTCTTTTCTAGAAAAACCCCGCCGGGGTGGCGCAGTGGTTACGGCGCTCGACTACTGTTCCCAAGGAGGTGGGATCGAACCCCGGCCTCGACGGCCGCTTTCGGTGGAGGCGAAAAGCAAGGCGCCCGTGTGCTGTGCAATGTCAGTGCACGTTAAGAACCCCAGGTGGTCGAAATTTTTGGAGTCCTCCACTACAGCGTCTCTCATAGTCTGAGTCGCTTTGGGACGTTAAACCCCACAAACAAACAAACAAACAAACAAACAAACAAATCTTTTCTAGAAATATCGATATGGCCGCCAGTTAAGGATGTTTGCAAGGCCAATATCCGCCTTCTATTTTTGCTTAGTTCTTTTCCGGGCGCGTCTCAACATGAAAGCATGCAACTAACCAAGCAAGATAACACAAAGTCGCCAGTTCAGATAGCATCTGTTCTTCTTGATCAGCTAAGTTACAGGAGTCTCACTTTTCAAGATATAGATACTGTACGAGGACGTATGGAAAGCGGGTTTAGTGACCGCAACTAGACGCTTTTCTTGTAATTCGCCAAGCCCAACATGCAGATACGTCGACGAGCAAAAATGTACAGCCTTTGTCACAAATATGCAGACCGACCGAAATTTGCTTTTCGGACATGCATTTTTTAGTTGATTAGCTGAGCAGTATATATATTGCCACAGACGCCACTTGTGTGGCTCAGTAGCAACTTCGCTATTATGTATATTCTTGACAAAGGTTGTATATTAAAACTAGAGCAACCAAGAATGACAGGAGTGCCACGGTAACAAAAGGTAAGTCTGTAGCGCTGTATTTAAGTGGCAGGAGCTGCAGATTGTTCCTATATTAGACTTCAGCAGGGCTGGGGGTGATCTTCATCCCGGGGCCTATAGACTACTTAAGACCTCTCCGCTTGGTCCGTGACGTCACGCTAGTCGCCCGTCCGCCGCTTGCCTCCGCTCGCGGCTGTTGGGTTTCATCGGCAGTTTTCAGAGCATTATCTATTCGAGGTGCAATGGCCGTTTGAAATCAGCCAATAAACGAGAATTGGCAACTAAGGGAGAGCTTTTTAACTGCGCTCATGATTTCGCTGTATATCTTCCATGTAAATTTGTAGTTTGCATTTTCTTTCGTGCAGTATCTAACAGCATCTCATACATACTTGGTTTTTAAAAGGGTGTATATTTTTTATCATTTTCGTAAACGGATGTCGTGTTAAGCATAGAATAAACCAAATGAAAAAATTCATGCAAAACATAACATGAAGACTTTATAACATTTTACTGCTTTCGGTTCTTTACATTAAAATATTTCAGTTCCTTAATTTTTTTCAGCTTCGACAGCTGCCTTCTTCTGACTGCTGTCTTGAATGACATCATTCCTCAACTTGCAAAAACTGTCGAGCACAGTTTTCACTGCTGCTTTTATCAGAAGCTGCAGGAGTAATTTCGTTGAATGTCTGTTTTCACACTCGCTTGCCGGAAAGTCTTCTTGCACATGTGAAGCTACTGAGGAGCTATACAATGGCTTGTAAGAACCATATCAACAACACATGGCTGTGGAAACTTGAGCACTTGAGCTGCACCCCTGGAAAGGTGCAGAATCATGCTCATATCTTCAGTTTCCAGAACTCTGTCCTCAACAACTGCGCGTTGACACACGAGAAACAGGAAATGTTATTTATGGCAACATGTGCGCAATAGCCAGCTATATAAGCCATCACATCCATGTCACTCTTTGACGCAGTTTTGACGCAGAAAAATAGTTATCTCTGTCTACAATTGCTTCCTCGTCCTTCTTTGGCGCCTGAAGTCGCTTCAGTTGGCAATGTCAGGAGCTTTTGTAGCCTCAACTTTTTTTCCACCTCCTACAACTGACGCACAGAAGTATGATAGTTCCTGCCAGCCAACCTCCTATAACTACCGAAACGGTCTTCCAGAGCGTTTGTTTGGAAGTTCCCAAGCAAAGCGTACTGAAAATCCAGCTCTTCCAAACAATAACGTGACACTTCGACTAGAAAATAGCAGGTCAGTCGCAATGCAGTGTTTCTCATGGTGAGTGTGCCACTGGACATGTATAGTTGACATGGGCTATTGTTACTGGCTCTGACAAATGGACTGATGCTCCAGTTATTGTTCCTGCCTTGAAGTCAAAGAATGGTTTAAGATGTATGTACCTCATCAATCATTAGTGTTACGGTTTTTTTATGGGGCTATGACAGCCTCCCTCGTTCCCGTATGTATAAAAAAAAAATTGTTTTGTGCTATTCCTGACTGCAGGGTCACCTTGATATTTAGAACAGACGTGCATGGCGTAGAGTTGATGGATGTGGCAAAATTACAGCTGAATGCAGATCTTGCGAAGTGATAGGCAGGGGGAGAAATGGAGTAAAGAAGGCTTGCAAAAAAAAAAAGCATTTCCAAACTGTACGCACGCTTATTCGAGAGGAAAATGCTGATTTGTTCAATTATAAATTTTAAGAGAGCAATGTCTTCCGTTCCTTCTTCAGTGTCTCGAATAAATTCGGATATCAGGAATCTCAAAAATTACCAATGGTCGCGTTTCTCTCCGCCTGAGTTTTTGGCATTTTTACACAGCTGACTCTCAAGATTGCCAAGCAGTGCAGGCAAGGATGGGACATCTCAAACCTTGTCCGGAATTGCACTGCCACATGCCTATAGTCACAGATATTGCCAGATCCGGGAGGACTGTGACGGAGCATTTAACACATGGAGGCGGCTCACTTTCGATACGAATAAACATAATAGACTTTTCACTCGTATATTGTCCAAAACGTGGTGTCGCAAATGCTGTTTAGTTTGATTTGCATAGACTGCGTTAGGTTTTCTAGCCGTCGACGTGTTACCGTAGCACCGCGTTACCGTGGCTCCTTAGAACAAGAAGAGGAAGAAGTAGAAGAAGAAGAACGCTCGATCACCCAAATTCTAGTTAAAGATACATATTTATCTGAATACTGCAGTCCCTGAACATAAACATTTGCAATCTACAATGCACCCTGGCCAATCCCCCGCCGTGGGTATGTGCCATTTTGTCTCAGGTCATCATCATCATCACCCGCAGCTAATGCTTTCGCTCCACCACATTCGGTTCAGCAGCTTTGAACCCTTCTCATTTTTTTTTTTTTTTTTTCTGGCTTGACCTGATGGAATTTTTGATGGCTTCTTGAATTGGCATCATTCTCCCGACGTGCCCTTTTTCATGCTGGGGACTCTCAACACGAGGGTGTAGAAGAAAGGTACGCCGGACAATTGGGGAATACCGAAGCCACTCTATCCTTTTGAAGTGGAACTCGATCACGCTTGAGCTCTATGGTTCTTCCCGTATGCTTGTCATGATATGAGAGCTTGGCGATGAAGTCTTGCTCATGGAAATGGAGCGCGTACACCCGCATGAGGAAGCCTAATTATAGTACCATCCAGTTCTCTAGAAACCACTATTCAACAACGTTCAAATTTATAGTGTTTAGTTTTGTGTTGGGTTTGATGGTATTAAGCTAAGGCTATCAAATTTAAGGAGTTAAATTTCGCTTACTTACCTTCGAATGTATGGTCGGCGTAAAATATTTGCTAGAAACTGCTCACATCCAACCCTTTCTTTGAACTTCATCCTTAGAAAAACTAAACACCCTAACTTTTGGTAGGCACTCAGCATCGGCCCATGTTGGGGCGGTTGCAAAATGAATGTACTTTTGCGTCAACACCACATCATGATTCCAACGCGCGCGCAAGCCAAGGGGAAGTAGTTCGACGTCTTGCAATTCGGAAATCAAGTCGGAAAAGAGAAATGCTAGCCGGACTACTGTGCTGGAGTACCCGAGTTCGATCCCGACCGCCGGCGGCTGCGTTTCGATGGAGGCGAAACGAAGTGGCGTCCGTGTGCTGTGCGATGTCAGTGCACGTTAAATATCCCCAGGTGCTCGAATTTACTCCGGAGCCCTCCACTACCGTACCCCTCTCTCTCCTTCCTCTTACACTCCCACCTTTCTCCCTTCCCTTACGGCGCGGTTCAGGTGTCCACAGAGCAAGTGTGACAGATATTGCGCCTTTACTTTCCTGTGAACCAATATTATATACAGCATTTTCGATGTCCTAACTACAGATAGACTATCCACCTGAACTGCCTCCTGCAGGTGCGATGACCTGCGTTTCTTCACCCGTGCGCTGCACCGAACTTTCATCATCGCTCGCGGACGAGCAACTAGTGTGACGTAGGCTGCTGTGGAGAGGAGGAGCGCTGGCCTTCTCCGGCCCAGCCATGGTGGGGCAGTGGTTAGGGCGGCTGTGCCCAGTGAAAGGATGCGGAATCTAATCCCGGCCTCGGCGGCCGCTTTTCGTTGGAGGCGCACAGCAAAGTGCCAGTGTGCTGTGCGATGCCAGTTGTCGTGACGCTGGGGCTATGGCGACCCGGCCTTCACTTGGTAGCGTGCAGAGACTCCGGGTTGAAGAAGGACTGAATCTTCGAAGTTGGTAAAATATGTACAAGCAGGTTTACTGGCACTTTGAGAAAACGTATTTACAAGAATATTTACATGAAGAAGAAGGGTACATCAGCAAAATGACAAGCGTTAAGAGTTCATAGCGAGAAGCGACTGGATGAGCCGTTTACCCAGGGCCCAGAGCGACATTTCGTGCTCTGCAGCGTCCTTAAAAACCCCCTATGTCCAGCCCCTCTCTGAAGATGCTGACCAACCAAATCCAGGGCACGCCCCTCAGGTATCGGCATCCAATCGAACACATCACTGCACTGATGGTCTGAAGCACTGACTGGTCCGGCATTCATTCGTTGGGCGTGATCACTTGTTGGCGGGAAAAGCTTGGGAACGGCGAGGAGAGGAGGTACATTTCTATTCTTCAGCAAAGAAACCACAGGCTGGTTCTGGGGGTTTTACTTCTCAGAAACCCGAGTGCACGTGGCGCCGCATAGGGCTCCCAACATGGTCCCTTTTCGACAATTGCAAATCTTTCCTGCATTCCCGGGAAATCACTTAATGGCCGTATGAGTCATGCTCTTCTCTTGTCCTGCACGTCAGCGGACATGTCACTCTGTCGTCTCCTTTGGATAGGAGGCATTCATCACTGGAGGATAGCACTTCTCGACTGGAAGGGTGAACAAAAGAAAGCACTTCCTGCTATTTCCCGCAGGGGGACGTTTCTTTGTGTTTTTCCAGACGTTCTCTTGACAGGGCCAATTTGGCATTTGCAGGTTGTCCACAAAGCAAAACATGCTTACAAAACAGGATTCCTGGAAACAGGCTCACTTAGAGCCAATGGACCATCACCACATATTCACAAAACTTTTCCATGCCCACAGGCGAACAATAGAGCGCGCAGATGCGGATGCTTGGTCGTAACAGCCTCCTCCCCCGCCAGAAGAGACTCGGAGGGCAGCAGCCGCAGCTGCTGCATGAAGAGACGACTTAATGGCCTGCACGTGAACGCTTGAAGCTCGCTGTTGCATGTCGCGTTGTCTTGATTGTTGTAGGCCAAATTGCTTGAGCTATCTGAAACTCAACCACATGTCGAAGCAAGCACTCGGCTCCCGTCTGAAGAGACCAGGTCAAAAGAAAACTGCCATTGTTGTTCGAGAAAAGCCCACTCTCAAGACGTTCAGGACCCACGTATGCCTCGAAAACCAAACGTGCTGCTTTACATAGTCATCTATATTCAAGCGCACGAAAAAAAAAAAAAACCTGATTATCAATTTGGATACATGGTGAGGAACATCTCGGACCGCTTAGAAAGAGCGGCTAAGCGCGTCCGCATTCCCATTTAACTTCCCCTTTTTGTATCTTATTTCAAAATTGTACTGCTGTAAAATCAAGCTCCACCTAAGAAGGCGACTGTTCTTCGATGTCGCAGTTTGCAGCCAAGCCAGGGGACAATGGTCCGTCTCTACGGTGAATTTGGCCCCTCCAAGATAGCACTGCAATTTTTGAATGGCCCATACAATGCAAGCGCATTCCTTCTCTGACGCGCAATAAGCCCTCTCTCTAGAACTCAGTTTTCTGCTCAAGTAGAGCACGGGGTGCTCATTACCGTCGTCATCTCTCTGGCAGAGAACAGCACCTAACCCTCGATCACTGGCATCACACTGGACCGTGAATTCTCGGCCATAGTCTGGAGCTCGCAATACCGGACGGCTAATCAGCACAGCCTTCAGGTTTACGAAGGAGGCTTCCTTTTGTTCGTCCCAGACTACATTTGTCGGTTCTGTCTTGCGGAGAGCGTCGGTCAGAGGGCTAGCCAAAGCTGAATAGTTAGGGATGTAGTGATTGTAGTACCCAGTCAGACCCAGGAATGCTCGAATTTCCGTCTTCGTGCTCGGCCGCGGGTAGTCTGCTACCGCAGAAATCTTAATCTCGCTGGGTTTCCTGAAACCTTGACCTACATTGTGACCCAAGTAGTCCACGGTCGCCCTTGCCAGGCAACATTTCTCGGCCTTTACGGTTAGTCCAGCTTGACGCAAAAGGCTCAGTACAGCTCTTAGATGTACCATATGGTCCGCCCATGAGTCGGAAAAAACCGCAATGTCGTCTAAATAAGGCACCGCGAATGTTTCACACCCCTTTAAAACCCTATCCATGAGTCGGGAAAAACAAAATGGAGCATTTTTGAGCCCGAAACTCATCATTGTTGGCTGGTAGCTGCCCGTCGGAGTGACGAAAGCCGCGTATCTGCTGGCGCGTTCAGTGAGCGGTACTTGCCAGTATCCTCGAGTAAGGTCCAGCGTAGTCACATATGCCGCTCTACTGACCTGTTCTACTCTCTCCTCAATATTCGGAATAGGATACACTTGATCCCTGGTGAGAGAATTTAGCTTTCGGTAGTCTACCACAGGCCTAGGGTCTTTACCTGGAGCTTCTACTAAGATCATAGGCGAAGCATAATCGCTTTCCGAGGGTTTTATTACTCCCAATTCCAGCATGCGAGTTACTTCCCTATCCAGAATTTCTCTTTGCCTTGGAGAAAATCGGTAGCACCTTGATCGCACTGGCACGTCTGAAGTCAGCTCAATATCGTGCTCAGTCAAATCAGTTCTGCCTGGCCTGTCCACGAAGCAGGCCTCAAACTCTGTTATTATTTCGCCCAGATCGGACAGCTGGGATTTCTTTAGTTCTCCTCTCTGCTCCGTCTTTTTGTGAAGCTCCTGAGCGTTGCTTCCTTTTCCGCTGAGGCAAATCAAGTTGTCCCCCATCTCCTCGGGAAGGTTTAACGTTAGATTTACCACGGCTTCCCTCTGCACATAAGGCTTCATAAGATTGCAATGATAAATGCGCACTTCTTTACGCCTACCGGGAATTTTCACTGCGTAGTTAGTGTTAGAAAGCTTTGCAACGACTTCAGCCGGTCCTTCCCACTGTACTTCGAGCTTATTCTGCCTTGAACTTCTCAGCAACATCACCTGGTCCCCGATACAAAACGTCCTTTGACGGGCTGACTTATCATAGTACACCTTGGAACGAGCCTGGGCTGACTTCATGCTGGCCTCAACGAGTTCCTTAGTGTTATGTAAGCGATTCAAGAGGTTCAGAATGAATTCTACTACTGTTGGGTCTTCTCCGCGCCCCTCCCAGGCTTCGCGCACCATTCGCAAAGGTGAGCGCAATGACCTTCCGTACACCAACTCGGCTGGGCTAAATCCAGTGGATTCGTGCGGCACTGACCGCAAAGCGAAAAGCGCTGCAGGCAGGCAGGTATCCCATTCGCGCTTGTTTTCATAGCACAGTCCCCTCAGGACTCGTTTGAGAACAGAGTGCCATCTTTCTACGCTGTTGCTCTGCGGATGATGGATCGAGCTATGCACTACCTTAATGCCGCATCGCTCGAGAAATGAGGTGGTGAGGACACTCGTGAAAACGCTACCCTGATCACTTTGTACCTCGGAAGGGAATCCAACTCGTGCAAACACTGACAGCAGCGAATCCACTACACTCTCGGACGTCACCTCGCGCAGCGGAACAGCCTCTGGAAACTTTGTGGCTGGGCATAACATAGTGAGGATATAACGGTACCCTGACTCGGTCACAGGAAGTGGCCCAACTATATCTATTACTAACCGGTGAAACGGCTCGGTAATGATTGGTACTAACACCATCGGAGCTTTCCACTTATCTTGCGCCTTTCCAACCCGCTGGCACGTGTCGCATGACCGTACAAAATTTTCCGTGTCCTTAAAACATCCAGGCCAATAGTATTCTTGCAACAGCCTCTGCTTTGTTTTCTTTATTCCAAGGTGACATGACCACGAGCTGCCATGGGAAAGTCGCAGTAAGTCTCCGCGGTACTTTTGGGGAACGACTAATTGGTCCCGCTCTACTCCGCGCTTATCCTTGAATAAGCGATACAGCACTCCCTTTCTCATCTCGAAAGAAATATTGTTTGCTGTCTTAGTGGCGCGGTGGCGCTCCCTTATCTCCTGTATATTGGGATCATTGGCTTGCTCTATAGCTAAGTCCTCTCGGGTTCCACTTAAAAGTCTCGTGAGATTACTAGACACTGGCGGCAAGAGGTTACTCTCAAGAACGTCCTCATTCCGCGTCTCATCAAGCTCACTTTCAAGTTGACTTATCTGAGATGCCTCGCTCTCAAAGTTTTCTGACCTGCTATCTTCCGCATTTACCACTGTTTTAACTGCCGTTTCCTCCGCTGTGGATTTTTCTGGAATGAGCAGTGTAGCTAGTTCTCGCGCCTTTGAACGTGTTAAGGCTTGCACAACTCTGTCTCCGAAAAGGATGCCCCTCTTTCGCAGCAGCATGTCCGATTTGTTGGAGAACAAATACGGATAGCACTTAGGAAGCTTTCCTGAAACGGCAGCCTCGGTTGTTAATTCGCCGAAAGGGCCCTCGATGACCACGTTCGCGATCGGCAAGCACACACTCTGTTCCTCAACTACCTGTCGGATCCATGCACACTGTCCTGTATAGTCGGAAGGCGATACATACGCCGGATGGACAACATCCATCGTTGCGGCCGAATCGCGCAGTACCTTGCAAGGCTTCCCGTTGACTACTAGGTCATGCAGGTAGGGTTCTAAAAGCTGCATATTTTCATCGCAGTCCCTGACATACGAGAAAGCAATCTTTTCTTTCCGGCAGTTGACGGCAATGTGACCCTGCTCATTACACCTAAAGCATGTGAGCGGCTTCCTAGCCTCAAGCTTATTCTTTGTGTTCTGCACGTTGGTCACTTCCCCACTTTTCTCACTGCCGTCCTTTCTAGGGAATTTGCCTGAAGAAACCTTCATTTCTTCGTTTCCAACTCTAGCAAAGTGCCTTTCCTGACGGTTTTTCATACTGAACTTGGGATTGCGGGGCCTATCCACTGCTGGGTTGCTGAATTGTCGGCGCGAAGCATACTCCTCAATAAGTTCGGCAGCTTCAGTTGCCGACTTAATTTCGCCTCGGTCCTGTAACCAATTTCTTTCTTTTTCTGGGAGGCAGTTATAAAACTGCTCCAAAAGAATTTGCTCGACTACAGCGTCCCTATCACTGTAGGAATCTGTGCTCTTTAGCCACTCGCCCAAATTAACTCTTAAATTGTACAGGAATTCAGGGTAACTCTCGTCCCTGGACTTAGTAGCTTTCCGAAAACGTTGTCTGAACGCCTCGGCGCTAAGCCTATACTTTCTCAGAAGGCAAGCTTTGACCTTCTCGTAGTTGTCCGCGTCCTCCTTGCTTAGCCGCGCGACAACCTCCGCTGCCTCGCAGGGCAGAACCGTCAATAATCTCTGAGACCAAGTGTCTCGCTGGAAGGACAGTTTTTCGCAGGTTCGCTCAAAGTTAGCCAGATACAGACCGATATCCCCTGATATCACATATGGCTGCATGTACTTTGACATCTTGAAATCTGCCTCCTTGTTGAGAAGAGGTACCGCTAGCTGGGGACAATTGCCCGACCTCTTGCTCAACTCTAGTTCTAATTTCCGGAGCTCAATTTCTTGGTCCAGCTTTTTTGCTTCTCTTTCACGCTTCTTTTCCTCTTTTTCCCACTCACGTTCGCGCTCCCTTTCCTCTTTTTCCCTCTCAAGTTCACGCTCACGCCTCTTTTCCTCTTTTTCCCGCTCTTTCTGCTCTTTTTCCCGCTCCTTCTGCTGTCTGAGCTGTTCCTTTTTTTGACCGATGAGGTTCCATGCTTCACTGAGCTCCTCATCATCGGCTCCCAAATCTGTGATTGCCTTTATAATCAAAGGTTTTCGTGCCAAACCACTTGTATCAATTCCCAATTCCTCACACAATTGCAACAGTTCCGGTTTCTGCAGCTTTTGTAGGTCCATGATCGCTCCGAGTGTCGGCTACTTCCAAAACAACAGTGCAAACTACCAAACCTAAAGGCGTTTCCACACTCTCTTTACCAGTTCTAAAATCTAACCCTGTTCTAGAACCTGGTCCACATCAGAAGAAAAGCCAAGCACTCACCCACACATGCGATCGATGTTCCGAGCTGCCCTCTTGTTGGCCGATTGTTGCTCCTGCTTGTTGCTTGAGATGCCACCTCCGATCACAAGGTGTTGTGGCTTGTAGCTTCAGATCCACCTCCAATCACCAGATGTTGTGGCTTGTAGATTCAGATCCCACCGCTGGTCACCAGTTGTCGTGACGCTGGGGCTATGGCGACCCGGCCTTCACTTGGTAGCGTGCAGAGACTCCGGGTTGAAGAAGGACTGAATCTTCGAAGTTGGTAAAATATGTACAAGCAGGTTTACTGGCACTTTGAGAAAACGTATTTACAAGAATATTTACATGAAGAAGAAGGGTACATCAGCAAAATGACAAGCGTTAAGAGTTCATAGCGAGAAGCGACTGGATGAGCCGTTTACCCAGGGCCCAGAGCGACATTTCGTGCTCTGCAGCGTCCTTAAAAACCCCCTATGTCCAGCCCCTCTCTGAAGATGCTGACCAACCAAATCCAGGGCACGCCCCTCAGGTATCGGCATCCAATCGAACACATCACTGCACTGATGGTCTGAAGCACTGACTGGTCCGGCATTCATTCGTTGGGCGTGATCACTTGTTGGCGGGAAAAGCTTGGGAACGGCGAGGAGAGGAGGTACATTTCTATTCTTCAGCAAAGAAACCACAGGCTGGTTCTGGGGGTTTTACTTCTCAGAAACCCGAGTGCACGTGGCGCCGCATAGGGCTCCCAACATGGTCCCTTTTCGACAATTGCAAATCTTTCCTGCATTCCCGGGAAATCACTTAATGGCCGTATGAGTCATGCTCTTCTCTTGTCCTGCACGTCAGCGGACATGTCACTCTGTCGTCTCCTTTGGATAGGAGGCATTCATCACTGGAGGATAGCACTTCTCGACTGGAAGGGTGAACAAAAGAAAGCACTTCCTGCTATTTCCCGCAGGGGGACGTTTCTTTGTGTTTTTCCAGACGTTCTCTTGACAGGGCCAATTTGGCATTTGCAGGTTGTCCACAAAGCAAAACATGCTTACAAAACAGGATTCCTGGAAACAGGCTCACTTAGAGCCAATGGACCATCACCACATATTCACAAAACTTTTCCATGCCCACAGGCGAACAATAGAGCGCGCAGATGCGGATGCTTGGTCGTAACACAGTGCACGTTAAAGAACCCCAGGTGGTCGAAATTTCCGGAGCCCTCCACTATAGCGTCTCTCAAGAAGAGATGAGTTACCTGTGCCTTTCTGATATGAATTCTTGCCGGTGCACGCGCTATTGATTTGATCACGTGTTCTTCTTTTTAGTATTTAAACCGTCCTTGTTGTTCCGAATTAATCAGTTGCAAGTAGCTCCCTGTCCTGTCTTTCTTACATGTTGTGTCGTCTTTGTTGAGCTTATATAAGTTTACGAGCTTTCAAGAAATCTTCACAACTTACATGCTGTCCTATTCTATGCCATGAGTATTTTCTTCCTTATTTCGTGCCAAAAGTGTGACAGATACTGCGCCTTTCCCTTCCTGTGAACCAACCAATCAACCAACCAAAAAGGCAAACAAGAGACACCGCACATAACATACCTTATATCGAGGAAATACATCAAAACTCACTATTTTTACCCCGCCGGGGTGGCGCAGTGGTTACGGCGCTCGACTACTGTTCCCAAGGGCGCGGGATCGAACCCCGGCCTCGGCGGCAGCTTTTCGATGGAGGCGAAAAGCAAGGCGCCCGTGTGCTGTGCGATGTCAGTGCACGTTAAAGAACCCCAGGTGGTCGAAATTTCCGGAGTCCTCCACTACGGCGTCTCTCATAGCCTGATTTGCTTTCGGACGTTAAACCCCACAAACCAAACCAAACCTAACCTCACTATTTACATTTAAAAAAGATAACGTCTGAAACACCAAAACTCCTAATGCAATAAGCGAGGCAAACAGCCATCTCAAGGATGGCACACCCTTGTCTTTATCAATTGTGGAAACGGCAAAATCATAACCGACCGTAAGCACAGGCGTCACATGTAGCCAAGCTCACAGGTGAAAAAGAAACACAGTAAATGCCATGCACACACTTGGCTTCCTCCAATAGTCACACCTTATATCGTTTTTACAATTAATTACTTTTATAAAAATGTAGGCACATAATGCATGCACTTGGAACATACTTCGTGCTCTTCTGGAGTCCACTACCACTAAAATAAAGCACACACCTCACGGGCACACATGCTCCTTCATGCTGGCAGAGCACACGTCGGCTCAGGCGCTCCCTTTGAGCGGTCGTGTCATGATATATCCGGATTATTGTGGCCTCTCCCTATCGGACGTCGTTGCCTTTGGCCTAACACTGGACCTAGCCACGATAAAGTGACCAACAAAGCAATGCAAAATCTATGCTCCCTTATAGGCACTCAGTGCCTACTTCAATCAAGCGTGAGACATGAGCCAGCTTCCGGCAGATTGGAAGCCCATTGACAGCCGCCTGATACTAAAGGCTTGCGCGGGACACAGTATATATACTTCTACCGACGGGCCACTACTAATTTCGTCAACGTCATTTATTGGCCCAATCGCTTCCTCGGCCACCTCCTTTCTTTCCTGGAAGACATGCGTTTTTCCTCCCGTCATGTTCGGTTTTCGCCCCCACCTTTTGGTACCCTACAGCTTCAAGAAGACCTGCTGGACGCTCCATTACCCCTTACTCTACAAATAGTCCTTGGTCTCAACACTAAGGGAGCCTTAGGTAACCTCCATCACGCATTTATCCTTGGCAATTTAGCACTCGCCAACTTCGGCCACAATCGCAGTTTCTTACAAGATCGAACGGCCCCCAGTGACCTCGGCTTCTTCCCAAAAAATTGATTTTCCAAACAGAGGCACCCCACATGGTTCGGTGCTGTCCTATTCATTTATTGATAACTTGTTTATTTTTAAGTGAGCATCCACCCAAGCGCAGCCGTACATAAGGAAAGCTACACAGCTTTCTGAGAAACTTCGTATAGTTAGAGAGAAATTCGTCCTGGTCCGGGGTCATATATCCGAGACCACCGCGCCTTTCCGGGCCAGTCGCTCTACCAACTGAGCTAACCAGGATTTTTTTTTTCTTTCTTGCCGGACAACAAAGTACATATGGCATAAAAATCGCTGCTTACCATTGGCTAAAACGATATATTAAACTTTTTCATGCTGATCATCAGTCGACCACATTCATACACTGAGGTTGCTAGGCCGACTATATATACGGAGAACATCTCTGAGAATTGTTACTTAATGAAGTTTTTCTTGACAGATCGTACATTTCTTTCTGCGTGCCTAAATGCTATCTGCGTTTTCCAAATGCTGTGGATGCCATGCACCATAATAATGTCGTATGAAAATCGTCACTTGGTGCGGGTAGAAACCGGATGCCGTAAGGATTAATGGGTAGTTCTTCCTTTAAGGTTCTTTGTATTATAACCCGGCGAAAAACAGGATCCGAGCAGTCTATAAAAACGTGATCGATGATTGCTGGTCTTTTACAAATTGTGCAGTTGAGAGTCCATAATCCATAACTTTTATAGGTGTTCACTGAGGTTCTTCATTGCGCCTTTACCAAAATTTATGACAAAAATAAAATGCCACAGTCATTTAGAAGAGCCCATGTGGTTTTAATACCTAAACGTGAGGACGAGGCTAAACTGCTGTCGATTGGAGCTTATCGTCCGATAAGCCTCACAATTGTTGATTATAAAGTGTTTATGAAGATTCTTGCCAGAAGAGTGCAAAATCTTATAAAATACCTTGTAGGGCCACATCAAACGTGCAGTATTAAAGGCCGCACCATCAGAGCAAATATGCACATTTCAACAACGGTTCTTGAATATACTGTGACGACTTCGTAGAACGAGTTGCCATGATGCAGCTTGAACTTGCGAAGGCTTTCGATAGGATGTCACACGGCGCTAACCAGGACGGTCAGCAGATCAGGTGGTAAGGCGAGAGGGACTTTATCAATAACTCGATGTGGGAATAGTGTTGGTCGAATATTTACTCCCTTATTGCAAATATGTACTGCGCTTTGGGGGTTTCCCCTAAATATGCGACTAACCCCAGTGCCCCTTCGAGTTATTGATCAATTCGCTCTCGCCCTATCACCTGATCTGCTGATCGTCCTGGTTAGCTAAGTTGGTAGAGCGACTACCTCAGAAAGGCAGTGGTCCCGGGTTTGATCCTCGGGCCAGGACGAATTGTTCTTTAACTGCGAAGTTTCTCAGAAAGCTGTACAGCTTTTCGTTCCAGTCTTATGGCTGCACTTATTTATTTATTTATTTATTTATTTATTTATTTATTTATTTATTTATCTATTTATTTATTTATTTATTTATTTATTTATTTATTTATTTATTTATTTATTTATTTATTTATTTATTTATTTATTTATTTATTTATTTATTTATTTATTTATTTATTTATTTATTTATTTATTGCAAGTCGCAGTGAGGACATAATGTAAGCGGATGCGGGCAAATATGTACAATCGTGCGCATGCATAGATCTACGAAGCGCTATAATTACGATTTTTATGCACAAAAATGCGCGCCTGAGGAAAGTGCTCGGCCAGGCAAGCAAGCATATAATAAGAGCGGCAGTGCCCTATGCATTTCTCTAAAACGGTCACTGCACCGCCACAAATCGCTGGTTTGAAATTTTGTCAGTTTGCATGGTCTCCACACTTTTGCCCACGAGTGCGTGTCAAAAAAGATGGGTGACATCACAACAACATCGGATTTACAAAGAGCCGAGGAAGTTGATTCATTTCAGCAAGCATAAAAGCAACAACCACTCTAAGTGAAGGTATGTGCGCGCATACAAGAAAGGAGGCAAATAGCTATAGATCAACAGAACCATTAAAACTAATGCAAAAGCACACTATCATCATCATCATCATCATCATCATCATCATCAGCCTGATTATACCCACTGCAGGGCGAAGGCCTCTCCCATATTTCTCCACTTAACCCTGTTCTGTGCTAGCTGCATCCACTTGACCCCTGCGAACTTCTTAATCTCATCCGCCCACCTAACTTTCTGCCGCCCCCTGCTACGCTTTCCTTTCCTTGGAATCCAGTTTGTTACCCTCAGCGACCATCGGTTATCCTCTCTTCGCACTACATGTCCTGCCCATGTCCATTTCTTCTTCTTAATTTCCACTAGAATGTCGTTAACTTGAGTTATTTCTCTGACCCACTCTGCACGCTTTCTATCTCTTAATGTTACCCCTACCATTTTTCGTTCCATAGCCCTCTGGGTTGTCCTCAACTTAAGTACAACTCTCTTGGTTAGCCTCCACGTTTCAGCCCCATAGGTGAGTACAGGCAAGATGCAACTGTTGTATACTTTCCTCTTGAGCGATACCGGTAAGCTGCTAGTCATAATCTGCGAGTGCTTGCCAAATGCGCTCCATCCCAATCTTATTCTTCTAGTTATTTCCTTTTCATGGTCCGGATCTGCGGTTACTACCTGTCCTAAGTAGACATATTCGCCTACTACTTCCAGTATTTCATTACCTAATGTAAACTGCTGTTCCTTCCCGAGGCTGTTCAACATTACCTTAGTCTTCTGCATATTGATTTTCAAGCCTACCTTTCTACTTTTTCTGTCTAGGTCATCAATCATTATTTGCAGTTCATCCCCCGAGTTGCTTAGCAAGGCAATGTCATCAGCAAGTCGCAGATTACTGAGGTATTCTCCATCTACCCTTATCCCTCACTGCTCCCATTCCAAGTCTCTGAATACTTCCTCTAAGCAAGCTGTGAATAGTACTGGGGAGATTGTGTCATTGTGTCTCCTTGCCTAACACCTTTCTTTATGGGAATTTTGTTGCTTTCTTTATGTAGAACTATGGTTGCTGTGCAGCCACTATATATATCTTCCAGCACTTTCACGCACGGCTCGTCTACGCCCTGATTTTGCAATGCCTGCATTACCGCCGAGGTTTCAACTGAGTCAAATGCTTTTTCGTAATCAATGAATGCTATGTATAAGGGCTGGTTATATTCCGAGCATTTTTCTATCACCTGATTGATGGTATGGATATGATCGATAGTAGAGTACCGTTTCCGAAACCCTGCTTGATCCTTTGCTTGATTGCAGTCTAATGTTGTCCTGATTCTATTAGCGATTACCTTAGTAAATACCTTATACGTAACAGACAGTAAGCTGATTGGTCTGTAATTTTTAAGGTCCTTAGAGTCCCCTTTCTTGTGAATGAGGATAATGTTTGCATTCTTCCATGGTTCCGGTACCGTCGATGACACCAGGCACTGCGTATACAGGGTGGCCAGTTTTTCTAGCACGATATCCCCCCCGTCCTTCAGCAAATCTGTAGTTATCTGATCCTCTCCAGCTGATTTCCCCCTTTTCATAGTTTCTAGTGATTTCTTGACCTCGTCCTTCGTCACTGCAATGCAAAAGCACACTATACTACGAACAAAAGAAATTTCAATTATTTTGTTCAAAGGACGCCTGTATGAAGGCCCTCGAAGGAGGCATTATATAGGGTGTGGATTGGCAGCACGCGAAGCACATAATACATAAATATTACTAGCAAAAGAAAATTAAACACCACAGAGTAGCACAAGCGAAAAAAAAAATAGAAGTGAGAAATATGTCATGACAGTAGCAAAGTTTGGGCATCGGGCTAACAAGAAGAAAGCAGAAATGGAGTGTTAGCCAGATCACAAATGCAGTGCGATATATAGTAACGCGGTCATACCAATGACCGCGTATTTATAAGCACAATATATAGAGCAATAAAAGAAAAAAAAAATGCAATACAAGATAAAAATGATTGACAGATTTAACACTGGCATCACAGAACGCCTTTTTTTTTTTTGTTATTTAGATGTCCAGTGCACTATTGTCTGACTATTTTTTTTTCTGCTGCTTTTCTCCGCAAAGCAGCTTCCGCAGCAACCAATGCTTCATCTTCATCTGCTGCTTCCTCCTATTCTCCTAAACTCACGTAGGTAACGTGCTCCTACCTGCACCTCTTTCCGTTAAATACATTAATTTTGGGGAGTTCTAGCTTAACGCTATCTATGTGCGGTAGGTTCTATCGACGTTTTCGACGGAGGCTGTCGTATTGTGTCGTATATTCCACTGCTTCCTTTTCGCTTTCTTTCAAACTCAGCACAGTAACGTGTATGCACTGTGTACAGTCATGAGCAAAAGTGATATACAACACTCAGCCGGTGACAGCTAGAGCTCTGGAAAACTGTATCGAAATGCCATATAGCGACAGCGTAAGGGACAGCGAAATCGGCACATGCATGTGGATAAAATGAGGCACCGCCACTATTGTCTCGATCTTAGATAGCTGTTGCTAGATAAAGGTGGGATGCGATATCCTCGAGCTCCGCCGCCGGCTTAGTGTTGTATACCACTTTAGCTCACGAGTGTGCGTTTTCAGAGATATGATTATTCCTAATTGGCATCCTAGTGCTGGGATGTATGCATACCCATGGACTCTGTAGTGAGGACGAACAACTGGGTTCACAGATAACCTGACGCGCAAACACCAGGGAAGCACTTCTGCAATAAAAAAAGAAAGGCACCACGGCTTCCCTGGGATAACAAGTCACGAACGGCAGCGCCTGTTTCTTCGAGACGCGCGGCGTCTCCGACAACTACGACGGCGGGATCCCGGGCCGAGCGCGCCGCGCTGTCCTCGGGGAGGCTGGATTAGGGCGGGCCCGTCGATGCAGCGCGCTCGCCGACGGCGTCCTCGGCAGGAAATCCGATCTTCTCTGCGGGGGAAGTCATCATCGTCGACGAGGGGGAGGGAGACACGGAGAGAGCGACTGCGTTCGTCGCAGAGGGCCACGGTGACAGAGACCCACGGAGTCAGGGCCGGGACGCGCAGCCAAAGGCTTTCAGCTGCTGGTGTTACTTGATACGCGATTACGGGCGAAGAACGAGGGGGGCGGAGGCAAGGCGCATGCGCGGGAGCGAAGACCGTCAATGAAAAAAAAAAAAAAAAAAAAAAAAAAAAAGGAGATTAAAAAATGCAATGTTAAACAAGAAAGCAAAGTGAAAGGGCAGAAAATGAGCGAAGAGCGCCTGACTGTTATATACCTTACGCACAAAAAGAGGCAAGAGTTGAGGGGGAAAAGCCAAGTAAAGCAGTTAAATCTGTGCCGTTATACAATGGCTCTTGCTGGGTCCGCAGCTATGAGTAGGAGTTGACTCCGTAGCATAAGGGGCGCAATCCCAAAGGTCTCAGTCGCGCAGAATATATATTTTTATTTCGGTGATGTTTTATGTGCTTCGCGAAGTAACATTTGCCTCTACCTTTAAAGCTTCAGCAGTTGGGCAAGTAGCGCGTAAACGATCAGCTCACATTGGCACTTTACGGCTCTTCTGCTTTGTCCTACTCCTCCTAAAGCTGTAAAAGCACATAACGCATTGACGTTTACGCAACGAGGCACGATCTCTCGCAGCCGAACGAGAACGCTGAACCTTCTTTTGCGATTACAACATAGCAATACGGTGAAGTGCGCTTCCTTTTTTTCTTTCTTTTTTTTTCGCTGTGGATAAAAAATTTGATTGTTGAGAATGTTTGTGTAGTACACATGGCGCCTGTATTTGAGCGAACAATCAAAGCACTACTTTTTCTTGAGCGCTCGCTGAATTCAGTTCTTCAGCCACGTACGGACCGGCGCGTAAACATTGTGCAATACATAACGATAACCTCCTCGTTTACGTCGCCCTGATCACGACATACCCGAACCGTTTGTTTATAACGTGGTGCTCTTTTCGTGTTCTGTCGAAGTAGCCAAAACTCTTGACATGAAAAACGCACACACGTGTTTGTAAACTGCTCCGTCAACTTCGTCTACCAAATTATATACATTCTTTCCATGCTTCTGTTATCCCGCAACAGATCTTTGGACACGCTTAGGAATATGGTATTTTTTTTTTTTACCTTTAGTTTCGCTTTCGCAATGCACGACCACTGTGTCGGGCCACTGCTCTCAAGTAGGGCCGGAGCCACCGGAACCTATTCTAGTGTGACAGGTCGCGTCTAGTTGACCTGCCTGTCTGAAGCGTCTGGCGGAAACCGTTCATTAGACGTCCGACCCGAAGACCGATGTGCGTGTGTCTGCCGGTATACATATACGTACGCGGGCGCTTGCACGGTGCAAAACCGACAGACGTATGTGTCGTACGCGGGCGACCACGTCACCGAGGGGGAGAGGCCGGAAGAGGTCAGCTCACGCGCTGTGTTTCGCACGTCCAAATCGGGAGCAACTCGAACCTCCGAAGCCCGAGCGCGGGGCGACGGGAGAGCGTGGGACAGCGACTAGACGCGAGCTCATTAGGGAGCATTAGCGGCGCGCTCTCCGCAGTGTTTGAAACCAGCTTGCTGGCGCCGCTCAGGCGCCGGTGCACACGTCGCGCAAAACGGCGAAAGAAACAGCCTTCTTCAGCTCAAAGGTCAGTGCCGTTTTTCGCGCGAAGATAGCTGAGCCGGTCGACAACGCTGCCAATTCGTTGTTCCAAGGCACCAGAGGAAGATGGGGGCGTCTGAAAAGTAACGGTGAAAAAAAAAAAAAAAAATGCTTTGCACACTACGCATAAACACTATATAGGCACGCAACTTGTTTGGCATGTCTACTATAACACACGGTGTAGTGTGCGTCACCCTTGGAAAGAGCGCTGGCTCTAGTGGCCTGCGGTTCCTTAAGAAGTAGGAACCAAGAGGAGAGCGACCTTTTTCTTTTTTTTTTTTTTTCAGCAAGGAACTCTTACAAACATTGTATTTCCTCGCACGCACTCCTTATCAAGTGTTTGCAAACTGCTCCGTCAACTCGTCTACCTAAGTACATACGTTATTTCCTGTTTCTGTTATTCTGCAACAGATCTTTGGACACGTTTAACAGTATACGTAACCGCAGATCGGGACCACGAAAAGGAAATAACAAGAAGAATACGTTCGGGATGGAGCGCATTTGGCAGGCACTCGCAGATTATGACTAGTGTTACGACCAAGCATCCGCATTTGCGCGCTCTATTGTTCGCCTGTGGGCATGGATAAGTTTTGTGAATATGTGGTGATGGTCCAATGGCTCTAAGTGAGCCTGTTTCCAGGAATCCTGTTTTGTAAGCCTGTTTTGCTTTGTGGACAACCTGCAAATGCCAAATTGACCCTGTCAAGAGAACGTCTGGAAAAACACAAAGACACGTCCCCCTGCGGGAAATAGCAGGAAGTGCTTTCTTTCTTTTGTTCACCCTTCCAGTCGAGAAGTGCTATCCTCCAGTGATGAATGCCTCCTATCCAAAGGAGACGACAGAGTGACATGTCCGCTGACGTGCAGGACAAGAAAGGAGCATGACTCATACGGCCATTAAGTGATTTCCCGGGAATGCAGGAAAGATTTGCAATTGTCGAAAAGGGACAATGTTGGGAGCCCTATGCGGCGCCACGTGCACTCGGGTTTCTGAGAAGTAAAACCCCTTGTCAGAACCAGCCTGTGGTTTCTTTGCTGAAGAATAGAAATGTACCTCCTCTCCTCGCCGTTCCCAAGCTTTTCCCGCCAACAAGTGATCACGCCCAACGAATGAATGCCGGACCAGTCAGTGCTTCAGACCATCAGTGCAGTGATGTGTTCGATTGGATGCCGATACCTGAGGGGCGTGCCCTGGATTTGGTTGGTCAACATCTTCAGAGAGGGGCTGGACATAGGGGGGTTTTAAGGACGCTGCAGAGCACGAAATGTCGCTCTGGGCCCTGGGTAAACGGCTCATCCAGTCGCTTCTCGCTATGAACTCTTAACGCTTGTCATTTTGCTGATGTACCCTTCTTCTTCATGTAAATATTCTTGTAAATACGTTTTCTCAAAGTGCCAGTAAACCTGCTTGTACATATTTTACCAACTTCGAAGATTCAGTCCTTCTTCAACCCGGAGTCTCTGCACGCTACCAAGTGAAGGCCGGGTCGCCATAGCCCCAGCGTCACGACAACTGGTGACCAGCGTTGGGATCTGAATCTACAAGCCACAACATCTGGTGATTGGAGGTGGATCTGAAGCTACAAGCCACAACACCTTGTGATCGGAGGTGGCATCTCAAGCAACAAGCAGGAGCAACAATCGGCCAAGAGGGCAGCTCGGAACATCGATCGCATGTGTGGGTGAGTGCTTGGCTTTTCTTCTGATGTGGACCAGGTTCTAGAACAGGGTTAGATTTTAGAACTGGTAAAGAGAGTGTGGAAACGCCTTTAGGTTTGGTAGTTTGCACAGTTGTTTTGGAAGTAGCCGACACTCGGAGCGATCATGGACCTACAAAAGCTGCAGAAACCGGACCTATTGCTATTGTGTGAGGAATTGGGAATTGATACAAGTGGTTTGGCACGAAAACCCTTGATTATAAAGGCAATCACTGATCTAGGAACCGATGATGAGGAGCTCAGTGAAGCATGGAACCTCATCGGTCAAAAAAAGGAACAGCTCAGACAGCAGAAAGAGCGTGAAATTGAAAGAGAAGCAAAAAAGCTGGAGCTAGAAATTGAGCTCCGGAAATTAGAACTAGAGTTGAGCAAGAGGTCGGGCGATTGTCCCCAGCTAGCGGTACCTCGTCTCAACAAGGAGGCAGACTTCAAGATGTCAAAGTACATGCAGCCATATGTGATATCAGGGGATATCGGTCTGTATCTGGCTAACTTTGAGCGAACTTGCGAAAAACTGTCCTTCCAGCGAGACACGTGGTCTCAGAGATTATTGACGGTTCTGCCCTGCGAGGCAGCGGAGGTTGTCGCGCGGCTAAGCAAGGAGGACGCGGACAACTACGAGAAGGTCAAAGCTTGCCTTCTGAGAAAGTATAGGCTTAGCGCCGAGGCGTTCAGACAACGTTTTCGGAACGCTACTAAGTCCAGGGACGAGAGTTACCCTGAATTCCTGTACAATTTAAGAGTAAATTTGGGCGAGTGGCTAAAGAGCACAGATTCCTACAGTGATAGGGACGCTGTAGTCGAGCGAATTCTTTTGGAGCAGTTTTATAACTGCCTCCCAGAAAAAGAAAGAAATTGGTTACAGGACCGAGGCGAAATTAAGTCGGCAACTGAAGCTGCCGAACTTATTGAGGAGTATGCTTCGCGCCGACAATTCAGCAACCCAGCAGTGGATAGGCCCCGCAATCCCAAGTTCAGTGTGAAAAACCGTCAGGAAAGGCACTTTGCTAGAGTTGGAAACGAAGAAATGAAGGTTTCTTCAGGCAAATTCCCTAGAAAGGACGGCAGTGAGAAAAGTGGGGAAGTGACCAACGTGCAGAACACAAAGAATAAGCTTGAGGCTAGGAAGCCGCTCACATGCTTTAGGTGTAATGAGCAGGGTCACATTGCCGTCAACTGCCGGAAAGAAAAGATTGCTTTCTCGTATGTCAGGGACTGCGATGAAAATATGCAGCTTTTAGAACCCTACCTGCATGACCTGGTAGTCAACGGGAAGCCTTGCAAGGTACTGCGCGATTCGGCCGCAACGATGGATGTTGTCCATCCGGCGTATGTATCGCCTTCCGACTATACAGGACAGTGTGCATGGATCCGACAGGTAGTTGAGGAACAGAGTGCGTGCTTGCCGATCGCGAACGTGGTCATCGAGGGCCCTTTCGGCGAATTAACAACCGAGGCTGCCGTTTCAGGAAAGCTTCCTAAGTGCTATCCGTATTTGTTCTCCAACAAATCGGACATGCTGCTGCGAAAGAGGGGCATCCTTTTCGGAGACAGAGTTGTGCAAGCCTTAACACGTTCAAAGGCGCGAGAACTAGCTACACTGCTCATTCCAGAAAAATCCACAGCGGAGGAAACGGCAGTTAAAACAGTGGTAAATGCGGAAGATAGCAGGTCAGAAAACTTTGAGAGCGAGGCATCTCAGATATGTCAACTTGAAAGGGAGCTTGATGAGACGCGGAATGAGGACGTTCTTGAGAGTAACCTCTTGCCGCCAGTGTCTAGTAATCTCACGAGACTTTTAAGTGGAACCCGAGAGGACTTAGCTATAGAGCAAGCCAATGATCCCAAGATACAGGAGATAAGGGAGCGCCACCGCGCCACTAAGACAGCAAACAATATTTCTTTCGAGATGAGAAAGGGAGTGCTGTATCGCTTATTCAAGGATAAGCGCGGAGTAGAGCGGGACCAATTAGTCGTTCCCCAAAAGTACCGCGGAGACTTACTGCGACTTTCCCATGGCAGCTCGTGGTCATGTCACCTTGGAATAAGGAAAACAAAGCAGAGGCTGTTGCAAGAATACTATTGGCCTGGATGTTTTAAGGACACGGAAAATTTTGTACGGTCATGCGACACGTGCCAGCGGGTTGGAAAGGCGCAAGATAAATGGAAAGCTCCGATGGTGTTAGTACCAATCATTACCGAGCCGTTTCACCGGTTAGTAATAGATGTAGTTGGGCCACTTCCTGTGACAGAGTCAGGGTACCGTTATATCCTCACTATGTTATGCCCAGCCACAAAGTTTCCAGAGGCTGTTCCGCTGCGCGAGGTGACGTCCGAGAGTGTAGTGGATTCGCTGCTGTCAGTGTTTGCACGAGTTGGATTCCCTTCCGAGGTCCAAAGTGATCAGGGTAGCGTTTTCACGAGTGTCCTCACCACCTCATTTCTCGAGCGATGCGGCATTAAGGTAGTGCATAGCTCGATCCATCATCCGCAGAGCAACAGCGTAGAAAGATGGCACTCTGTTCTCAAACGAGTCCTGAGGGGACTGTGCTATGAAAACAAGCGCGAATGGGATACTTGCCTGCCTGCAGCGCTTTTCGCTTTGCGGTGAGTGCCGCACGAATCCACTGGATTTAGCCCAGCCGAGTTGGTGTACGGAAGGTCACTGCGCTCACCTTTGCGAATGGTGCGCGAAGCCTGGG
Organism: Amblyomma maculatum; assembly: GCF_055883805.1. Lineage (NCBI taxonomy): Eukaryota > Metazoa > Arthropoda > Arachnida > Ixodida > Ixodidae > Amblyomma > Amblyomma maculatum. The sequence continues at coordinate 98,471,274 of NC_139345.1, forward strand.
AGGGGCGCGGAGAAGACCCAACAGTAGTAGAATTCATTCTGAACCTCTTGAATCGCTTACATAACACTAAGGAACTCGTTGAGGCCAGCATGAAGTCAGCCCAGGCTCGTTCCAAGGTGTACTATGATAAGACAGCCCGTCAAAGGACGTTTTGTATCGGGGACCAGGTGATGTTGCTGAGAAGTTCAAGGCAGAATAAGCTCGAAGTACAGTGGGAAGGACCGGCTGAAGTCGTTGCAAAGCTTTCTAACACTAACTACGCAGTGAAAATTCCCGGTAGGCGTAAAGAAGTGCGCATTTATCATTGCAATCTTATGAAGCCTTATGTGCAGAGGGAAGCCGTGGTAAATCTAACGTTAAACCTTCCCGAGGAGATGGGGGACAACTTGATTTGCCTCAGCGGAAAAGGAAGCAACGCTCAGGAGCTTCTCAAAAAGACGGAGCAAAGAGGAGAACTAAAGAAATCCCAGCTGTCCGATCTGGGCGAGATAATAACAGAGTTTGAGGCCTGCTTCGTGGACAGGCCAGGCAGAACTGATTTGACTGAGCACGATATTGAGCTGACTTCAGACGTGCCAGTGCGATCAAGGTGCTACCGATTTTCTCCAAGGCAAAGAGAAATTCTGGATAGGGAAGTAACTCGCATGCTGGAATTGGGAGTAATAAAACCCTCGGAAAGCGATTATGCTTCGCCTATGATCTTAGTAGAAGCTCCAGGTAAAGACCCTAGGCCTGTGGTAGACTACCGAAAGCTAAATTCTCTCACCAGGGATCAAGTGTATCCTATTCCGAATATTGAGGAGAGAGTAGAACAGGTCAGTAGAGCGGCATATGTGACTACGCTGGACCTTACTCGAGGATACTGGCAAGTACCGCTCACTGAACGCGCCAGCAGATACGCGGCTTTCGTCACTCCGATGGGCAGCTACCAGCCAACAATGATGAGTTTCGGGCTCAAAAATGCTCCATTTTGTTTTTCCCGACTCATGGATAGGGTTTTAAAGGGGTGTGAAACATTCGCGGTGCCTTACTTAGATGACATTGCGGTTTTTTCCGACTCATGGGCGGACCATATGGTACATCTAAGAGCTGTACTGAGCCTTTTGCGTCAAGCTGGACTAACCGTAAAGGCCGAGAAATGTTGCCTGGCAAGGGCGACCGTGGACTACTTGGGTCACAATGTAGGTCAAGGTTTCAGGAAACCCAGCGAGATTAAGATTTCTGCGGTAGCAGACTACCCGCGGCCGAGCACGAAGACGGAAATTCGAGCATTCCTGGGTCTGACTGGGTACTACAATCACTACATCCCTAACTATTCAGCTTTGGCTAGCCCTCTGACCGACGCTCTCCGCAAGACAGAACCGACAAATGTAGTCTGGGACGAACAAAAGGAAGCCTCCTTCGTAAACCTGAAGGCTGTGCTGATTAGCCGTCCGGTATTGCGAGCTCCAGACTATGACCGAGAATTCACGGTCCAGTGTGATGCCAGTGATCGAGGGTTAGGTGCTGTTCTCTGCCAGAGAGATGACGACGGTAATGAGCACCCCGTGCTCTACTTGAGCAGAAAACTGAGTTCTAGAGAGAGGGCTTATTGCGCGTCAGAGAAAGAGTGCGCTTGCATTGTATGGGCCGTTCAAAAATTGCAGTGCTATCTTGGAGGGGCCAAATTCACCGTAGAGACGGACCATTGTCCCCTAGCTTGGCTGCAAACTGCGACATCGAAGAACAGTCGCCTTCTTAGGTGGAGCTTGATTTTACAGCAGTACAATTTTGAAATAAGATACAAAAAGGGGAAGTTAAATGGGAATGCGGACGCGCTTAGCCGCTCTTTCTAAGCGGTCCGAGATGTTCCTCACCATGTATCCAAATTGATAATCAGGTTTTTTTTTTTTTCGTGCGCTTGTATATGTGTGACTATGTAAAGCAGCACGTTTGGTTTTCTAGGAATACGTAGGTCCTAACGTCTTGAGTGTGGGCTTTTCTCGAACAACAATGGCAGTTTTCTTTTGACCTGGTCTCTTCAGACGGGAGCCGAGTGCTTGCTTCGACATGTGGTTGAGTTTCAGAAAGCTCGAGCAATTTGGCCTACAACAATCAAGACAACGCGACAAGCAACAGCGAGCTTCAAACGTTCACGTGCAGGCCATTAAGTCGTCTCTTCATGCAGCAGCTGGGACTGCTGCCCTCCGAGTCTCTTCTGGCGGGGGAGGAGGCTGTTACGACCAAGCATCCGCATTTGCGCGCTCTATTGTTCGCCTGTGGGCATGGATAAGTTTTGTGAATATGTGGTGATGGTCCAATGGCTCTAAGTGAGCCTGTTTCCAGGAATCCTGTTTTGTAAGCCTGTTTTGCTTTGTGGACAACCTGCAAATGCCAAATTGACCCTGTCAAGAGAACGTCTGGAAAAACACAAAGACACGTCCCCCTGCGGGAAATAGCAGGAAGTGCTTTCTTTCTTTTGTTCACCCTTCCAGTCGAGAAGTGCTATCCTCCAGTGATGAATGCCTCCTATCCAAAGGAGACGACAGAGTGACATGTCCGCTGACGTGCAGGACAAGAAAGGAGCATGACTCATACGGCCATTAAGTGATTTCCCGGGAATGCAGGAAAGATTTGCAATTGTCGAAAAGGGACAATGTTGGGAGCCCTATGCGGCGCCACGTGCACTCGGGTTTCTGAGAAGTAAAACCCCTTGTCAGAACCAGCCTGTGGTTTCTTTGCTGAAGAATAGAAATGTACCTCCTCTCCTCGCCGTTCCCAAGCTTTTCCCGCCAACAAGTGATCACGCCCAACGAATGAATGCCGGACCAGTCAGTGCTTCAGACCATCAGTGCAGTGATGTGTTCGATTGGATGCCGATACCTGAGGGGCGTGCCCTGGATTTGGTTGGTCAACATCTTCAGAGAGGGGCTGGACATAGGGGGGTTTTAAGGACGCTGCAGAGCACGAAATGTCGCTCTGGGCCCTGGGTAAACGGCTCATCCAGTCGCTTCTCGCTATGAACTCTTAACGCTTGTCATTTTGCTGATGTACCCTTCTTCTTCATGTAAATATTCTTGTAAATACGTTTTCTCAAAGTGCCAGTAAACCTGCTTGTACATATTTTACCAACTTCGAAGATTCAGTCCTTCTTCAACCCGGAGTCTCTGCACGCTACCAAGTGAAGGCCGGGTCGCCATAGCCCCAGCGTCACGACACTAGCAACTTACCGGTACCGCTCAAGAGGCAAGTATACAACAGTTGCATCTTGCCTGTACTCACCTATGGGGCTGAAACGTGGAGGCTAACCAAGAGAGTTCTACTTAAGTTGAGGACAACCCAGAGGGCTATGGAACGAAAAATGGTAGGGGTAACATTAAGAGATAGAAAGCGTGCAGAATGGGTCAGAGAAATAACTCAAGTTACCGACATTCTAGTAGAAATTAAGAAGAAGAAATTGACATGGGCAGGACATGTAGTGCGAAGAGAGGATAACCGATGGTCGCTAAGGGTAACAAACTGGATTCCAAGGGAAGGAAAGCGTACCAGGGGGCGGCAGAAAGTTAGGTGGGCGGATGAGATTAAGAAGTTCGCAGGGGTCAAGTGGATGCAGCTAGCACAGAACCGAGTTATGTGGAGAAATATGGGAGAGGCCTTCGCCCTGCAGTGGGTATAATCAGGCTGATGATGATGATGATGAACAGTATACGATATATATATATATATTTTTTAACCTTTAGTTTCGCTTTCGCAGTGCACGACCACTGTGTCGGGCCACTGCTTTCACGCAGGGCCAGAGCCACCGGAACCTGTTTCCAGTCGAAACCTTGATTGCAAGGCAAACAATTCGATATATATTTGTCGTCTATTACATTTTCTACCGCAAACTGATTGTTATTTGAATAGTAGGTAAATGCCGAATACAAAGCGAAATAGTAGTATGACAACCGCGAAGGCGCTGTCCGACGATCGATTGCGTAACAGTTTCGATTCGACAGAAGATAACTAGTGGCGCCACATTGAGGTCCGTTGTTGGTTGGCTCCCTGCCACAGTGGTATCTGTTATGCATTTTTCCACTTCCATCTCGTAGACGACGGCCGTTGCTCGGCCAACTTTATGGGTGCCATTGACAATTTATTGCCAGCGCTGATAGATATTCGTGAGATGGAGTTAGCGAGGCTTTCGCTTTAAAAATTGCGCTCATTGTACAAATTGGCGCTTAACGCAATTTATTGTTGTTGCAAGAAGAAAAACGTGTGAAATGATTGACGAGTAAAAAAAATATAATTGCATCATTGTTTTAACTGTGGCAGAAAATAAAAACAGCAAACGCCGTAAACAGAAAATTTTTGTCAATTTACGAAAAATTGTTATCCGTTCTAAACAGTAAAAAGTGTAAAATTACAGAAACATTAAAACAGAAAACATAGCAGAACGGAAAATTTCTGGCAAGACAGCTGCCAGAAAATTTCTTTATTTTTCAACAAAATTTTTTTACAGATACGTCCAGCTGTGTCATCCTTCTCAAACGTGCCGCACCCAACGAACCACATCTCAACCTAGGAACTGGCATAGCGGAACACCAATCGATTCTATCGGAGCCCTCGGATCGTGAGCCAAGCTTCAACCCACATGGGCCAAGCATGGACGTTCGGTTTGGTTGAAGCAGCACTTTACGTCTATGCCAGAGACATGCCTGGGATATTTCGCCTACAACGACGACAATGGGGACGACAACACCGGGTTTTCTGCAGAATGAAAATACTTTTTAATAACTCTTCATTGCCTTCCGAAATAGTCTTTTGGAATCCAATAGAGAGTTTTATTCATTCATCTGCAGAACGGAGCTATCGACTTAGTAACAGCCAAGAACTTGGAAGGATTGAGCGTCAGTTGAAGGATGGTTATTAGGGAAGATAAAGAGTATAAACTCTAACTGTGCATATATACAGAAACAAGTATACCTCCAATATTTTACCTGAGCAGAGCACAGCCGTAAAATACTTTAAAAGCTACTATATATCGCGCTTCCAAGTATCATAATCGTCGAACAATTTTGATTTTTTTTTATTTACCACAAAAAAACGCAAAGCCTCCTTTCCACTTCTCTCGATGACATACAGGGCTAACGTCACTGACTGGGAGAGACATAATTAAGGGCCTATGTTCGATTCCCATTTACCAGCTTCTCTTTATTTTCAACGCAGTTAATTTATATTAAATTCTTACGTCTCATAATGACGTAATTTCAATCATGTTCTGACCTTATAAAATGAATTTCAGATATTTTAATCGTTTAATTTATTGTGACGTCATGACTCTGTCGATCGATGAGAAATCATGCTATGACACCATCACTGCTTTACTTTGGGATCGTTATATGGTGTTTTAAATACTCAGCGAAGCCATGTGGCTCTGACGTCAGACTTTTTGAACTAATACATTTTTTTTTTTTTTGGTCACACAACATTGAAACTTGCTCCGGACGTCCGCTCTAACGCTATCGCGTAATATATTTTGAATGTGCAGGACTACAGAACACTACCGCAGCATTCTGAGCTACCCCTCACTTGAAAAACAAGACTCGTTTCATTAAAACCGGAAAGTGCAGCTTATTCGCATTGTATGGCTAAGGAAAAACGAACAGCGTTTACAGTGTCGGTGAGTGACTGAATACGATTGAACGCATTTTCTTGGCCCTGACCGAGGTGTACAAGATGATACACGACACACGCCTGCCTCCGCCATGAGAACGCTTTAGGAAAGCCGCGCAAAAGTCTGCGCGCTACCACCTCGCACGTGGCAAGACCACGTTTGGTACACGTTAATACCACCTGCCACGACCCATATGCGGCAAAGTGCAAAAAGTGAAATCTCCCCTTTTCCCGTGAATAGAAGGTCCCGATATAATGAGTTATAGTGCTCCCCAGTCCCCATTAATACATAAGCGGAGCTTATGCTTCTTATTTTATTGTGACGAAATAATTTGCATAATTAGAAATTTTTTTTTAACGCTTAATTCGCAGGTTAGGAAGTTCAAGTTAGGCGTGCATCGATAAACAAAGTACCGGTTGTTGTCGTTTAAAGAAATCTCCATTCCGCTTTCACATACCAAAAAAAAAAAAAAAAAAGGAGGAATAAACGTAAGCAGAACGTAATGTCGCATGCTGGAGACTAGCCCAAGCTCCCGCGCAGTTAAACTGCCAGACCGACGCTCCAAACGTCACTCCGCTTGCACCGTCAAAACCAATTCCTCGCTTCCACCGGAGCCCTGGATATGGCCGTAAAACAGCCATGCATCGCTGCCTGAAGCGTTATCTTGAATTAAAGTATTTCTTAGCCCAAACTGCCGAAAGGAAACGGGAAGACGCTCGGGGTCCATCCGGACTGCACGAACTTGGGGCAGGCAGCGGAGTTCTCGGGCCCACCGCGGGGTTCAGATCTTCGACCTCGTGACCTTGAAACAGCCCGCTTGCTCGCTGCGACTGCGAGTGCCACCCTGGGAACACACCGACGCGACTTGCGGCCACGGGCGACGCAAGATGATGAGCGAAATGAGAAAAAGTGCAAACTCAAGAAGTACCACAGAGAGACGAAGTGAGAGGGGGACAGAGAGAGAAGATGAAACGGAGAGATGCCGGCAGGAGAAAGATTTCCCCCGCACCCACTTTATTACAGCTTGGAGCGCGAGCCCGCACACCGGGGTGCTGCTTCTGTGCCTACATGCATGGCGACGGGAAGACGCAGCCTGCGTGCGCCTTGCTGCAGCTCTCCTTCTCCCTAGACATACCCAGGGCAAAGTCGCAAGCCGGCGTGCGTTCTTCACGGCCCTTGGAGGCACGAACTGTCTCGCAAGAAACGGAGTTTATGCCGCCTTTCTTCGCATTCAAGGCGCGGGGTGGATTTTATGTCGCCAAGCAGAGGCCGGACTCGCGTTCTGGCGCGCCGTGAAGGGCGATGTTTTTCGGGGCGCTTCTGAAAGCGAATTGTGTAGTAGGTTTGTTTGGAGGCAAGACGTTAGTAAGATGCTAAATGTGGGACTTGATGCTCATGACATTGTTTTGGTGATATGCATGACGGCTCGAATTTTAAAGCCGAGTAAACGAGGATGTGTCGTGACATCATACAAAGCGCATCTACATTCGAAGCAATGAGGTATAAGCACGGTACTATCGCAAATGGAAAGGAAATCTGTATGTTGGCTTAGAAAATAAAAACTAAGGTAGCCCATTGCAGCAGGTGTAGACGGCTTCAAACATAACGGAAGTTCTAACAGCTTTGTAGAAACTTGACATTTCTGTGCCCGAGTCATATATTCCCTCCTCTAAAATGTGAACGTTGTATAAACTGCACCAATGCATAGAGGGAAAAAAAATGATTTCGCTATAACTTAAGAAATAATCGCAAATACATCATGGATCCGCGCCAAACAGTGCAAATGCCCGTAAACGGCTACAAATGAAATACAATGTTTGAAGCGCCCGAACTTTCGATGCGGAGAACGCGAGTTATACGGCGAAAAAACTGACATGTACAGATAGGCACCGTTGTTAACTGGCAAGGTAAAAACAAAAACACCCAACAGCGTCTGAATCCAACGGACTCACAATATTAAAACTCGAGTGCTTTCTTTCGCAATGGGCTGACAGCAGGGCCAAAAGCATCTCTTCCAAGAAGACATCCTCCGAGCACTGCTAGAAAAAAAAGCGCCCATCCGTAAATGCGAGACGCCCAAGAAGAAGCGAAACAGGGCTCAGGAATGAAAGACGGAGCCTGGTGGCGACTGGGTCGCTCCGTGACATTGGGCGCCGCGGAGATGCAGCGCGGTCTGAAATAGCCGTGGATTGTGAATGTTGCTGCCCGCCGAGCAAGCGAGGAGCCTCACGTACCCGAAGCTTGCACCTAGCTAAAGCCCTTGGCTCGGGTCGGGGCTGTTGCCCGCGGTGTGAAGAAAGCGCCGCGCGCTCCTTTAAGAGAGGCACGGCGTCACGTGTGGCAAGATACATTTAAAGATATTCCGCCTCCGGATGTGAAGGTATGCGCCGCTACGGAGATAATTATGACGAAGCATTTCAAGTGGCGCGCATGCCATTGTTTTTTTTTTTTTTTTTTTTTATGGTTGGCTTGTCATAATGTGTGGGGAGACCTAGATCACTGGGTATTCAGCGTGTTTAATGCTGTGCAAACATGTTTAGTTTTTCAAAAAATACGTAATTATAAAGAGTTTATCACTCTGAAATCGCTTACATGCGTACGCAGTGTATAGGCATTTCTTTTATAGCAGTGAGGCAAATATATATATATTTTTTTTTCTGGCACATTAGGGCTTAACATCATTGATTATCTGCAAAATCTTGCGTATTAATGCAATCCCACTTGGCCAACGCGGCAAGGTCGCTGCTTTACTTTTCAATCCGGTACTTCTATACGTTAGCAATTGATCACTCAGTAGGCGTTCTAAAGATAAGCACTTCTCATTATTTCAGGAAATTAGGCGGACACAAGGGAGGCACAACATGATGTGAAAGAGGAAGGCGGAGATGAAGTATAGTGGGTGCAGAGTGCGGAAGAGCCCGAAAGGTGTGACCCTCCTGTCCCGGTTTTCGAAAGTGTTTATAACGCGGAGCTGGGGCAACATGGCTCCAGGTTGAAAGCTGTGTCGGCTTCTTTCGCACCGCTCCCATTCCTTTCTTTCTGTCGCGTTTGCACCAAGAGCAAGTCCCAGCTTTAGCCGTGGTTTTTGACTTGCCAAATGATTTGCATAGGTGTTTACTCACACGAGGTTTGTCCCTGCAGTCTCCTAAACCCCACTATCCCGGTGCACGTTTGACGGATCAAGGGTATTCGAGCCAATTTAGCTTGCACCAGGGCTTTCGATACCAACGATACCAAGCATACTAAGATGCTAAAAACTTAACATTGTGCGTTTCATTTTAACGGACAATTTTCTATTTACCACCCTGCAATACGCAGGGAATCTTTCGTTGATTTCTATTCTTGTCATCATTACTTAGATTGTTTATCAATCTCTTAATCAAGCGGTATAAACCACGCAGACATCCACTTTCAGTGGATGGGAAGAGAAGGTAATGTCTTAGCCTGTAAATGGAATGTCAACAGAGTTACAAAAGGTACAAGGGCTATAGTCCTAGCTGCCGGTATCTAAATCATGTTGTATTTATTAAAATAGACACCGGGGGGGAGGGGGGGGGGGTATTTGGCCAAGTCGACAACCAACAGCCTGCGCGAAATTAGCATACTATAGTGAGGCTAATTGTTTTACAGAACACTGTGCGTGTCTCAGTTTTTACCCTTTTTGAAGTCATAATAGTTAAAACAGCTAGTAGCTAATAGTAGTTAGAGCACTTTCAAGCAGGTATACAAAGAAAACTACCTACTTCTTAGTAACAAGTGAATGGGACTCTAATCAAGATAACTCATTGTGCAACCTGAGGCCATGCTAGAAGCGTGGACTTTCTGCGCAATTGTTCGTACGTTCTCTGTCATGTGTAATTGTATCCCGAAGCTTATTACCATTAACCACATGATCGCGCTCAGGTTTTGACCGAAAAGATTTTGAACAACGCGAACATATATGGCACCGAAATTAAATGAATGCTTGCGGTAGCACTTCCTCCTTGCTATCCTCGCCTCCGTACCGAAAAGACCACCCTGAAGACCACACCCAGCCGTCTGTCGGTGGTTCACAGATGGGCCGGACAGACTCCCTTCCACCGAGCAAACCAAGGTACTCAGAGGAAGTCGTTTACTTTGACTTATTTTTTGTTTTCTCCGTTTTATGTTCATCCGTACTATTCGACAGCACCTGCATGCAATACAGAATCCATGTCTGAGGCACACGCGCGTAATCTGCGCGGAAACCTTGTCCGAACGCTAGGTCGTTATGCTTTGACATGATGAAAATTAATGATAACCGTTTCGTGGCGCCTTCAAGGACCACCGGGGCATCAGATAAGCGGCACAGCGCTCAAAGCAAAACCTGCTTATTCCGGTTGTGGCGAAAGAGCAGACGAGATAAGCGAAAGAGTTTGCGTGGGCAACTCATTCCGAAACCACGTCTCCGAGACGAGTTCCGCTCAAGCTCGCGTCGTTGATGGCTAACGGAATCCATGTGCCCGTGCCCAGGGACACAGCGTACCGAATGACCGGAAGGTCGTTAAGCACGCGCCGCACCCACTTCGAAGTGTTAATTCGGGGGAATAGAAAACATGGACACCGGCAGAGGTCGTCGAACCCTAGACGGCGTCCGCGTATAGTAAACGGAGCGTACTGGCACCCTGTACCACCCAAATGACCCTCAGTTTCTGACCTGCGTACAACCGCCAAGAAAATTGCTTTAACGCCACCAACATTAAAAAAAAAAGTAAAGAAAGCGTGAACATCGGGTTGGCGGCATGCCCGTGTCGCAGAGCTAACACCATTGCAGGATGTTTTTTTTTTTTTTCGTGTTTGCTTTTTTTCTTTTGGCCATATTCAAAGTTGTCAATGGCCCACTATAAAAGTCATGCAGCGGGCTTTTTGGCAACAGCCACTGACTTCGTTAGAGCTTAAAATAGTCGTGAGCAGATCAGCATGAAATGTGTAGAACTCGCGAAAACCTTCCATATTGTGACGTTGGGTAGCTTTCCTTCTAAGTTGTTTGAAACATGAATTAATGATGAGGTTTTTGATAGTATCTGGGCTACAGCCGTAAGCAGGCTGCATGCATATCAATTTGTGCAGCCTGCTTACGGCTGTCGCATTCAGTCCAATTTCTTTAGTGCGCGCTCGGGTGCTCCAAACGGACCAATGCTTGCCCTGCTGCTGTTTCTGGAGAGAGAGAGAGAAAGAAAGAATTTATTACGAGACAGAAGTAAGCGTCGAGAATAATGTTACGTGGCTACAAGCAAGAAGACGGCACAACATGGCGACAGGATGAACGATGATTTAATGGCTGGCCTAGCGCGAGGGCTGCTCTCGCGCCACTGGCGATCTTCTTCGCAACAATATCTTACGCGATTGCAGGCTCGCCAAAGCCAACTGCTCCGTCAATTCGTCCGAGGCTATTGTCCGTCACGCAGTGGGGTCACTGAATGCCAATAGGGGCAAGAGACCAGGTATAATATTCCAGGTTAGCATAGGACGAAAGCTACTATGGACGTGAAGCTAATGTTTCGAAAATTTCTGACTCGACAAGTGCTGAGGCATTCTTCCGTTGCTTGAGATCTTCAGCAAACAGCGTTACAAGGTTTTCTGCCAGAAACGAGAAGGGAAAGAAGGTTGTAAGTAGCCAGCACTTCACGGGGAAATAAAATTCAGCAGGAACAAGTATCACTTGAATTCTCCGGCTAACCAATAACAGTGTTCTCGTTTAAAATGTAACAATACGGCCTATTTTCTATGCGTCCAGCGTAACGCCATTTCAAGGTTGCAATTATTCTAAATCGAAACATACATCGCCCTTGTGCTCGGACATAAGTTTGGAGAAGCGTATATGTATGTTTAGTTCTAATACTCTGCATTTCCTTGCCTCCATATCACACTAATTCAGAGCGGGTTAATATAGTATAACTAATTTAACCATATCTACAGTTATATAAAAAAAAATGATCTTGTTCCTTTCTTCCCCCGAAGGAACTCCCAGCGATAGTAGCCTGGTCTTGAATGAAGACAAGAGAGCACCTCACACAACGATGAGGTGGGGGAGGTAAACGTATATGAAGAAAGGAACTGGGGAAGCGACAATCAGGTTCCACGACTCTGGTCTTAGGTATCCGCTGACTTTTGCTGCTTGACTGACAATGTGGACCATCCTTAGCTGGACGCACAAGGCCTCGCTGGACAACGATGCTTCCCACTGTTCGTATTGTTGTGTACGACAGCGCACAAATGGTTACGTGCGTCTTGCCTCGTTAATTTTGCCCAAAGACTTGATTTTTATACGATCTCCCACTGCTCTTTCGGTTTCTGTTTTTGTTTGTCTTAGTGCTGACGCTAGCGTCTGCGAGTTCATCGTAGGATTGGTGTGCTTTCTTGAGCAGTGCACTGATTTGTTAATTTGTTATCGGCGATAATGCAATAGCTATCATAAGTCACGCGCGGTCGCCTATCGGTTTTGAGGGAATACACGAGGGACGAGCGTTCTATGCTGTTCAATTAGCTACAAAGCAAATTCGCAATTTGGACCCGAGCGCTTGCTTTTTTTCATCGATCACCTTGAAACCCGCGAATCACCTCAGAAGGATGCCCAGGCGTTAAATCTATTGCCGATTGACGTTTCGGGGATCGGGCGATGTACAAGGTTAGCGCTCTGAGGGTCAGTCTGCGCCGACCTGACGCAAGATTCGGACATGCATGTGGGATATGCGACGTCGCAGGAAACGACTACCGTATACATAGCGCTCGTATAGTATTTCATGTTATTATAAATGCCTGTTAGTATTTTATATGTTCTTCCTGTTTGCTACTAGATATCGCAAGAAAAGCTCGTCATTGTCACTGCTCATGATCAGCTTCACTCCACCGAGAACGAGGACGAAACAACCTGAAATTCACCCATGACGTTCTCTATAAGAAGAGCATCTATTCAAAGCTGCATGCCGAGGAGAAACAACATCATATAATTTCTATCCCTCACGCTCACCTCGAGCTCTGTCTCTCGCTATTTCTTTCTTTCCACCACCCTAGTTCAGGTGCTTCAGGTATGGATACCATGGCTGCAAAAAATATATTGCTTTCGTTTTTGTATTATTTTAATAAAAATATATGATACTACTATGCCAGAACTCAGGTTTCTCGTGAGGCGCCGTAAGTGAAGAAATCTGGGTTGATTTTATACATAAATATTCAAGGCGTTGACGAGTAATGTGCAAGATGCAAGAAAAGACTTCTCAGCGCAGCTTTTTCGGCACCAGATTTTTCCACCAGCAGCAGATTTTCAGCACCAGTAGAACGCCCAGTCCAGGAATCGGAAGAAGGAGGAGGAGGAGGAAACAACTTTATTTAACGCATTACTAAGCGTCAAGAAGAATTGACGCGTAGTAGTAAGTCGTCATTTAAGAAATAAGTATCAAGAAACAGAAGGAAATAATGTCTGCCAGTATCTGCTATCTAAATCCTGAATCACTCGAACTGGGGCGGCAAAAATAAAGGGATAGTAAGGAAGTGGTAGGAGAAATCAAAGAGGTGAGTGACAGGAAGGAATAACAGGGCAGGAAGTGCGTATACAGTTTCGTAACACTTCTGAGTGACTGTTCCAGACTGCACACCCAAAGGCATTGGGATGCAGACTTTTCACGACAGGACCACCTTTTCAATGCTTTTTTTCTGTCCCTGCATATGCGCTGCCTTATATGTATAGGCAGCGCATATATGTGCGCGCGCGCTGGTTGTGCTGCGTGTGCGTGCGTGTGTGTGTGTGTGTGTGTGTGAGAAAGAGAGAGAGAGAAAACACGAATTGCGAGAAATCCCCCCTTAGTCACGCCTTCACTGTCCTTCTAACGGCCATAAAAAATCGGAGTTAATGGCCGTTGACAACGAGCGAGAGCAGTGACAAACAAGTTCATACGAAATTGTGTACGTAGTCTCGCAGTGATTTTTTCTCAGCTCACGTTCATTTATGAATGTTTTCGAGGCCCTGTACTCCAGGACGATCTAAGTGATCGACCGTTATTCCTTTATGAGGGTTCGTAAAGCGAAACCCCTTCCCGCTGCAGCTGTGCCTTGTGCTTAACTGACGTGTTCGCAATTTCTTCGCAAAAATTGTATGATCAGAATAACTATTGGCTTGCGTCGTGTATCATTGCCTCTTTTTTCCCTTTCGCTGGCTATATCTTTAACCCAGGAGACGATAAATAAATAACAAACAAACAAATGTTTAATAAACTACCGCAATGTGAAGTCCCGAAGTAAACTCAGCGAGAAACACGTAAAATGGCCCACGCCGACACACAGGTCCCTTTCAAGCGGCGCGACATAAACAGGGTGCATCGGGCGCACATATAAAGGACGCGAGCCCGCTCACATAGGGTAGTCGTGCTGAAGCGAGCACGTGTGCGCGCTCCCGCTATAACACTCACTGCTGGGTGCGCGCACATAAAAGGGCCTGCTGAATCCGTTAAAACTTCGCCTCATGGGAGGAGTGTCGTTTCTGGGGTGAACATAAACCAACGGGCCTTCTTGTTCATCGCATACGCGCCATGCAATTCCCGCTTCCCATATCTGGACGAGCAAGCGAATCGCCAGCTCTCGCCGTCTATGCCACTGGGAACAGTCGTTGAAAACACGCTAGTTCCGAACTAGCGGCACTGTGCACGTTGGTGGCGGAGTGCTGACGGCGCGGCGAGATCACACGGGGCTCTTTGAGACCGTAAACGCTGCGTGCGTGCCGCCGTGCACGGTCTGGGAAAAAGGAAAGGGGGATGGAAAAGGGAGAAAGTGTGGCGGTAGAGCCTGGCGCATGCCGCTCAACTTAGACGAATCAAAACTGCGTCCACTCGTAGTTCTGGTCATGTATGTCTCTAGAGTATATAACGCGTCTGCGCCGCACCAGACGGGCGTAATGCTCTAGTGAAAAGCGGTGGATCGAGGCAATGTAGACGCATTAAAATTTGCACTTCTTTGTTTAATTAGCGCTCGAATTTAAACCGACAGGACGTGGAGTTTTTAACAACCTGCTGAAACAGAAGCTTGTCGCTGCGAGCTGCATGCATACACATCCGGCGAATAGAGAAACAAATCGTGCTAGCTTAACCGTTTATATAGTATGTGATATGCATGGTTATATGACGAAAACTCTGAGCCTCGCCGTCATAAAGACAAAGAACACTGGTAATACGAATTTTTGGGTAAGGTTTATCTGCTTAAAAAGATCCAGAAAGGTTTCAATTCTTTTCTGTTCGCTTCGTGACTGAAACAATGCAGACAGCACAAAAAAAAAAAAAAAGAAAACAATGGCTTAATATACTAAAATGCATTACAGAGAGCAACGACAAAATATGTCACACTTCAAGGTATGCAGATCTCTGCATGCAAATGAAAATTTACTGCAAAAAATTTCACAGCAACGCTGTCAGCGGCACTCTAAAAGCTGTACGGTATAGGAGCGATAAGAAATAAAAACATGCGAACAGCGCGTTAAGCTCTGCTCTACGTGGTGAAAATTTCCAAAATTCTTTTCGTGCTTGTGCCTAAGTGGCAACAAACACACGCTAGTGTCGCCCGTGAAAATCATGGGTGATTATAGCGCGTTTTGTTTGACCACCAAGATACAAATGCGAGAGTCCGCCGTGGTGGTGGTGGTAGTGGTTGATTTATTTAATTTTTTTTAATAATCAAAAAGAAGGAAAAGTGTATTGCCGGCCGCGGCAACTGCTATCTAAAAAACTGAAGCACTTGAGCTGCGGCTGGCGGGAAGGAAAAAAAGGGGATAGGGAGAGGATAGCGAGGGGAAGTAGAGAGAGGAGCGATAGGAAGAAAGGACAGGGGGAGCTTTGTACATTAACCGCCGTGGTGCTGTTAGGGCGCTCGATTGTGGCGCCCAAAGATGAGCGCGGGATCGAATCCTGGCCCTATGCGACGTCAGTGCACGTTAAAGAACACCAAGTGGTCGAAATTTCGGAGCCCTCCACTAAGGCGTCTCTCATAGCATGAGTCTAGGATGTCAAGCTCCGTATACCATGACTTAAACCAAATAAGCGCGACGGAAAAAAATCCAGTGCAAGCAGCTGGAGCCCGCATATGAACCGCGAGTGCGCGGTCGCCATTTCTTACCGCGACAGCGCTTAATGAGAAAAATGAACGCGAGGATCAAAATTTCTTAAACCACATCTCTTCTGTTCTTTTTTTTTCTGTCTCCTTGTCCTCTCCGGAGGAGCAGAGGCACTAACATTAGAATATTTGAGGGGTATTTACACCAGTTCTATTTTTGCCGTCAGATTCGTGGCACACAGGTACGCAGGCTTATATACTGACAGCCGCTGCACCACTTTGATATCAAATAATAAAAACAGTTTGATATTTCGTCTAAGGAGCGCTATCCTGTCGCTGACTCAAAAGAAGTGCCGTAGCCTTTGCACGCGCCGACAAATGTTAATGGCAGTTATGCTAAAGAAAAACAACCCACTTAAAGAAGATAGCAGCGTCAATGTGGGCTAGTGAGAGGCATCCGCGCGACTTCAAAAGCATCGCGGCGGAAGTAGAACGCTGGCAAAGCTTTGACAAAAAATTTCCCGCCCGCTCAGTAGGGAAAAAAAAATAGAGCGAACTGTGGCGGAGATGAGCGGCGTGATATGGCTTGATGCGCGGCCAAATCAAAGTCACGTTGTAGAGAGACGCGAGAATGATCTGTGTACCCAGCGACGAACAATCACATTTCCTTGTGACTCTCAGAAGGACATGAAGGGAAATTTCCCCAGATTTTAAATATGATTTAGCAATTTTCAAGCACACGCAACACGGACTAGTTTAGGAAGAAAATGCCTTAAGTGCAGTAAGGGGAACGAGAATTTGTGAAGTTTTTGTTCTGATAATTTCCACATTAGGAGTTCCCTAGTCTTTTACGAACGTTCGCTAAATAGAATTACGTATACGACGGTGGGGGTGAAGATTGTGCACAAGACTTCATGGACCATATCTGTTTTAGGATGTTTCAGATAAAAATTCTACAAACACAGAACATGCTTGAATGAGCATTTGTTTGCCGCGTCTGACGTTCAGCGCGTTTATGTACGGCCGGACTCGAGCGGCGACTGAGCCTGCATGCTTTCGCAGCCGCTATAGTCTCATAGTCTACGGCACCATTTAGTACAAGACTGTTTCAGATGAGAGCTCCCCGTTGGTTATAACAAAAAGGATGTCTATATTCGAGGCTTCTTAAAAGACCAGACCAGAGGTTATTAGCTAGATGACTGACAGCAGTGGCGCAGCCAGAAAATATTTTTCAGTAGTTGCTACTCGACGCCAGTAAACAAAGAACCTGCATCCCAACAAAAGAAGGGGAGGGGGGGGGGGGGGGGGGATGCTCCCGGAATACTCCCAGACTGACGAACTCTCCGTTTTTAGACGGAGCAGTGGCCAACCCTAAAACCATTAATATCCTCGTTAATCTTCAGTGGCTCGCTGTAGACTTAAAATATTATTCACCGCGACGCTGATCTGCTCCGAAACCAACATGACTGGCTGAGCTGCATAGACAAAATGTGCCTCGACTCTCGACACCCTAAGCGAGCTCAACAGTGCCCGGCTATAGAGTTCCGAGCGGATGACACTTACTCTTGCTTCACTGTATAAACCTCCCTTCGCCGTTTCCCAGAACAAGAAACCGCTGGTATCTCCCTCCACCGGCGATCATCACCGTACCCTGACGGCCTGAGTACATTAGTAAAACACACCACGTATCTATAGCACACTACAGCGCACGCGCCCGCACGCAGAACAGTAGACGGTATCGCTATCGCAAAAAAGCATCGACAGGGCTATTCATTTCCACGAACCTTGGCTTCACTCTACAGCCCGAGATCCCTAGTCAGCGATGCCTTGTACCGATAAGCGCTCCGCCGAAGGACGAGCATTGCCCCTACTAAAGACTCGCCCCGACTCCGTGCGAGCTCCCAGTGCACTGATAACTTCCCTAAACGCTCTCAAACGCGGCAGGAACGCAGGCATGGAACACGACAGGAGCCCTCGGCGGGGGCGAGGAACCACGGTTCATCGAGCATGACCCTGTGTTCCCGGTCTTGTCTCGGACTCCGCGACGCCATTGACGTGCCTGGCATCTCCGGCATGGCGTCAACGTCAATCTTCTCCGCGGAACCAAGCGACGAGGAAGCCGAGAAGGCCGGTTCGGGGAGACTGCAGCGCATCGTCAAGGCGGTGTCGTTGTATTACCCACGGGCTCTAATGAAGCCTCGTGGACACGGCAGGTCATGAACCGGGTGGCCGTCATGTAAGCACGTCCACGAGGCGACAGCGACGCGCGTGTTTGGTTCCGCGAAATCCCTCAAATCCCTGTGCATACTACAGTGCCTGTATGGTAACCGGAAGTGTAACGGGCCTTATAAAACTAAACATAGTATATGCATGTATACTAGGCAAAGGAATTTCGGGAGCTTGGGTAAGCCACCTGCGGTACATGCGTGCTTCCATTCAAGGAAACGTGTTTTCGCCGAACACAAGCATATGGGGCATGGTGTGGGTGGATGCTATTTGAGAATGTGATGCGATAGCGGCTGCAGTTTGTGACAGGAACGCAGAGGAGGCTGCTCGGCTTTATTCTCACGCCTTGTTGAGGCGCGGGCGGCGACTTGAGAGTGCGGATGTTGAGGTGAGTCCCTGTGGACGGGTGACGTGCTCTTTGAGGGTGCCGACTGCGTGCGCGCCGTGATGTAGTGATGGAAAAGAGCATACACGTGCATTTTCCGGTGCGAACGAACTCGGAGGTCACGACCCAGGGCTCGCGCTCGGCTTCACTCTGGGTCGATGAACGTGCGTGTCGACTTTACATGCAGTGATGGAGGAGTGATGGCCCGTTGCGATTAGTCAATCTGATTGAGATAAGATATATCATACGAAGTTGAAACCATCCCAAAGCTTCCGCACTTTTCGATTTGAATTTCAGCAACCTAGCAGAAAAAGCAAAATCTAGTAACATGGAAAGCCGTTGTGTTCCGCGCTGTATCAAAAAGAAAAGAAAAATCTGCCGCTAACTTTTCTGGCAGCGGTATCCTAACAGACCCACGTGAACAGTCAGCGCAGCGAAGGAGCATCCGCACCTTGGTTTCTCTATGTAATAAGATTGAAAGGTGGGCGAGTTGATTCTTAATCATATTGAAGGTAGCGCAAAAAACGAGGACCAAGGAGTAGAAGGGCACAACACGAGTATTTTTTCGAAACTAAAACTATTGAGAACCGCGCAATAAATACCTATCTCATGAAACTAAAAACAGAAGAAAACAAACATGATAGCATCAAGAAAAGTGTAGGGCACGATTTTTTTTTTCTTGCACACCGGCGTACATTTCCAGTCTTAACATCCCTGGCAGGGGTCAACCAAATGTAAGAACTTGGACCCTCATAGCGATTTTTCTTGCTCTTTTATCCGTACATTTACAAAACGTTCCGTCAACCTATGGTCTTTCCACAGGAAACTGGTAGCTTGTATATACCACCCCCGTTTTGCAAGGGACGAATCCTGAATTATGGCATGTCTTAGACATTTTCTTATTTTTATTTTGTCCCTTCCGATTCACTATTATTCTGCTTGCTAAGCCACACACTTTCTCGAGTTTGTTTGGAGCCGAAAAGAATACCTGTACGCGATAACACTTGGCCACGTTGCTGAGATTGCGTGAAAGGCGGTGCTTGTATGGCATCACCACCTTTTTTTTTTTTTTTTGCCTTATCATCAGATGCCTTCTTTGGTGGGTTACCAGCGGATAAGTTCATCACATGAAAACCTGATTGCGCTGCCCGGACAGCATGATGCCTTTATTCTATCTACCTGTTCAAGAAATATTTTAGCCATGTCGTGCGTGCAAGATTTTACCAGGGCTCAACGTAGACATGAAAGGACAATTCTTATCTTTCTTGCACTTTCATTTCTTTCTTCACCCTTTTTCTCGAGAGGAATAGCGTGATTGAGACGGGTATGAAGTCAGATGTTTTCTTTTTTGTTTTTGGGAGTGGATGGGGAGGGGTGCATTATGCTCAACAAGAAATTTGGAGACACGAGCTTTATTTCTTGGGAATGAAAGTAGGGCCAGAACCCAAATTGGGTCCCCTCTTGGGCATGTACGAGTATATATGCCCTAGAATAGAACAGCGCGATACACGGTACGACAGAAAAGAGGTACAGACACGAGCGCTGACTTATACAACTGAGTGTATTTCGTGCAGGAATGCAAATACTGAAAACAAGTATAGAGAATATCACAAAACTACTCTTGATATCATTTGTCAATATCTAAAAAGGCTATATATCTTTCTTCGATAGGTGAAAAGATGGTTCGCTCAAGCAATTTTCCCCTCTGCCATAGATAACGAAGGCTTCGTAAAGCTCCAGTTTTCGCTGGCTGCTATACGTGCGCAGCACTTTGCAGTTCCGGAACTGAGGAATGCAACCACACGTTGTCACGCGTTTGGCAAGAGTGATAGCTTTGTTACCCCTCGCGTCATTCGCGTCCTCCCTTAATCTGTCATTTATACATCGACCGGTCTGGCCGACGTATATGGCACCGCAAGACGAAATACACGAAATACGCTGAGTTGTAAGTCAGCGCTCGTCTCTGTGCTTCTTTTCTGTGGTCCCGTGTTTGGCGCCGTTCTATTCTAGATCATGAACCAACTAGCCCAACAGTCCTCCCTTTTGTATATATGCGCACCGAGACCATCATCCCGCTTTCATTTTGTTCAGAATGTACTCCAAATGAAACTAAAAAAAAAAAAAAAAAAAAGGGCGTACATTTTGATGCCAGTAATATTTGAGCACGTTCCTATCGTTCCGATGAGATAAGCAAACGAAAGCAGAATTTTATCTCCAAATTTTTTTCCGGCTATTTCAACATCCTCATAAGGCACTTTCAAACACGCTTCTCCAAATGAACCGCCGCTCCAAGCTTGGCGACCGACGACGCAGTATGAAGACGCGCGTCGCAGCTGCTGTCGTATGTGCCAGCAGTGGCCGTAAATTCGCGCCTTTCTCCGCGTCACGACGCACGACTCCGCCTCCGTGCCTCCCGCGGTGCTCGGGAGGGTCCCCGCGTTCGCGGAACTGTGTAAGACGACGACGTCGAAAGATGGGGGCAGCTGCGCGCGACGCGATCTCAACTTCGCCAGGGGGCCACGAGCGGTACCCGTGCATCGACGCTTGAGAGTAGCGGATGTCGTGCGAATGTTTCATTGAAAAGTGGCAATCGCAAAGCACCAATGGCTCGCACTGTTTGATTTTTGAGTCCTGAATCCGCAGTTGCAAGGCTGCTGAAAGGATGAACGTGTTCAGGAAGTCACGCTACGATGACCTTGTTCAGACATCTGGAATCTCGGTGTGATTACAGACAATTCCCTTTCTGAGCTGCCGAGTCGATCTGTTGTTGCAGGTCATAGCCGCTCGCACGTGCATCGCAACTTTGAAATTCGTCAAATAAGCTTGACATGTGGAGGAAATCCTCCATGTCCTTATATTTCCTGCATGCGTGTGCATATATCCGTAGCCAGCATGTTCTAAGTATAGAGCTAAAAAATACGTGCGTGTTTTAGCGCTGTTACACATCAGCGCATATATTCTAAAGAGTGTGGGGTAAGTCTGAATACTGTCAAGAAAGGACATGTACCGCAGTTTGGAGATTCTATGCACCCCTCGATTCTTTGTCTCGCAAACATTACAAGGGTTCAACGCTGCTGAACCAAATATTGAGCGAAAGTGTTAGCTGCGGGTGATCGAGCGTTTTTCTCTTTTTCTTCTTCCTCAGCCCACATATAAAGCCCCGCTTTAACCAACCCGTATGAACGTGCCTTATAGTGGCCTACATGGGTAATGTGAATGCCAGGGTCCTAGCAGGCTGATTCTGACTTAACCGTTCCATGTGAAACGAGAGACCCAACTTGGCAGCTCCTGCCAGCCCGTGTGTCACGTGGTGTGTGATGTCACAACATCAAGTGGGTAAGACGTAACTGCGGCCGGGTCATACGAAGGCTTGAAAGTGCGAGTAGTATTACTTTCGCAATAAAAATTTTCACAAAAATAAAAGTCTGCTTGCAAATCTATGCACCCTCGTTTTGCGAGGAAGAGCACGTAGACGAGCCTGTCAGCGCACTGTCGACGATCCGGAGTCCCGAGGTAGTGTGGCGTTTGCAGTGCGATCTCCGGCTTCGCGTGTTGCTGCTTTCTTACAAAACACGACAGCTGGCGGCACATAAAGCCAAAAGACTGCTGAATGCGACCCCGATAACTCTAACAAGCGTGTTGTCACGTAGACCTGGAATCGGGAGCTTTCCGCAATTCGGCGGAGCTCGGCACGGTTTCGTAGGCATCGCGGGCCTGCCTTTTCTTTGTTTGGTGTGAGCTGTTGTTTGGTGTGAACAGCCAAGTCGTAATGAATTTCAAATGGGGCTACCACAGCATAAGTTGAAGCGGTCTGTAATTGCATTTACCAAGGAGTTTGCCAAATATAATGTCCTTTCTCACACACATCACGTCAAGATATCACCGTGAAAACGTAAAGGGGTGAGGGGGGGGGGGGGGGGGGAGGCGTTACATTGATCTCTTTTCCCACGTGACAACACGCCGATAGAGTTACCAGGATCGCTCAAGTTCGGCCGGTTTTGGGGCGCTGTGCCGCAGTCTTTAATGAAGTGTAGGAACATAACACATGGAACCAGAGATCTCGCCGTGGACGCCGCGCCGCGCCTCTTCGGGACTCTGACAGCTCCGGCTCGGCGACAGAGCGAGCAAGCGCTCTCGCGGTCCTGGACGCGCGCTTTATTTATTTATCTTTTTTTTTTTCATTTCCTTTTGCCAATATGTGAGGGGGGGGGGGGGGTATATTTGCAAAAATACAATATGTTGGGTGGTTTTTCACACAATGTGAGAGCATACGGCTTTGTGCTAATGAGATGCATGAGGTAGTAGAGACGCAGATAAGGTATCAGTGATTAAGCTAGTAGCAAAATTGATGTACTGCTCCTTTTCAACGAAAATAAAAAGGCGATTGATTGATTGATTGATTGATTCCCGATCGTGCTGCACCAGGCGTTCGCAGGCGCCCATAGCAAAAGTGCTGCAGTTTAACGACGCTACGTCCGAGAAAGCATCCTCCGACTCAAGTGATGTTTTTAGTCTAAAACTGCACGCGTTGCCAATAGATACGGAAATAAAAAAATACATCGGAATAGTATACTGCATTGCCATGGAAGTAAGAATGTGGGAAACTGAAGTAAAGGAAAAAGACAATGTTAAAGAAACAAAACAAAAAAGTATGGTGCGCTCATTTTCTTGCGGTTCTCTTTCCTTTTTCACAGCCTTAGAGCATGCGCGACAACTTCCAAGAACTCAGATTAAACTTCCATGCCGGGCGTCGGTTACTGCTTCCAGAACACCATTTTCTTCGCTAACAGCTAGGCCAGAGACATTCGCGTGGGCCCTTGTAAGAGCCTTTGCTTCCTGAACCCCGCGCGTACGGCTTCAGCACCTCGCGCTCTGTCTATAGGTATAGCACATGTGGGAAAAGCCGGAAGTTGGAGGACGCAGCGGTCCACATGCTGCTCCCAGCGCGCCACCTTTTGGCCGTTCGCTTAAACGGATATGGAAAAGTGCTGCAGAAAATGAACAAAAATAGGGAAGCCAGGAGAGTCGGGAGCCCCGGAAAAAGCTTACGGGTGCTAGGCAGCGCGCTGCACGGGCTGCTACCGAAAGAGAAGGGGAGGGGGTGCGGGCGAGGGGATATAGGGGAGCTGTCAGAACAACACCCTCGGGAGGCGGTAGCGCACAGCGGCGAAAAGTCATTGATCACGAACCCATTACGAGCAGCTCGGAAATCACTTCCGGTGCTCATTTGGGCGCCCCGGGGCGTTTCTGCTCGTCCGTTGGACAGTCTAGACTTGTGCGCCGGCCCAGAGAGACTGTCCATCACATTCAACTCGGCACAGCCGCCAGCCATGTCGACCCGTCGGCGCCGCATGTGACGCCTTTTTCCCTCCCCTCTCACTCGATCCTGCCAGAAACTAAAGCACACCGACGAGAGTGAAAAAGAGCGGTTCGTTTCATGGAACAGGACCATTATTAAACGACAAAAAAAGTGAGGAAGAGAGATGCGGATTGGGTTAAAGGGAAGGGCATTGCAATAATTAGTTTGAGAACTGACGTGACCGCGACTCGAGCGCACCACAGTGATTGTCCTCCTGGGCCGTACCAACTAGTCTGCCAAAGTAGGTCGTAAATTTTGCTCTACCTGGACTTATTTGGCACAAAATGAGGGAAAGGGGATCCATCACTTCGTTTTTAGAGCTGATATTTGTTGTTGATTGTGTTGCTGGAGTTGATATTTGGAAATTAGGTGTTCTTGCATCTGTATACATTTCATAATTAGGAGTAAAATTTAAGTAGTCGGCCTAAGTCATTTTAAAAATATATACGATGCCGTCAACTCTCACTTCAAAAATGCGTACTAAATCCTCTCCACCAACGAAGAGTGACAGCGTAAGCCCCTCAGCGCTGCTGTAGGAGGAATCGCCCCTTGTCGACGTTAGCCTTTTCGAAGTACTAAAACGTGCATGTTGGCTGTATTTCTTTCGACTGCATGCACTGCCTCTATACAGTCACTAACAATCTACTTAGTGGCCACTGCTCTTGATGCGTCCCGGAGCGCATGCCCGATGCCTTTTGTTCTGCGAGGAAACTTAATTCTGCCATAAATACTAAAACATGCCGAATGCTTCGCCCTGCAAAGCGTAGCGAGATAAAAGAAATGTGAAAGTAATCAAACGAACTGTCATCATCGCATCGCCATCATTAGTGAGGTCGCAATTGGTGTTATTTACGGGTAAGTGGACCTATTAAACCCCTTGCACGTGACTGCAGCAATTTAGCACCCTTGACTCCACCAGAGCCGCCACGCGACCCAGCTAACGCTGCAATTCTGATCACTTGAACGCCCCTCAATTTTTTTCGTCGTCCCTTAGATTATGCATGTCACATTGAATGAAACGCTGACTGAATTGTGTTTGCTCAGGCTAATAATTACGCCATATTTTCGAGCTTTCATTTTTCTTATGGTTATCAATACACGTGAAAATAATACACTGTTCACACAACGTACATACATTACCGCGAATGGAGTGGATCCACACATTTAATTCGACACACCAAAGTACTAGTTCAACGTTGACTAATAAGTACACTCTAGCCCCTGTCATCATGCGCGACCGTGAGACACTGTTCAATGTTACAAAAAGTTACTGCAGCACCACAAAGAAGCCTAACAAAACTTGAAGTTGGGCTAGATGGTGCATTGTAATTTGACTGAAGATGAAGCGCACGGGAAGACGCACACAAGAGAAGAAGACACAGGACACGCGCTATTCCTGTGTCCTGTAGCGCGTGTCCTGTGTCTTCTTCTCTTGTGTGCGTCTTCCCGTGCGCTTCATCTTCAGTCAAATTACAAAGAAGCCTCGTATGTAATAACTTATTTGACATCGCACGGATCCTGAGCATGCATCTAAAACCCTCGTTCAGGTCTCCTGCGGGCTGTAAACGAAGAGGCGTCCGTGTGCTGTGCGATGTCAGCGCACGTTAAAGATCCCCAGGTGGTCGAAATTACTCCGTAGCCCTCCACTACGGCTCCTCTTTTTCTCTTTGCACTTTCACTCCCATCTTCCTCCCTTGCCTTACGGCGGGGTTGAGGTGTCCACAGAAAACAAGCGAGACAGTTACCGCACCTTTCCCTTCCTATAAATCAATCAGTCATCACTGGGTTTCCGTACCCCTGTTGTTGCAATAGAAAAGGTCAGTCATCCGCGTTATTCAATCGCCATTGATTGCTCGACCCACACGTGCCTATCACAGTACCGATACTTGCTGCTGCCCGCCAAGTTCATCGCTAAATTTCTTTTTGCTTTCTCTAGCTATCTATATTATTTCATAGCTTAGAACACATCCCGGCCTTGTATGTACACGCCAGGTATTTAGGGGTGACCTGTTATTAAGTGCACGACAGTGGCTTCAAGGTTGCAGTTCTCGTGGTCAAAGTTATAGTTCAGGATCCAACACTGAACAGTACAAGTAGATAGTATTATTACTATCCACTATAATTTGTATAAGCAATCATTATATACAAATGCACGTATAGCGTACGCACTAAAAGATTATCTATAATGAATATTGTTTCTGCAGACACTTCCTTACGCAAGGTCTTTTGTTATTATTATTATTATTATTATTATTATTATTATTATTATTATTATTATTATTATTATTATTATTATTATTATTATTATTATTATTATTATTATTATTATTATTATTATTATTATTATTATTATTATTCCTGAGCAGTAATCTGTTAGGTGGCGGGAGGCTCTGAGCCACGGCGCTCCGCCTCTTCGGACCTCCGGGGTCACATGAAACGCGGGGCCCACGCCTCTCGTCTCATCGCGGTGTGGGAGGCAAGGTGCCCCGCGAGGCTCTCTGCAGCGAACCGTATTTCACGGCCCGGGAAAAAGCCTCCGCGCACGTTCAGTGACCCCGACATCCGAGGTCAACCGCGCGACGAGCTGGACCCCACGACGCCCTCTCCAGCCCGCCGCTGTCACGAGCATGATGGATGTGGCCGGCCTCGGGTCTATAGACCGCGCATCCACCCCCGGACCCTCGGCTCCCCAGTACGCCATTCCAGAACGCCATACCCTATAGACATAGTCGCGCAGACAATAAAGTCGCCGGCTTCGGTGTTGTGTCTATATATGTCAGCGTTCCTGCAATCATCGTGAATACTGTTAGATGACATCCATCTTACGTGTAATGCGACTGCTAGCAATATGAAATCTTTCTGACGTCAGCTCATGCACTCTCACAGAGAAGAAATAGATATGTGCTAATGTTGCCGTGCTTAAATCGACGCATGCTTTGCCGGGGAGAAACTTCAATGGCTTGCCATCACACCATGAGTGTGAGCTACTCATCACCAGCATTTTAGTAGCCAACACAGTCATGCCCGCTTAACTGTGCGCACTTCCACCCGCTTTTAGCTTTCCGTAAAAAGCTTCGCCGTGAAAAGGCGTGGTATTGTTTCGTGGTTTTGTTTCCTCCAAGGCTAAAACGTGCTATCGGCTTCAAGGATGGTTTTGCTTTATTGTTTGTAAGGCAATAGAAATTCCGCAAAACAACTTAACACTGTTTACGTGTATGAATGCGAAGACATTCGCAGGTTGAAATGTCTTAGAGGTGGCCTCGATATGTATCAATGTTCACTCTGCTAAAGTTTTATTTAGTGTGCGGGTTTACTTATTTCACGCAGACTGTCACGCCTCATGTTGTAAGCCGGATTGGAGGCATGCATGTTCGTCGTTGGTTTGAATCACAAGCTAGCCTTCAACTTATCTTGGATGCACTTGCACATTATATGCAACTTGAAATCGTATGACACCACTGGAAACTGACGCTGCCATCATGAATAGATAGAAAAAACTTTATTTCGTCAGGCAGCAGGTGCGGATATGTTCCGTGCTAGCTGACCATGGCTGACGGCGACCTGGCTGGCCCACGGCCCTGGTCTGGGCGACCGGGTCTGAGCTGGCCAACTTGGCCTCCCACTGCTCCAAAGAAGGATCCCGCATAATATCCACCGGCGGCGGTGCTATGCTGTACTCCCGTAGGACATGGCCACATTTCCAGCTCCTGACACCATCTACACTCTGCTTAATCTCTTTCGGGTATATTTTGCTCAATATATAGAAATTGAGGAAAGAGCGGGTATGCAATATTCGCCAGACGCATTCTTGTGCCTTGACGAATTGCATGTCCAGGGGCGGATAAATCCTCCGCTCGTGTTTATATCGATTTGTGATCATCGTCAAAGCATATCAGCTCATCTCTCGTGGACCTTCCCGGAACCGCCGGCTCACCTGCTCGGCTGACGAAACTTCGAGCATTCATGTGAGCCGACTCGTTCCCGGGGTTCCTGCAGTGTGGAGGTACCCATACTATTTCCACCTAATTGCTGATGGACCTTGATGCATCGTTGATGCTCCGCTTCTTCTGTACATCACACGGCTACTTTATAACATCACCCTATTTTTCTCGCCACCGCTGTGATTTTTGCGACGCTCTCGGAAGCCCTAACGAGCGAAGCCGCAAGCTTTTGTCGTTATGAAACAGGCAATACTTTCGAGTGATGAGAAGTTTCGAGTGCACTGCGCATCAGCGACCGGAACTGGGCACTGAAACGGTTTTGAAACGAAGTGGCGTCCGTGTACTGCGCGATGTTAAAGATCCCCAGGTGGTCCAAATTAATTCGTAGCCCTCCACTACGGCTCTTCTTTCCCTCTTTCCACTTTCACTCTCGCCTTCCATTACGGCGCGGTTCAGGTGTCCACAGCAACAAGTGTGACAGATACTGCGTCTTTTCCCTTCCTATGAGCCAATTATTATTATTATTATTATTATTATTATTATTATTATTATTATTATTATTATTATTATTATTATTATTATTATTATTATTATTATTATTATTATTATTATTATTATTATTATTATTATTAGCCGCTGACCAGCTGCAAGATCAGTTGGCCTTGGTGACCCTGGCCCAGGACATTCTTAACGCTTAATGTAATGCGTTAAATAAAGTTGTTTCCTCCTCCTCCTTCCATTATTATTATTATTATTATTATTATTATTATCATCATCACCATCACTTCGCGATATTGTCACGTGTCATCTTCAATGCCACTGCTACGTCAATATCGCAGTTTACTGGCTGTTTTCGCGAAACGCGTTCAATAAAGGGGAGTGAAGTGTGTGACGTTCTCTATAGATTAAAGTCGGCTGTATATGTATATTAAATGCGTCTGCTTCCGCATAGCCTGCGTTCAGATACTACGGAGGCTTTATTGTCGTTTATCCCTCTCTTATCAGGTTGGCTTCACCATCAGTGTCTTATATGTTGGGATCCCAACCGTTACTTCAACGAGGCGGATAAGAGCTCAAAGTGGAATTGCCAGCTATTGCTTCACGTGCATATTGTGCACTTTCTGAAAGCTTGGCATTAGTGCAAGGGTCGTTGTGTAGGGCGGACCTGCAGCTTGTATATCATTGATGTAGTGCTGTGTAGGACGGACCTGCAGCTTGTATATCATTGTTTGATATAGTGTTGGACAGTGTGTATAGTATATAGTGTGTATATGAGCATGTATCCTCAGTTTTTGGAGTTGCAATAAACTTCTCTTCAGTCTCGGCCCCATGGCTAACATTTGATACCTCAGGTCTCTCCTAAAATCAACTGGGCAATGAACAATGATCCCCCGTTGTCGTGAGAAGTGGTA
The DNA here is from genome assembly GCF_055883805.1 of Amblyomma maculatum. Lineage (NCBI taxonomy): Eukaryota > Metazoa > Arthropoda > Arachnida > Ixodida > Ixodidae > Amblyomma > Amblyomma maculatum. The sequence continues at coordinate 98,500,285 of NC_139345.1, forward strand.
TTGATCGGGCGTTCCTTCGTGTTTCACGTTAGGAGCGTCCCGTGACTTTGTCGCCATGACACCCGCAACGCCATGGAGCCCATCGAAATAGTAGCAGTAGTAGTAATAACTTTATTAAAACACAGGAGTTTGGGGCATGCATGCCCCCGGGCCCCCGCACGGCCCCACTACACTCAAACGTTCATGTTCTTATTGTTCATGACGTCGGCAGCCCAGTCTGTGGCGATCTTCTGCCGAACCGGGTCAGCAGGGTCTCCCAATCCTCCCAGGGGTAAGGTGCTCTAGATCCCGCGGGGGAAGATCCGCCGGGCATTGGAACAGGATGTGGGCGAGGGTGGCGGTGGGGTTGTTGCAATGGGTGCAGGAGGGATCGGTGAGGGTGTGGTGGTAGCGAGACGCACTATAAGGGGACGGGAGGGTGCGTGTCTGGAGTCGTCGCCAGAGCGTCTGGTGGTAGTTATCTAGAGATGGGTGAGGTGGGGGATAGAGAAGTCGCTCGGCCCGATAGGCCTGAGACTTCGGTATTCGATATAGTTGTACCTGCGGGGATCAGTCCAGAGACCGTCCTTGACGCGCCGGCCTCAATAGTGGGTTTACCTGAAGTCTACTGTGTACAGCATATGGGCGCCCAGCCCTTTCAAGTGACAGTGAAAAGCCTGGCTTCCATGACTATAATCTTCAACGCCGTCTGGCTGCCAGTACCAAACTACCTACGCGTCGCTGGTCATCGCGTTACCTTCGACTACCGGGGCATGCAGCGTGTTTGCCGGAGGTGTGGCTCCTCGGGCCGCTTTTGGACGCAGTGCTCAGTGCCTTTTTGTGGTCGCTGTGGTGTTCATGGTCCCCAAGGCGAAGGTGATGTTCGACTTACGGATCCCGCCACCAGTGTTCCAGTACTTTCCATCAATTGTTTGTCTTCGGCAGCTATGTTCCATTCACTGCGAAAAAGAAAATGCTTGCAAATAGCGCCGGCACGTCTATGCGCCGACCGACTGATTAAAATTTAGCATTCTAGTGCCCTGAGCGAAGGCAAAACACCGCTTTCAAGCCTTCGCGCATCTTTTCGCCGCACCTTGGGAACGCGTACGCAGTGTCCAATGTCAGTCACACCCCTCTTTATGCACGCAAGACTCGTATTTAAAAACAGCGACCTTTCGAGCGCTAAGCCCCGTAAAGCTCGCCGCCGGCCGAATGTTTACGGGCGCACGACAACTCGGTTTACCTCCGTTTTGCGAGAGAAGCACAAATTGATGGCGCCCGAGGCTGGCGGGAGAGCTCGCACAAAGGAGCGCCGCCGACTTCGCAGCGGGAGGCCCCCGCACGTAAGCGTCAACCACCGACGCGCAGCGCGCGAACAACGCGCTCTCGCGTACACACGTAGAAGCGACGCTACAGCGCCGCATCGTATATTGGGCGAGCAGAGCGGCCGCGATCCCAAAATTAGAGCATCGGGCCTGCGCTCCGCGAAGACGATTGACAAGAACGAGCCGCTCGGGCGGAGCGGCTCTTGAGATCTGCTGTCCAAACACAAAGACACGTGCTCCGAACCTGGGCTGGGAAGCAGCGCTGTTCCTGTTTGGGTTTGTTAGCTTTATGCGCAAGCACGTGTGTCTCGATCCAAGCGATAGGGTCTAGGCGTGTTTTAATCTTGTTTGCAGGCCCTTTATACTGAGCTCGCTCTGCACCGAAAAAATCCTTACAGTGGATTTCGCACGCATCCGAGGAGTATTTCAAGGCACTTAAACTTGACGGAGTCGGTATACGAACCACGGAAGGGGATTCGGCTCTATTTACCTGTCCACCCGTTTGTCTATCTGCTCCCGAATCTAATCAAACCAATCGGACAGCGAATCGATTCCTGCGAATCGAAGCACCAATAAAGTGCTTATAAAATCACCGTGAACTTTGTGCTGAAAATCTTCCCGTGATGTTTATATTGCTGACTGCATAACATTTGCTCACAGAAGCACCCTATGTTTGAGGGCGTTGTCTCTGCGCATCGCTTGTCGTGGATCAAGTCTGTCCATAAGAAAGAAAAAAAGAAAGAAAGATAGAAAGAAAGAAAGAAAGAAAGAAAGAAAGAAAGAAGGAAGGAAGAAAGAAAGAAAGAAAGAAAGAAAGAAAGAAAGAAAGAAAGAAAGAAAGAAAGAAAGAAAGAAAGAAAGAAAGAAAGAAAGAAAGAAAGAAAGAAAGAAAGAAAGAAAGAAAGAAAGAAAGAAAGAAAGAAAGAAAGAAAGAAGTAAAAAGGTTATTAAAGAAAGAAAGCCGCAACGAATATTTGTGAAGCGGCGGAAACACCGCATTACTGCTCTTATATAGTAGTAAGTAGTAATAAAAGCACTTTATTTTAGACCAGAAATCAATCCCTCAAATGTGGAAAAAAAAAATTTTTTTTACACTAGTGCGAGGCAAGGGAGGTTTCTGAAATCGCTCAAGAGGAAAGTATACAACAGTTGCATCTTACCTGTGTGCTGTTATCATCTGTTTCGGCTTGGTTTGGCTTGGCTGGCAGCTGCGACTGCGATAGTGGATCTGCGGCGCAAGTGTATAAAAGCGGAGTGCGAGAATAAACTGGGGGTCATTTTCGTCGCTTGGGAGCGCGGTGTCTGGACTGCTTTCTCGGGCAGCGTTCCAGCGCGGGTGCAGCGCCCCCCCCCCCCCCTCCTGCCTGGGCTAACACGACAACCTGTACTCACCTACGGGGCTGAAACGTGGAGGCTAACCAAGAGAGTTCTACTTAAGTTGAGGACAACCCAGAGGGCTATGGAACGAAAAATGGTAGGTGTAACGTTAAGAGATAGGAAGCGTGCAGAGTGGGTCAGAGAAATAACTCAAGTTACTGACATTCTAGTGGAAATTAAGAAGAAATGGGCATGGGCAGGACATGTAGTGCGATGACAGGATAACCGATGGTCGCTGAGGGTAACAAATTGGATTCCAAAGGAAGGAAAGCATAGCAGGGGGCGGCAGAAAGTTAGGTGGGCGGATGAGGTTAAGAAGTTTGCAGGGGTCAAGTGGATGCAGCTAGCACAAAACCGGATTAATTGGAGAAATATGGGAGAGGCCTTCGCCCTGCAGTGGGTATAGTCAGGATGATGATGATGATGGTGATGATGACGAGGTAAAGAGGTTATTAAAATTTTGCCTAAGAATTAAATATAGTAGTTTATTTATTTAAGTTATTACATAATGAACGCCCTTGGTAAGGCACAAGTTAAGAGTGAAAAAGGCGACTAAATGATTTAATTCTGCGGTTGACATTAAGACAACATCATTAATATGACAGTACACGGATGACGCGGACGCTTTCGCGAAAAGGTGGCGTATACAGCTTTTTCTTCTTCGCTTTATATTCAATATTAAACTTAGACTCTCAACGGGTGCACAAAACTGTCACACCATCAAAATTATTTTCAATGACTGTGCCATCACTCGCATTGCTAATTACCCTATAGAGAATACAGCAATCAGCGAACATCTATGAACTACAGATGACATCTTGTATACAAGATATTAATGTGATGACACCTGTTGTTTCATCTATATATATATATATATATATATATATATATATATATATATATATATATATATATATAATCCTCATGTCCTCAGGGTTGAGCACATGAGGATTTCTGTATAGTGAAGAAAATAAAACTTCAAGAAAAATAGTCTATAACCACTGACTGCTGTCGAAGAAACGCACTCCGTGATCCGTTTTATGACATTATCATTTACGTTTCATGCTCTAAGTTGAGAAATAGGTAAATCGTCTTCTCCATCATCAAATGCTTTCCTGAAATCTAAGAAAATACAGTCATCGAGAAAGTATTTGTAAATTGCTTAGGTTATGTCACGTGTCGGTTTTCGCAGCTCATAGCAGGACGAGGACACTGCACGGAGGAACAAGCAGGACAAATCGGCACTTGTTTGTCCTGTTTGTTCTGCTACGCGCGGCGAAAACCGATGGAAAACCAGGCTAGACCGATAGCTTGTCCACTGTCATCTGTGAACCCTACAAGACAGTGCTAGAATGTCTTTCGAGGAACTCATCGTTGCCGGGGCTGATAGCTTTATGGTTTTCTAGTTTGCGAACATATAGAGAAGCGCACTGCATGGTTAGAGCTATAAACATTAGAGATTTCTTTATGAACCGAGCGTTTTTCTTTTGTTTTGTTTATATACCCCTGTATCTCATTTACCAGGATGGAAGCTTGGGCGAGTTGGTGACGGTTTTCTTGCCACATAGCGCTAAACCGCCGTCCCGTGTGCCTCGCTGTGTCCCTGTCTTTTTAGCGCTATGTGGCCAGAATATCTCATTTACCCCATCGCGACGGCTTCGACGTAGGATATTTTGCCCCGCTTTGAAGAAAGAATGCTTTTGGTCGGTCTAGACATGCTGATGAGCTGCAGAAATTGGCCAGCGCAGTGGGATCATGCGCAGATAGCATACATGAATTTTACCTATGTGCCGTATATGCCGTATATGCCGTATATGCCATATATGCAGTTGCGCTGCAGAAGAGCCTTCTAAAACTATGAACTAAAACGTTTATTATTCCGCGCCCAGAGCTCTCCATGAAGCTCGCAAAACCAAATGCGGGCACTGCAGTACGCAAACGCATGTCATGCATTGCATTTCTCGGCAATTTGTAATGCAGTAAATTAATTGTATAAGTCAATAATTTAGCAATATAACTACACAAATACTTTGAAACTGTTCTTTTATACGATATAATTACTTATGAAATTATATGAATAAACGTAAAGACATTGCTAAATTGAGGCTTTCTGAGTGGTTCATTTTTGTTTTGTTCATCTGTTGACCTTATTATGCACTGTGAACCCCGCTGTGATTGCATGGATTGTGTTACGATGTATTTTAAGTCGAATGTGTATCTCCTGGTACGTTTTCAGGCTACATGGGGTGTACCCGGTTTTAATGCATGACGAAGCTAATGCTATAGTGTACCTCAGTCCATTGTTTCTTTGTCGCGTTCTTCGCTACTATCAGCAAAAGTACAGGGCCGAGGACAGCATAAGACATGTATTAAAGTCTTTTTCCTAGTTGTCTTCTTTCCCTATACGTATAGAGGTAAAAAAAGTGGATGAATAAATGAAACTCCTTTCGTTCGAATGCACTCCTACTTCTACCGAATCACTCAAATCGCACAAAGCAGATGCATGCAGCAATGAGGAAACGAATAAAAGACTCGTTTCGATCAAAC
>NC_139345.1:98505612-98681707 GCF_055883805.1 Amblyomma maculatum
AGCAATGAGAAAACGAATAAAAGACTCGTTTCGATAAAACAAACACGCTCTCCGACGCGCTATTGACTCGCAACCTCCATGAGCGACCCGCCCGGCCCACGGTGTGGCCCGGCACTTTTCTTGGCATTGACAGAAGTCTCGACTGAGCTCTTGGTTGTATTTCTAGCCTTATTTTAAACTCAAAATAAAAACTGGCCAGAATGTCACTGCGACATACAGAGTTTCGGAAAGCGCTAGCGATTTGAGAAGTATATATATAGGAGCGCGGAGAAGCAGTCGCTGCCCTTGCAGCAACTGACGCTTACCACTAATTATTTACAGTCAGGATGCGACTACCTTACTGATCAAATAATGAGCTTTATCGCTAGGTGAAGAAGAATATTCTATTTCGTTGAAGCCGGAGATGCGATTTTTTCTTCTTCTATTTACAGATTTGTATTTTTATAACTATCAGAGATATACGCCTGTGTGATCTGCGCAGACGGGTTGTACAGCAAGGAGGACATCATGTACGCAATCGACCTTAATCGAGCTAGAATTAACTAAAAAACTTTTTTTTTAGATTTGCATTGAGGGGCAATATGATAAAGTGGAAGTGAATAAATTGAAGGTAGATCCCTTAATTACACTGCGTTCATTTTTCTCTCCTATACTCGTCGCTCACGCTTCGTTTTCTGCGCAACTGTTGAGCGCAGCTAAAGTGTCGCCGGCTGGCGCACAGCGTGAGACGCAGCCTAATAATACCAACCTTTGTGGCAAGTAGGGGAGCCACCCCGAGGTAGTTCATTAGTCAGCACACGCAAGCAATCGAAAAAAAAAAAAAAGGCAACCCGTAGAATACAAAGGGACGCGGTAGGGTGGGGTGCACTGTACGGGACCCTGAACGACGAGAGCCCGGCACAAGGGGCTCCGCTCAGGACTGGGCCTCTTCGAAAACCGAGCTTCCGGACACCAGCGCGCCTCCACCCCCGCGGTTCTCTGCAGCCTCCTCAGCCAGTGTTGTCACGCCGGAAGCAGGGACTTCCACGGAATTAACCCGGAAACACAAAGGAAGCGGAACCGAGTCCATGGATAAAGATAAAAGCAAAGGAACCTATATAGTCTTTAGCGGAGGTGAATACGCACATACATACATGCATGTACACACGTACACTGCTAGGAAGAAAAGGGGGTGGTGGGGAGGGGGGGCTACTCACGCGTCACTTCCTGCATTCGCCGTCGCGAGCCGCTGCTGAAGGATGGACACGGAGCAGCAAGTGGGAAGGGCAGGGCAAGTCCGATGTCTCTCGCTGTGTTCCACCCCGGGCCCCATTCCGGGAAACACGCGTTCCTCGCCACGTTCCTAGACACGCGAGTGAGAGAAAAAGAAGGAGAATGAGAAGGAAAAGAAGCAATAGTTTCGAGACGTCACGCGGAGAACAAAACATGCGCGCAGCCTGCGCGCAGCGGGAAGCCGCGCAGTGCAAGAATTTGACAAAGCGAAGGACGACAGCTGTGTTTTTTCTGCTTTTCTCAACCTCTTGTCCGAGGACCAACGCTATGCACGTCTACCAGAGAGGACAGTGCCATCTCTCGAACGCGATAACTAAGATGGCCCCTTTGCTCCAAAGCACGCGTCCGCACGCTGAGACATCAAGCAGTGCTGAAGACGCACCACACCACTTCGTATGCCTCGCAGTAACGGTCAAATGACGGATCCGATATCCTATTATGCCACCGTGGGGACAAGCAGTTTCATACGATTTAGCCACTCATCATTCATCTCGATTATTGTTACTGGATTACAGATCAATATATTTTGAAGACCTAGATGAGAGCTCGGAACTTGCAGCATTCGCCGCTCGCTGATATCGCAGTTACGAATCCTCGTAATCACTCCGTGCTTTCTCTCACATCAGCGGCTAAACGTATGACGTAAATATATGACATGTAGTCGTACTGCCGTGTAATCTATTGCTTCTTGTTACGACTATTCATTTTCGATCAGTAGTTTTTCGGAGTTGACAATTTGGTTCATATAAATTTGGCTCATGTAAAGCACTACAGCAGTTTCAAACTTATGTGGTCGAAATGAACGTAAAACCTTGGGCCCACCTAAAGACAGGGTTTAGAGGTAGTATAGGGTCAGCAACTTCAACCAAATAGTTCCGCGAAGCTTTGTATGCATGTTTGTTTGTTTTGTTTTTTTCACTGTATTCTGTAGTACTATATAGTTCGTCATCGTCAGCCAGGTAAGCTGATCATTTTACGTGTGCCACGCGAACCGTGTCAACGTGAGCGTGTTCGCGTAATATACAGCTCAAATACATTGGTCACATTAAAGACCGCGCTCGAGAGGCTCTACGAGGTTCGAGGCTATCCGAGAATATGTACTCCCGTTTTCCAAAACGTCCTTGGGCACTTTCAGAGTTGTCATGGATGTCAGCCTCTGTGTTTCGGTTGGAAAGTTCCTCTTACAAGCCCTGCGGCGTAGAACTTTCTATTAACTCAAGCAATAGCGTCATGTTCAAAGTTTGCTGTGTTTTTTGGTCACTTTATGACAAGTGTTCCAGGTAGCTGGCTACACAAACTTTGTGCCCATATAAATATTGCCGGAGAATCTTGGAGTTTCGACGCAGCATGTTCTTACTCGAAAAGAGCGCTTTAATTCATTCTCGAAGCAAAAGGCAGGGATGATGGCTTGTCGCGACACCGATAAAGATCCAGACAGACATAAGCACTGAGCTTCTTTACATTCTTTTCAGTCCGTCTTCGATGTATTCGCCGCGAGATCGACCTAGAGGTGGCGCCACCGTAGCTCCGGTAGTGTGGATCGGCCGCCGGCGGCGCTCGCAGAAATGCACGCGGCGGCGTAGGTCTGCTTCAGAGTTTACGGCGGGTTTGTTAGCGATGAAAACGTGTCTTCTGCACTATTTCTGCAATGTTGTAGAAAAAAAATCTAAAGATTTCGCCAATGCAGCAGAAGAAGCGCGGATTTTAGGAAAACAAGGCATGCAACCACCAGTCTTCTAGATTTACTTTGCACGTTTCTTGCGCTGTACCACGCTCACCCGCCTAATACTTGGGCCGCCTAATGACAGCTTTGTTTTTCTTATCGACTTTTAAACAGTGTGCGCGTGTCTCGTGCGAGTGAGACAGGCTAATTTAGTGTCAAGCCCACGCAGAGACAAGGTTCGTGCTCTGACCTGCAGTACTTTAGGATGAATCGAGAAAGCCTGGTTTATTATATCGTGCTTGAGTCGAGGACTAAGCAGGTAAATGTAGCACTGACAGCGTACTGCATAGCGAGTTGCTTTAGACTGAGTGCACATCAACTCTGGCTAGACAACCACACACAAGTATTCCCCAAAAATGAGATCACGCCGACACGTTGTATAGGAAACTTCGCCGTACAGGAAAGCTGATTGTTCATATGTACAGCGCTGAGTGGATTGAATTTTCCGAGCTCATAAAGACGCGGATGCTTTTTGCGGCCACTCTCATAGAATGTGATAGTGTATTACTGCATGCGCCACTATCTAAATGATTTCCTGAAACCGAGCAAAATATAAGGGATTTCTGATCTGTGTGATGTTGATATATAATAGTAAATTAGTAGTGTAATTATTTTGTTTTGCAATGCCAAAAATTTTACCGTGTGAGAAAACTTTTACACACTTTGCAAAATTGACGATAATCAGCAATTTTCAGTACGTTAAAGTACAAGCTACGAATCACTCGCTTAATTCGAAGACATCGTCATAAACTGCGCATGGGCACTGTCATGTTCTGGCAAGCAATTTTAAATGCTGAAGATTTCTTTATCACTAATTATTGGGCAGTGACTAAATCTTATGCAAAGTAAAATATTAGGGTTAATTCCAAAACAGGTGCCGGATATAAAACTATTTCGAAAGAAATGGAGCTCATATCTTATCATGCGACTATAAAGATGTAACTAGACACTGATAATTAAGCCCGCATGAAGCTGTTTTACTCCCTTTGTCAGAAACGACGAGTTTGCTCGGAAGACAGCACTTGGACGAAAAGGGATTATAAAGATTATAATAGGCTACCAGTAAAGTACATTGATCTAGGTGTATTTTCTAATATTTAGTGTAACAATTAGGTGCAGGGAAGATGTTTCCCAAACATTCGAGCCTTTCTCTAAAGCAAAATGTGCTCACTAAAGCTTTTACGGATGCACAGAAGCATTCAACAGCAAAGCATATTGGCACGGGGTTTAACGCATGGAAGCGCATCGGCTATGACGGATGCTTGCAGAGGCTGGTTTTGGTGTCACTCTTTTTTTTTTTTTTCATTATTACCACCACATCCACCACGTGAGATTGTTTAATGTGCAGTCAAATCCCACAGCAGAGGAGCGCTTTTCAAAACGGTCGTGATTGAATCCCCCGTTCTCGAAATCAGCCGTCGAGCGCCCTTAACACTGAGATACCGCGACAGAAGCTCAAAAAAAAAAAAAAAATTCTCACACAACTCTATCATGCATACAGAAGGCATAGCCGGCATAGAGTTGCCTGTTCAAACTGCATTCTGCTATGAAGCAGTCTGCGGTGGCATATGTTTCAGTATCTGCGGTATTCCAAACAGAAACGGGATTATGCGATTTCTGAGCGTTTGCATTAACTTTTATTGACGGCAGCGACCTGTTTTGCTTTAGCAACGACAGTACCACTTCGTTTGAGACACCTCATGTCAAGGAATCTCAAGCGCCGAAGACCGCGATGGATGATGTCCTTATCCAGCATGACATACTCGATACGGACAAGTATTTTTTATGGAGCGTGGGGTAATAGTCTTCATATTTATTTTGCAAGAGATATAGGTAAGCAAAAGCTCACAGGAATTGCGAAACGAACAAAAACACTCCTGTAGACGCCGCATGCGCGCGCGTAAATCACTGCGGGCTGCCACGCGACGCGAAAACGCAGCCACACTGAGTAGGTTTCGCCGCTGAGCCGCAAGGTGGTGACTCTGCTCGATCTCGAGGCCAATACTAGTCTACTACATCACTGCTATGCGTGCAACAACACCAACTCATACAAATCGCAATTATCTGTGTTCAGAGCAAGCCTTCTCAATTTTGCCAACCTGGCACGCTTGCTTTATCTCAGTCGGTGCAGAAAACAATGCAGACTCGCCGGTTTTTAACACAAACTTAATCAGTATTTCCTCACACTTCTGTCAAGCTAACCGTGCAAGCAAGTGCGACAGCGTGGTATCTGAAAATCGCAAAAATGTGATGGTCTGTTCCCTACCGTATGCTACTCTACAAGTGTTCCTCGCATTTAAACACAATTAATCTTAGACTGGTTTTAACACTACTGCAGCCGGAACGCTGAACTACATTTTGCTACGCATTTTCCGTTGCTTCACCGCACCACCCTAATCGCTTCTACAATTTCCATGCCGGCGAGAACCATACTTCTCTCCAACAATTCAGCCCACGAAAGCTCTCATCTCGAGTCGACATAAAGCACAAAATAAGAGAACGTGGATGTTACAGGAAAGGAAAGAGGAAATGAAAGCGCAAAAATTCAGCCAGCCACCGGCGAGGAGGAGAGAAAGCGCTACCTAACTGCGCAGCCTGAGCGACCAAGCGTGACTCTGAGCAGACTAGGCCGGAGACACGGCGGTCGGCCGGAAGATATATAGCGACAGTTGGAAGCGTCGGAGAGATTCACGGGAAAACTGGGGCCACCGGGACCCGGGGGACATCAATGCCTCCTTTCACGGAGACATTCTCTAATTGTCTCCTCCTCGCCCAGAACTCTCCTGATCTTTGCCGTTCATTTCGGCGGCGCTCCTCGTTACAGCGCGAAAGGCTCTCTGCACCGAATCCCCAAGAGAGGCCTTCCTTGTTCCGGGCGCCCCACAAGGGGCTCCTCTTAAGAGTCCAATGTCACGAGACAATGCCAGGGGAACACACAGTTGGGGCCCTTTCTCGCGCGTTTTCCGGTTAAAGGCGGACTGCGCGTTGGGCTCTCTTCTTCAGCCCTTCACGTTAGCCCTCGAATGTTTCCGACGTGAGTCCAGGGTGTGTCGAGGTCCGTAGCCGCGGTTTTATTGTGTGTACATGCATTATTTGCGCATGTGCTAGAAATATACGAGAGAAAGTGAGTGAGAGAGGAGAGAGAGAGAAAGAGAGAGAGAGAGAGTGGTGGAGTGAGTGAGTGTGTGTGTGTAGCCCTGTATACATGGACTCGACAGAGTCGGGTCAAGTAAGCCTGTCGAGTAAAAACCAGTTGTCGGGTTCATGTATACGCAGTCGGGTAGAGTAAAATAGCCGCGGAGCGGTTCGCGTTAACTCGCTTGCAGGGGGTAGGTTAACTCGCTTGACCCGCTTGTCTAAAAGCATGTAGACACTGTCGAGTCAGGGAGTCGAGTTATGGCGAACTCTGGGATTAAAAAGCAACCGGAACGGCGAGGAGCGTCAGCGAAGTTGAAGGCTTTTTAGCCCTCATCAACGATAATAAATAATAATCGAAGCTCTCGATACTAAAAGGCAACGGAATCAATTACGAGTAAGAAACTTGCTCAATAACTTCAAATCTCGACGCTACTCGCCGCTGCGATACTTACTCGCTAGAAAGCGAGTTCATGTAGACACCAATCGGGTCGAGTAATGGTGACCTCGCTTACTCGACGCTTACCCGACCCGGTGCTGTCGAGTCCATGTATACAGGGCTTGTGTGTGTGTGTGTGTGTGTGTGTGTGTGTGTGTGTGTGTGTGTGTGTGTGTGTGTGTGTGTGTGTGTGTGTGTGTGTGTGTGTGTGTGTGTGTGTGTGTGTGTGTGTGTGTGTGTGTGTGTGTGTGTGTGTGTATGTGTGTGTGTGTGTGTGTGTGTGTGTGTGTGTGTGTGTGTGTGTGTGTGTGTGTGTGTGTGTGTGTGTGTGTGTGTGTGTGTGTGTGTGTGTGTGTGTGTGTGTGTGTGTGTGTGTGTGTGTGTGTGTGTGTGTGTGTGTGTGTGTGTGTGTGTGTGTGTGTGTGTGTGTGTGTGTGTGTGTGTGTGTGTGTGTGTGTGTGTGTGTGTGTGTGTGTGTGTGTGTGTGTGTGTGTGTGTGTGTGTGTGTGTGTGTGTGTGTGTGTGTGTGTGTGTGTGTGTGCGTGCGTGTGCGTGCGTGCGTGCGTGCGTGCGTGCGTGTGTGTGTGTTTGAGTGAGCGAGCGAGCATTTGGATAGTAAACGGTTTTCTTATGAACTAATGAAAAGGAACGAAGGGGCGTTTTTCGCGGGATGAGAAATTTTGCCTGGGAAAACCGTGCTGAAGCCTTTTTTCTTTTTTCAAACTCAAAAGCACACAAAAATACGATTACATGGTTCAAATGGGACATCCTATCTCCCCCTCACCACCCTCCTCTTTCTCCGAGCCGACCAAGAACAACAAATCCGCCTCTGCTCACAACGAACCCTCTAGGGGCGTCATTTTACGAGCATGGTTTCAACTATGCAGACCTGCCATTCATTCGGATTAAAAGAAATAGTAAGGAGAAAAAGCTAAGCTTAACGGCGCTAACTATAACGTTTATGGCTTCTTGACAACTAAGATCCTTTTTTCTTTAGCAGTTCTAACCTTGCCCACTGTAAGTATTTGTTGTTGTTTTTTTTTTTTGTACTTAGAACACTGCGAACTGCTTAATCAAATAGATCGCACGCACGGGGCCGTATTATCCAGGGTGCAAAGGGTTCAAATGAACCGGGCCCTCCGCTCGGAAAAATGCGAATTTCGAGGTTTGGTCTGAAAAATGTCAACCCGTCTTCCTGATTTCCCATGATTAAAGTTAGAGCTTATGTATTGCAATGTCGAATGCTTCAAAAGCTGTTTGCATCGTACGGTAAATCCCAAAGCCAGCCTCGTATTTCGTGGAAATTATGTGCAAAATGTAAATTTATATTACTGAATATTTCAGCTTTATTTCAGGACAGTTCAGTAGCGATACCATTTTCTACAGGCGCCTACATTTCGAAAAGCTTTAGCGCCCCACGTTGTGACAGAGCTCGGAGTAATAAACATTATCTGCTGTACTTTATTCAGCATATAGAACATATCGTAGTTCCTGTGGAAGCACTGCCTTAAATGAGCTTCAATTCGTCTTGCTGGATAAATTCACAAAACTATTAGATTGGTAGCGTATTTACGGTAAGAATTCAAAAACAGCTTATGAACAAGACCTATCTCTACTTCTGTGCTCACAGAGCCAATCTACTGCGCTATCGAATTAGCAAAACGATAACCACTCGATGAATTTATTTTTCATGAATTCGCGTTCTGATTTTTGAGGGTGAATGTTATATATCCTGCAATTCCCTGGATTAGCTTAGTCTAGATGTCGGTTTGTTCGTGTTCTCTGCAAGAAAGTATATGCTTACACGATGTTCATAGATTCTCGCCGATTCTTCGAGTAAATATATGGCGCGTGTTCTCTGTAGGAAATTCTAAAACGCATGAAGTTTCAAACTGACAAAACAAGGCGGGGTAGGGTAGGTGGGGAAAGTGGGGTAATAGGGGTCCACTTAATAAATTTATTTTTGAACCGGGCCTTCATCCCTGTTAATCCGCTCCTGCGCACGCAGCCTAACTTTCTTTTTTTTTTTTAATTCACGGCTATATAGTTAAACGCTTGACTCTGTTCATGTCCGGCGTAATAGATGTCATCTTCGCTGCACGCGCTTCAGTAGCATAGAGTAAATGAATGGCCCATTTTGAAACCGAGGATTCCACTGGCACTCATGCTTGCTCCCACTCCTCCCCCCCCCCCACTCCCCTCCCCCCCTCCCCCCCCCCCCCACACACACACACGCACACATTTTTTTACAAGCTCCGCTTGGCCGCTATTTCACAGACCACTCGTTTAGCGGTTCACTTAAATTACATGGCTCTTTCGAAAGCTTGTTATCTACGGACGTGACTTACACGCGTCGTTAAGTGGTATCGTGTGTACGCGCTCTGGCTCCTGAAGCCCCAGTCCACAGTCATCGCAACACATTCCCTGTCTCCCGCTCAACGCAACTCGGCGAAGCCAGACGACTATAACGACCACAAGAAAAAAAAGGTCTCGTGTAAGCCTTTGCCAAGACACGCGACCGTTAGAAAAGATACCCAAACCGGAGTGCAAGGGCGCCCCATACAAAAAAGAGCGCTCTGCAAGCAGCCTTGAGCTCCCTCTCCAAGAAAGCATAATTTCTTTGGAAAATTCGCCGTCTAATTCATCAGCGTAATTCAGCCTAATTCAAGATGCAAAGAATATTAGAGGGTCATGCATGTTCGCGCAGCTATATATGAATATTTTTTACGAATCAACTCTCTCGTTATAGCCGGAATAAGGCTGTCATTCGAGCGAATTTTTTCAAAAAGAACGCCAGAGAGCGGAACTATGGGCTTCTCAGATCGCCGACACACCAACCGTGCCTGGTTGCGCCGTTCTCTCCAGCATTGGCTGCTCCCGCCGAGAACGCGTTGCACTATGGTTGTCGCATCGTTTCCAGGATTTGTGCGTCTGAATGCTACCTTCTCGTTTTTTGTTCTTCTTTTTCTTCTTCTTTAAGCCAGCATGGACCACCTTGCGACTAGGACCACGTTTTTTTTTGTTTGTTTTTTATTGTTATAACTTATTTTGATTTTTAAAAAAGTGTTTTCTTTTTTTTTTTCGAGCTTTTGCTCTCTTTTATTTCTTTTTAATTGGCTTCAAGCCTGGCAAAGCTTTTGCTTGTCCGGACTCACTCTCCTTTTTGTATGTTTATTTTTTTCAGTTCGATAAGACGAATAAAATGGTAAAATATTTCTAGGACCTCTAAAACCACAAATGGCGCGTGTTCGTTTGACGCGGGCTACGCGCCCTGTCGCACGCTCGTCTCCTTGATAGCCGGCTGTCCATTGATAGTTGCCTCAAACTGCTGCTAGAGGTCTGTGGCAAACCTTGCACAGAATCCAACAGAATCGGCTATATATCGGGCGCAGAATGCGACCGACACAGCTATCCGTTTTCCCAAGACAAAAGAACCAGAGAAGGAAACGAAAGCGATATCATAAACGATAGAGAACCAACGACGTAACAGAGACAAGACACCACTTACCTCTTTTTTTTTTTCTCACATTCGCACCACCCTCACGGCGTGATCAGGGTACCCACCCTGAACTGCGGCAGTTCGCAGTCCATGCGGCTGATGACAGAAGCCGGATCGCATTGTGCCAGATGTATAATTAACACGCAAACATTATTTCGCACATTAATGCATGCTAATTAAGACAAGTCAGGCTAATTAAGATATGTCAAATCGATATAATCGACAAAACTAAAGTATACAGCTAATTCATGCTGATATCATTCAATTCTATAATAACACAATCAACGATGCGAATTGAAACTAATCATAATAACTTAACACCATTTGCTGTTATTAATTAACTTCTGGTCACACTGATTTCAATGATAAATTACCATCATCGTAAATTCTAATAAACATCAGTTACCAGACCAGAACAGAAGCACTCAATAACATTAGACATCAATGCTAAATAGCATTCATAAATTTACTTTAATTCACAACAAATGACGGCAATCCCAAAAAAAGGGATTACGTACCTTATGTGCTCCCAGTAATTTTTATAGCTATCCTTGTAAACAAAAAAAAAAAATCTGAGCATAAACATATATGGGGAAAACATAAGAAATGATTATGCTAATTTAGATGATTGCAGAGAAATGGCAGAGACGTAGAAACAAGGAGTGATAATAAACTTCTTCAAAGCGATGAGTTGCACACCGCTTGCATTGAACTATAGTCTTATCCAATTTTTTTATTATCCACGTTAGGCAAATGCATATCACTCAGGAAATGTGTACCTGCGGACAAGCTATTGCACAAATAAATGCAATAATGCTCATTTGTATTGTGAACGAATTAAGAGAAACTGTCATAACACTGAAAATTCAGGCTTGTTTTGTTCATTTCTTGTTTAAGGGGAATACCCTAATTTAGTGAAATGCGCAAGAGGCGTTGTGAAATGTTTTATTTTTTTTCTTGCTTTGTCTGGAGCACACAACACTGACTCCAGAGATGTTCCGTCTCCTCAGCAGCGCGGTTACACCTACGACGTTTTGATCTTATTCAGAGACACCCGAGCAAACAAACCAGCAGTATAGTTATTCTTAGTTCCTTTATCCCTTGTCTAAAACCGTAATTCTCCCACTCGTTTTTAAATGGAACACAAATACCGAGCATAACCGAGATTTTTTTTTTTTTTATAGTCTAAGTGTCATATATGCTCCTTATTCCAAAATACGCTTATTTGCGTATAAAAAGAAAAATGGGGAAATAGGGCGATAAACATCCTAGCATTTTCAGGCCCACTTGATATATCCCGCCACTTGTTGGCAACCAAATGTTTCCTTGTGCGAAATGTTTCAGACGTATAGGCAGGTGTATAACCTTCACAAAGGCGAACAATATCCGTGCCATAGAGGGTTTTGCTTTAGAACGTTTTTGTAACGTTTAACCAGCAGGACTCTGGTGAGGCACACTGCCGTTAATCCAGACAAAATGATTCATGGCTGAACCCACGAATCAGCCAACGTGTGAAAGACGTCTCCACAGACTTAGTCCATGTTATTACTTCAAGGAGTGCAACGGGACTTTAGTTTTCTGCTTTATATGCCACTTCATGGAGAGCTCGATATTTAGAGTTCTTGATTCTTTATTGTCTGCTTTGGAAATTTTGTTTTCAATCTGCTATCTCCATCTTATACACGCAATCTACACTGGCAACTCATAAAAGTGGTTCTAAACACACGGGAAATGAAATAAAAAAATATTTAAGGATATTTTGGTTGCGAGCTCACGAACATATGTTCAGCATGGATAAAAGACGTTTTCCCTGCAAAATTCAAAAACTCGCAGTTTGAAAAAACTGTGTCGTGAGTGAGCACGCGCACTACTGTGTTGTCAGGGCTAGCATCTGCTTTATTGTCGACACGCCAGCAAGAAGCCATCGGTAGCTGCTAACATATGCTTTCTTTCTACACAAACAATTCAGTCCGAACAGCGCAAGTAACAGTATCAACGAACAAACTTCTGAATGAGTGCTGCGGGCTTAAAAGTTGTGCTCAATCGCGTTTGACCGCTTGATAAGGTTATGCAGCATAGGGGGATTTAGCGTAATAGCGCAATTTGTAATCTTCCATTGGACTACAGCGATCCGCGCTTCCTTCAGGAGCTATCTATGCAGGCACATATATATAGGTCGCTCGCCGAAACGCTAGAAGCTGCGAGAGGCGAGCTCTTGTCAATGCATCGGCAGAAGACTGTGGTGATGCTATAGGTTTATTTTTACACGGAGGGACCGGATCGACACCTCTCGGGTATTCCCGCAGATGGGACCTGGCGTTAGCGAGTACCGCATACCTTATAAACTGATATAAATTTAAAATTCCTAGTTCAACCGGTTACACTGCTTTTGATGGCAGCGGCTCGAGCCGAGATATATGCTTCCAATTCCGGAATTTTATAAAACGTGCTAAGATATTGCAGTGAGTTAACAGAGACAGCAGAATCTTTGAAGAAGCATCAGAAGCGTGCTCTGCACCTTGACAAAGACAAATGCTCTTCTCGAAATGTTGTTTGGTAGCTTGTTTTCTTTCTTCTTCTTCTTCTTCTTTTTTTTTTGCATAGTGTGCAGTGAGCAGTCCTTTGCATGCGGATTTCCTTCCAGTTTTTCACTACGCTAGCGCCGTTATTATTAAATAAAACTTCCTTCTAAGTTAAAGTTAAATTGGTTCACAGGAAGGGAAAGGCGCAGTAACTGTCACACTTGCTCTGTGGACACCCGAACCGCGCCGTAGGGGAAGGGAGGAGGGTGGGAATGAAAGTGGAAAGAGAGAAAGAGGAGCCGTAGTGGAGGGCTACGGAGTAATTTCGACCACCTGGGGATCTTTAACGTGCGCTGACATCGCACAGCACACGACGCCCGTGGCTACGTACAGCGCACACATACTAACCACAGTACGAAGCAGAGTGAGCCCTGTCTTTGTAGAGAATACAGGAACCAATTCGTAAATAACGAAATATGGAAGCAATCACCAAATCGAATTGTGAAACATGAGACCATTTTCGCTACTGCACAGTTGACATTGCAATCAGGGCACCACGAAGGCAACCAGTACGTCCTGACGCGGCCACATGGGTGGGCACTATAGCTCCAACCGCCACTAACTCCAAAGAGTACCGCACGGCGGCGCATTGGTCCGCATACGCCGCCATCATATGACCATCTATAGTTCAACGGTAGCCCCTTGTGTTGTGCACCGAAGGAAGACTGCGGTGTCGGCGGCAGCGTTTTCACCAGAGGCAGCCACACTTCGTCGTCGCCGCTACTGCAGCCGTCGCGGAGATAATCAGCGGAGGCCGCCGGACGCGCTTCCCCGCCTGGCTTCGCCGGCAGCGGCCCCAGCGGATGAATGAGCAAACAACGAACGGCGCTGTGTCCGTCGTCCACGAAGGACGAGGGCACTCCCTAGCGCCCGTGTTACGGCACTAATGACCGCTCTCTCCCACCCGCCTACATTCCTCCACTGCGACACGAGCGCACACGGCTTCCCAGGAAGCTCTCTTTGCCGGCGGTGTCTTCTTTGATTTGCGTTATCGCGAGCCCGCAAAGGGCCGCTGTCTGATACGCAATGATAACATGGCGCCGGCACGGGAGACGAAGAGTTTAGGCCTTCTACGAACTTTGCACTGTTTCCTTAAAGCTTTCGAGGTTGGATACGTATGTTGCACTGACCACGTAAACCGCCCTCAAGTTATGACATTGACATGACCGACCTTGTCATGGGGCTTCTGCATAAAATAATAGATTCAGGGAAAATATCACATGGCATCAATCTGAGTATCGCCACCTTCCACGAGATACATACACCTTCCCATAGTTGTATCTTGAAGAATTAGCGATACCCAAATTAGATAAGCTTCATCCTTACCTGCGTACGTCGCCCATGATCCTTGCCCATCTGCAAAGGCACATACTACGATATGCCAGGGAAAGCAGTGGGTACCATTTTGCTACGGCTGCGCAGGAGACTCGATTATCACGGGAAGAACACAGTCTGAAGAAACTGAACAAGAAAGCGACGTGAAAAATGTCTAAAAATTGAAGACCGAAAACAAGGATCGTATTCCCTCGAATGTTCAGCTAAGCATGCGCGCCCGGATATTCTAGAACCGCGACGTGTCGACAGTAATGGACACTGCGTACGTCGCTTATTTGTTTTCCTTGCAATCCTCGTTTTTTGTTATTTTTTCCTCACTTCGTCTTTTCTTTTTGCATCTGACCTCGCCTTCGGTCTGAGACAAATAGCCGCTCATGCTAGGCGCACAGCGGCCGCAGCGGTTCTCCTGGAAACGAGGACCAATTTGTTCCCAGGGCAGGCGAATAACACGCCAAGAGAAGCGCTCGGGCCAGGGGCCCTCTTTGAATAATGAGCCGTGGCCCGCGAGCCGAAAGGACGGATCGAGACGCGGCCCGGTCGTGCCGCTGGCTTTAGTGGTGATGGCGGAAAGGCGAACCTGCGCCTCTCCTCCCTCTCTTTGCGTCCATTGGATTGAGAGCAGTCAAAGGGACCGCCGCCGGGTAATACGATCCCTTGGGGAGAGATACTGCACGCGTGGCCGCGCGCGACCCCCTTGCTTCTCCGAAGAAGGTGACGCGCTTCATTTGGCACTGCGGCCACGACGTGGATCTTGTGCGGTTGCAAGGAGAGCGCGGTGCACGGTGCAGGATTAGCGTGAAGCGCCGTTTTATTGCGGGGTTGGGTCGGTCGTGGATGTTTGTTTTCCTTTCCGTTTTTCTCGGAAACTAGACGGTTTTGCAGCGGAGTGGAGAAAGCGCCAATAGTATTTCTTGGTTCTCAGAAATCAGTCTTTCTGGCACCTGCTTTCGTGTCACCGAGAGTGAGCATTATTAATTATTTATGCAGCCAAGCAGCTTCTTGAATTTCTGTCGGCTTTAGCGGAATTCAGAAAAATAGCTCACAGGACAAAAAAAAAAATAACAATAAAGGGAGCCTGGCAGTCGCGCACATTTCACAGAGGGTGAAATTGCACAACTTGTTTACGATGCAATACCGAGAAAAAGTCCCTATATTTCTGCAAAACGCATGCATTAATATAGTTTAGCCTGCCACAGTACTATCCGTGCAGTGCAGCGAAGCAAGCCGAAGTAATGACAGCGTCACACGTTCAACTCCGTCTGGTTCGATAATAGGCGGACGTGAAGGAAAGATGCAAGCGTCGCGAGATATTACTTGTTAAGCGCTCTTTTTCTTTTCCTCTTCTTCTTCTTATTTTTTTGCGCTGGCAGGCTTACGCCCTTATTCGTTTTCTTTTTTTCCTTAGACATTTTTGCTCTTCGGCGACAAAGTAACATCAGTAACATCGGGGCTTTCGAATTTCCGATCGTGATCGCAAACTTCGACCATTAATGCTGGTTAAGCAGTCAATAAAAGAAAAATAAAATGCAAAAAAATGGGGATTCAAAGAAAGCCAAATGCCTTAGCTGAGAAACCTCTTGCCTCGCTATTTGTCCATATATTTTATTTCCCAAGTATATCCCCATACTTAATGCAGACTACAATCATAATGCAATGCAGGAAAGTTTTCAGCGCGCTGTTACCCTGGTGTCACAAACGCGATATACAGTATGCGGCGAGGTACTGGACGCAAGTGTCCAGATAAAGTACCAGACAGGGCCGCTGATCGCAGCGTCAGCGTCTATGCAGTGGTGAAAAAAAAAAAAAAAAGCGCATACCTGAACGCCGCCATTGCGATAGCAGCCATGATACTTCCCGGCGCGTTTCTCTGGCGCAAGCCGTTCGCTTGGCCTGAGCTGTCTCACCGCTGCTTGCAGCGGGGGCTGGCCTGGCATCGAATTTTTATCTGTTGTAGGCCGTCATTGCACACGCCACCGCTGGTGGTGGACGACGGCTGTTGTTGCGGCGCGCGTCTTTCTTTCCCTCTTGCTTTCTTTTTCTTCTCTATATTCTCTTCTATCTGCACGAGGCAGCGGAGGTGGCTCAGCTACAGAGCCAGTAGGAGGCCCGTGCATTTTCTTTTCCTTCTTCCTACAGCCACAACAACAACAACAACAGCTGTCTCTCCGCATCGCCAGAAGCATCGCGCCGTCGCACTTTATCCTTGAGCCATGTCCATTGCATCAGTGCAGGAGCGTAGTCCAAAATTATTGACTTATCAATACCATTGGCGCAATTTATATCCTAACAAAGTAGTGAGGAAATTGTTGGACTTTCACTTTATGTTGAAATGCTGTGGAGTGAGCGGTACATCAGACCAAATTGCCAACCTTCGCTGGATCATGGAAAAAGCAAGAGAGTTCCAGAAACCCATTTACTTCTGCTTTATTGATTATGCGAAAGCGTTTGACTGCGTAGATCACAGCAGATTGTGGCAAGCTCTCCAAGAGATGGGAGTTCCAATTCACCTCATCTGTCTCCTCAGGAACCTTTATGAAGGGCAAGAGGCCACAGTCAGAACTGGGCATGGCCTTACTGATTGGTTTCCGATTGAGAAAGGGGTAAGGCAAGGCTGCATACTGTCGCCCTGCCTATTTAACCTATATGCAGAGTGCATCATGAGGAAGGCCGGTCTGGACGAGTCTTCAGCTGGAGTGAAGATTGCTGGAAAACGTATCAACAACCTTAGATATGCGGATGATACCACTTTAATGGCAGAAAGTGAAGTGGAACTCAAGAGACTTCTGATGCGCGTACAAGAAGAGAGTGAGAAGTTTGGGCTTAAACTGAACATTAAAAAGACGAAGATCATGGCGTCTTGCCCTATCAAGTCCTGGAGCATCAATGGACAAGAAGTGGAAGCTGTGACAGATTTTCTGTTCTTGGGCGCCAAGATTACCTCGGAAGGAGACTGCAGCCATGAAATTAGGAGACGCCTGCTTCTGGGAAAGAGAGCAATGGTTAGCCTTGACCGCCTAGTAAAGAGCAGAGACATAAGTCTACCAACCAAGATCCGTATAACCCGTGCTATGGTCTTTCCAGTTGTGATGTATGGATGCGAGAGTTGGACTGTGAAAAAGGCTGACCGCCGAAGAATTAACGCGTTTGAATTGTGGTGCTGGCGAAGACTCTTAAAAGTTCCTTGGACTGCCAGAAGATCAAATCAGTCGATATTGTCGACCATAAACCCTGACTGCTCATTGGAGGGTCAAATTCTAAAGTTAAAGCTCAGCTACTTTGGTCATCTGATGAGAAGAGAGGAGTCGCTGGAGAAAGATTTGATGTTGGGAAAGGTTGAGGGTCGCCGGAGAAGGGGTAGGCAGCGAACGCGATGGTTAGATGGCATTCTCCAGGCATTCCAGATGAAGCTATGTGATGTTAAGAAGATAGTGAGAGACCGGAAAGCGTGGCGTGACATGGTCCTATAGGGTCATGAAGAGTCGGACACGACTGAACGCCTGAACTGAACTGAACTGAACTGAGCGGTACATCACTCGAGCACTGCATGGCTATTCCATCGAAGGCACTCGGGAAGCAGTTTTCTCACTTTAGATTGCGTAATTAGGAAACGCAAAGCGAATTCCACGATCGATTAAGGCGAACGCCAGAAAATATGTAAAACCTCGGGGCATTAATTATCACCATTTATTTAGCGAAGAAAATGCGACAGCGCGCCCTATACCGCTTGTATATCACACAAATAAACGACTGATGGGACGAATGGGATAAGCAACGAAAAAAGTACGAACGAGTTACGTGCAAAAACCGGAACAAATTCTGCCGTTCTTTAAGGCTTCTTTTTTTTTTTTACCTCAAGCTAGCCCAGCAGCTATCAATATTTGCACGAACCCCGACTTCACGAACGACTCCGCGATCCCCAAAAACGCGTAACCAATTGCACCCGCCATGCCCCCTTTACGCGTGTCATCAGGGTTTTAGACATGCAAACAATGGCGAAGCCAGTTGGCACGCTGCGAAGTTCACCAGGTGGGCTGCTACCGCCGGCACTTCCATCAACATAACGACCCACCGGCGTACAGCGTCTTGCCCTACGCCGACGAAGCGAAAGTGAGGAACTAGTTAAGTAAGGAAAAATTAACCGAACTAGGCATCGTGCATGGTCCATACGAATAGCAAATACCACCCTTCATTTCTTGTCGCCGTAATCACGAACAAAAAGTCTCACTGCGTCATTGCAATACGGCGACATATGGGCAAATCACGTTTACTAAGAACCTGTAATTAACGGAATTCCTTACCCGCATTATAACCTAGCATTAATGATGCCATTAAGGAAAAAAGGTCCATACAACGCTATGTAATGTGTTTGTGTTCATTAACGTCATGATTTATTATGCTGCTTTGGTGCACCACATCACATTACTGTTGATAAAATTTATAATGTAGTTTTAGGAAAATTGTCATCAACTTGGTTATTGCAGGAAAACAGCCGTTCTTGTTTCCTTTTTTTCCGAGAAGGACGTGTTGGGCATGGTCTATCGGGGGTGCACATGAAGAGACTGGCGAATAAGAAGCTAGGCCATGAGTAACCGTTAGCAGCTGGACGTCATAAGAGGTCGATGTGGATTTATCGCAAAATGTGGCCCGATCGTCTGAGAGATGGAAGGCCACGAAACTCGGGACAGCTTGGAGGACTGTGACCGACGTGTTTGGTCAAAAAGCAAAACAGGGATATGCATGGAGATGCAAAGCCCCCCCTCCCCCCTCCCTTTTATGCTCCATGATACTCGGTAAGCACGTACTTGAAGATGCGGGGACGGAAAGAAGGGTGCTTGCTTTGTGCTGTGGCTTGGGTACAAATTAGACGTCAACCTGCTGGGCGATAGGTCAATAGGCTTTGCCCTTCACATTCAAGGTCGCCTCCCTACCGTCCTGTGTGCACACAGGAAGTCGCGCCGACAGGCG
Organism: Amblyomma maculatum; assembly: GCF_055883805.1. Classification (NCBI taxonomy): domain Eukaryota; kingdom Metazoa; phylum Arthropoda; class Arachnida; order Ixodida; family Ixodidae; genus Amblyomma; species Amblyomma maculatum. The sequence goes on from NC_139345.1 coordinate 98,524,563, forward strand.
CCAAGCGTAACAACGGGACGAGACAAGTCGCCGGGCAGAACCGCACCCGCGGTCATGCGCAGCTCGTCGCGCGGCAGGCCCCATTATTCTTTGTAAATACCTGTAGACAGCTCGGGACATTTGGGTAAAGATAGCTTGACAAAATACAAAAAAAGACGAAAACAAATGACACCAAGTTAAATTTTTCCTTCGGTGCCCAGTTCATTTTGGCCCAGGTAGAAAAAACCTGTACCATTCGGCCAGCAGAAGAAGGACGACGCGAGAACAGGTAGCAGTCGTGTTTTTTCTTTTTTTTTTTTTTTTCTTAAACGAGGAGTCCTTCTTTCTCTCTGTTTTCTTCTGCAGCGGATACTGCACGGCATCCTGCCGACTGTCGACGTAGGCGGTTGGCCCTTGCATATGGATTCAAATGACGGTGTCTTTTATTGCGAAAGCAATACTACTCTAGGTTTCGAGCCTTCAGCGTAGAGCGGCGGGTAGCCACGTCTTACCCACGTGACGCTGTGACGTCACACCCCACGTGACACTAGGTTGAGAGCTGGGCTACCAAATCAAGTGGTCGGCAGGAGCTGCCAACTTGGGTCTCTCGTTTCACATGGGACGGTTATGTCAGAATCAGCCTGCTAGGACCCTGGCATTCACGTTACCCCTATAGGCCACTAAGGCACGTTCATAGGTTAAAGCGGGGCTTTATATGTGGGCTCAATCAAGTGTGTGTCTCTCATAAAACACATAAGTGCTATGAAGGCTTTGCCGTTAGACGCCTTCTGTGGCCATGGGCCGAGGATTTTCTCCTCTGTGAAAGGACGGCTGTCAAGATGGTCCAGAGCCGAACGCAACGCATATCTTTCACTTGAAAAAGCAGGGCACTCGCAAAGGAGATGCTGTGTGGTCTCTTCGCAGCCGCATCTTTCACAGTTAGGGCTATCCGCCATTCCCATCACATAAGCATATTTTTTGGTGAATGCAACACCGAGCCACATACGGCACATCAGTGTTGATTAAGAAACTGTGACTGTGCTCCTCGCCGCCTTACCTTTCCTATCATTCTCTTCTATCTTTCTCCTTTAAACTCCTCATTCCCCTTCCCCAGTGCAGGGTAGCAAACCGGAAGCTTTCCTGGTTAACCTCTCTGCCTTCTCTCTCTCTCTCTCTCTCTCTCTCTCTCTAGAAAAATAAAAGAAGAAGAAGAACACTCGGTCACCCGCAGCTAATGCTTTCGCTCAATATTTGGTTCGGCAGCGTTGAACCCTTGTAACTTTTTTTTTTTGTTCATCCTAGCTGTTAGCCTGGCAAAAGCGTTAAATAGAGCGTGACTGTACGGCATTTTTAGTATATTTCTCGGAGAAAACGAGCATCGTCAACGATTAACCCGTGTTCAAGAAGGTGTTGTGCATGTCAACCACATCGACAGCTCTTTAACGAAAAGGGAAACATATCCGATTGAACATATGGTAAAAATGTTGGCTCTTCAGAAGTTGGAGACGGCTTTCTATGTAAGGCTCTTATCACAGGCAGGCAATAGGGTAAACACCGTCACACGGCGATTGAACGCCGGCCCATATGATTCCGAGTATTCAATTCAATTCAGTTGTTTATTTCCGTAAAAAAATATGGAGGAGGCCAAGGGAAAACGCTGCACGGAAGAAACTTGAGGGGCCCTTGACCACCTCACAAGCAGCAGCGTTCGGTAAATATGCGTATGGAAAGCTAATTGTATTTGGGTTGAAGCCATTTTGGCGGAAAGGTAAAGCGTGAGAAATGATAGCAGTAAAAATTTATTGTTAGCAAGTATATGTCAGTGCACGGTAAAAATCCCCAGGTGGTCGAAATTATTCTGTAGGCCTCCACTACGTCATCTCTATCTCTCTTGTACTTTTCACTCTTCCCTTACGGCACACTTCATGTCTGCACGGAGATGTGTGACAGACACTACGCCCTTTTTTTTATTTTTTCCTGTAAGAAAAATTTTCATTTTAAATCTTCATTATTTTGCACTAAAAACGCACAGTATATGGACGTCTTTGCGTTCCCCCTGCACCAAAGTGAACAATGTCGTCGGATAGCTATACTGACGAGAAGAACTATAACCTGATAGTAATTAGTTACAATTAATTGTGTAATCTAAAATACATAGTGCAGTATAACATTGAATAGCTATACTGACGAGAGCAAATAGGACCTATAGTTTAGGTGAGTAATTCGCGACAGAAATTGCAATACAGTATATCGTTGGATAGCTGATGACGAGCACATGTAGCTGCAGCACTGCTTGGCCAATTCCAAACCACGCAAAAGAGACCTTACGCTCGATAAATTACGCTTGACCATCATGAACCGCCACCACCGAGATTCTAACTAGGCCTTTGCATCACCTTCTCTCCCATCAGCGAACGTCACAAGCGGATGAGCGATAAGGTATCAGCCACTGAATCTGCACGTACAAGCTTGGGTAAAGGGACGAGATGACATCATGTGACTCGGCTCAGATTCGCGCTCGCACCTTCATTTACTGGTACTTTATCGCCATCTGCCTGTCGTGACGTATATAGGCTGCTGGGGTGCGAAGGCCTTGCCAAGATCTCGGTGGCGACGGATTAACCCCACCACAATTTTTTTCTTGGGTTTCCCCCTCTGCGACGGTATGCGGCACCGGCATACGCCCGGTGATTCGTAATCGGCGATCGCGAAATGGAGAATTTCGGTCTTAATGATGTACTGCATTTCTATGAAAGAAGGGCGCTTGGACGTGAATCGGCTCAAGAGCGGTGTCAAAAAGAAAAAAGAAAGGAAGCCAGAAGACAGTGTCTACAAAGAAAGCGAAGCGTCTCAAATGAAAAGCTTCGTGTTTTGTTTCGATAATCGTAGTTTTTTTTTAGTAAGATTTAATGTATACAAAAAAAAAAAAAAGAAAACGTGTTTCCCTTTTTCTTTTTTTTTTTTCGTGTGCATTCGAAAACCGAAAAGCTGTAATCACAGGATTCAGAAGCCCGGACTTCTCTTGGATGGTATTCAACACACAGCACAGTTTGAAAGTCTATGGACCGAAGTTAAACCGCAGTGCAATTACGGGCGTGTCTCTTTTTTCTTTCTTATTTTTTTATTTATTTATTTTTTGCTGGGAATATTTTACAGCTGTCAACCCTCCTCTAAAATTTCAATATTGATCCCTCATTCTCACGGCACCGGACTCTGCTCACATATATGCACATCCCCTTCGCTATGCGTCAAACCGGATGCCGATGCCATACGTGCAAATTTAATGTCGCTATATTCCCATCAAAATAACGATATCTGAAATAACGCTTGTAACACTCAAGCGTATAAAAGCACTCAACATGTTATCAGTATGGTGTAGGGAAACTGAGCAGAGAAATAAAGTAGCTGTGATATCCCCCGCTAGGGCTATTTTCGAGATGGAGAGCAGGAATCACACAAGAAACCGTGCCAGTAACAGGGTTAATCATCAACTGGATGCACTTACCCGACGGTCTGTAGGCGGCGTCTGGTACCGTTGTCAGATGGGAGGAGGTTTGGCTCCAGAAGGCGCCGCACCTCAAGGTCTCACATAACCTATCTGGCGTCTGGTCTCCGCGGCGGTAATCCTGTGCATGAACTGGGAGATGAGCCTAGCTGCATGTGATGACGAACTGAATACAGTGCTGGCAGGACTAGCGATACCGTGCATCTTCGCCTTCTCGGGAGGTGCGGCTTGGCTGTCCTCCTCCAGCCAACCTCCAGCCCCTCTCTCGCTCCTCTCTGCCTCACCGTCCTCTTGCTGCTTTCCATGTCACCTTGGGTCCTTTCTTTCCGTTCTGAAAACCCCCCAGTCCTCGCAACAGCTCTGGTGCATCCGTCGGCACGTCATCCCCGCATTCCACCGCGTCATTCACTGATCCTTCTTCGCCGCCGGTTTACGGACAAAAGGTGGCAAGAGCTGGCAAAATTACGTACGGTTCACGACTCGCCACGCAACCCGAATCTGCAGTTCCGGCACCCGTCACATAGTGAACGCGGATACACGTGGTTTACATTTTTATTAAGATTAACAGACGAGGACTGGAAAAGCATTGGACGTACGCTTAATGCCAGGTGACTTTTTTTCTTTGTATTAAATTATATTTACCCGAAAAAAAAAATTCAGCTTACGTGGTGGTGGTAATATTGGTTTATTGAAATAATACTCAAAAAGGAAGGAAAAGAATATGGCCGGCCACGGCAACAACTATCAAATATCTTAAATGTTCCAATTAGCGATCAGAAAATTTCTCGGCATCCGCGAACGAAGCAAGAAACCCGCCGCGGTACAATCAGAACTTTCGATCTGACTCAAAATCCGCCATTAAAGCACATTAGTGATTTTTGAAAAGCAATATAACAACACCGGTTAGAACAATGCGTCGGATAGATCAATGGACTACCGCGACACCACCAGCTTTTTCATATTTTCTAAGCTAAAATAAGCCGCTTGGAGTCATAACACGTTAGGCTATCAAAACCCAAGAACCCCCCCCTCGTCTGGGCCCTGACAGCCGAACAATAAGAGATACTTGTGCTGAAATTCTTACCGCCGGTTGTTGATTTTTGGTACCGGTGGGAGGCGCCATCATCTTGCACGAGTCAACGGTGTTCGGCGAGTTGCTTTTGCTCTCGTCCGCCACAGCTCCACGGCAAGTCGAGCTTATTTCTTTCCTTGCTTTAATGCCACTCCATTCGTTGCCTGGATCCACGGAAAATGTCCTTCTCTAAAGCGGGAAAACACGAGAAAACGCAGTTATTTGTTTCTGCGCAACAACAAAGTTCTTCAATGCTTAGGACGACTCTGGCAACAGGTTAGAGCTGAAAATTATTCTTATATTGCAAAATGACGGTGCATGCCTTAGCATACGCAGTCGCACTTCTCCTGTGTTCTAATCTCCAGCTGATTTTCGCGTTCGCACCTATAGGCTTGCGCGTTCTGTGCGAACATGAGTTAATTCATTGAGTGCATCAGCCAGGCAACCAAATTTATCAATTGTTGCAGCAGCTACGTTTGTTATGGCCGAAACACTGCTGGCTACATGCACCAGTTTCGCAGCTGCCTCGGTTGCGACATTTGCAGCTTTCTGTACCGACTCAACAGACTTCTTTTTTTTTTTCTATTCGTTCTATCAAGGATGGTTCCTCCAGCTCAGTTGCCTGCCCAATAAACTTCATTCTTTCCTGTAGGTGCAGAGGTCTGCTTCGCTTCCCTTCACATCTGTCGTGAAGATGCCACTGCTGCTTGTTGCTGCACTTGTGCACGTGATGCTAGCTGCTGCGTTTGTACAGAGAAATTCGAATGAAATTCAAAGCGCGGCGGATGCGGGCATTCCCGGAGGTAATAGAGAGAGTGGGTGGCGTTGCAAGTGGTACAGTAGGGTGGGGAGACCGTGAGGTGTTGAGGAAATGGGAATGGGTGCGTCCGGAGTTTTCGATATATGTGCTTTGGGCGTGATTCGCGAAACAGCGTGACGCGTGCCGGTCGTGATGTGTTGGTCTGGTGGGTGTGTGGCGCCGCAGCGGCGGTAGTGCTCGTCAATTTACTAAATGTTTCGGGGTGCGTCGGTCTTCCTCTGTTTCTTTGTGTGCCTGTGGGGTTGCCGCTATCTCCGAGCTTATGGAAGTACTTACCTTCAAAGGGTCGTTCGACGGAGGGTCGGCGGCGGCTCTATTGTCGTCGGTGGTGCCGCCACCAAGGGACCCGTTTTTGTCCCTTATTCCCTCTTCCTGCCGCCGATGCCTCCTGGGCGCGCAGCTCTGGAGAACCGCAATGTTCACAAGTGCAAGAATTTTGGGTGGGCGAACGTGTGTGCGGCACCAGAAGGTTGTTTGTGCTTCAGGCGGCAGAAGAGGCGCCTGGGTGGGCTCGCGTGGAATTAGGCGCTTCCCTCCTGTAACTACCTTTTTTTTTTTTTTTTTTTTTTTGTAAACAACCGTTGAACAGAAACTTTTCAAGTGATTGTTCTCACTGCCGGCATTTGTCTCGTACGCACATGTGCGCAAAAGAAAATTAATGTTCAGTCAGGTATGGTATAAAAGGCAGTTAGATGTTAGAAATGTGATTCCCGTGCTCTTTGTAGGTTTGGCTATAAGTTCCGACCTCTTCTTTCCCAATATATTATTGGTAGAGTAAATCATAGAGAAATTGATTATCCTTTCCTCAACCATTGATTATTTGACATCATTTCAACAATGTTCGATTAGTTGGTGGAAACTTTACTTTTCTTCTCCGTAACTATTGACTGGTCAGGAGTGAGCATGCGCACTTGCATCCCCTTATCCCCCTAACAGATAAGGTCACCCAGTTCTTAATCTGTCTACGCCGCATCAAATATCTAGCTGACCCTGTCGAGAAAGAAGGACAGGTGTTAAAATGTGGCTCATCTATAATTCAGTGTTCGGTTCAGATGCGAGAGTTGGACTGTGAAAAAGGCTGACCGCCGAAGAATTGACGCGTTTGAATTGTGGTGCTGGCGAAGACTCTTGAGAGTTCCTTGGACTGCCAGAAGATCAAATCAATCGATATTGTTAACCATAAACCCTGACTGCTCATTGGAGGGTCAAATTCTAAAGTTAAAGCTCAGCTAAGTTGGTCATCTGATGAGAAGACAGAAGTCGCTGGAGAAAGATTTGATGTTGGGAAAGGTTGAGGGTCGCCGGAGAAGGGGTAGGCAGCGAACGCGATGGTTTGATGGCATCCTCGAGGCATTGCAGATGAAGCTATGTGATGTTAAGAAGATAGTGAGAGACCGGAAAGCGTGGCGTGACATGGTCCATAGGGTCACGAAGAGTCGGACACGACTGAACGCCTGAACTGAACTGAACTGAACTGATCTGTGTCGTGCAGGTAGTAGTCAGTTGTCCGATCGTTTTGCTCTCTCGCCACTCAAGATGTGGTAAGCTCTTTCCTTTTTGATGCATTCCCTTCCTTTCTCTGATTACCTACGCGTCTTTCTTTGTCAGCCACTCGTCGCGCCTCAGTTCGGGGTTTATGGACGGTGTCTACTAGGTCGCCGCGGGTAAAAGCGCGTGACCGGGCGGTTATGCCACAGGTAGATCTGACTGCAGGAAACAGTCGTCCTTCTTTTCTTTTTTCTAAGAAGGAGCACCGACATCTATTTCCGGTTCGAGTCGGCATGTGGGAGTGCTGATTCGGGGGTGCACGTGCTGCAGCCCACGATACGTAGACAGGCCATAATTTAACGATAAGCAGTATTCGGCAGCAGCTGGTCGCCACGAAGAGCTCGGAGAGGATTTATCGTAAAATGCGCGGTAAGGAGATGTGGCTCGTCTACGAGACGAAAGGCCGTGATATTCTGGAGCAGACTGCTTGGGGGAAGGAAGCAAAGATGGGTGAAGGAAGAGAGGGAAAAGCATGGAGACGCAGGGGAAAGAAAAAGCAAAAAGTGAACGCGCACTTTCCATGTTGCAGATTCCAAGAATTTTGTCTGTCCATCGAAATACAGCTGTCATTTTTGAAGCGGAGCAATTGATTGCGGAATGGAAAAAACTGTGCCATTCGGCGGCGACGAATAAAAAAGTCGTAGCGAGAGCCCGTCCCGCCTTTCTTTCTTTCTTTCTTTCTTTCTTTCTTTCTTTCTTTCTTTCTTTCTTTCTTTCTTTCTTTCTTTCTTTCTTTCTTTCTTTCTTTCTTTCTTTCTTTCTTTCTTTCTTTCTTTCTTTCTTTCTTTCTTTCTTTCTTTCTTTCTTTATTTCTTTCTTTCTTTATTTATTTATTTATTTATCGTTCTTTCTTTCTTTCTTTCTTTCTTTCTTTGTCTTCTTGCCTCTACAGTAGTATGCATGCACGACATGATGCTGTCTTTTGAGCACAGGTGTTTGGAAGCGCTCTCACGTGTGGTCTTTCCACGGATTCATGCCCGACACACGAGCAGTGGGAGGCGGCCCTGACCAGCGACAACCTGGACCAGCAAGCCTGGATTATCCAGCTAGTCCGCAAGTCAGCTGCTGCCAGCGGAGCCCTGGACTAGGGGCACCGACCACCCAGCTCCTGCGAATATTTACTGATTACATGCTCATTAAAAGTTTTCTCTCTCTCTCTCTCTCCACGGATTCAGTGAGCATTAGCTTCTTAACTCAACCTGCTATCTCATCAATCGCGTTACACAGAGCGCTATCGACGGCTTTTTGATAAATTATCGGAACAGGGGAGCATTATCAACGATGAATCCGAGTTCAAGAAGTTGCCTTCCAGATCGATCACCTTCCCAGCTGTCAGACGCAGTGATATCGGATTGTAAGTCCGCCACAAATTTCGGCTCTTTACAAGGTAGAGGCGACTTTCTATGTTACGGTGGCAAATATGCTTGAAAATATGCGTGTGAGAATTTAGTATGTACTTGGTTTGGAAGCCATTTCAACCAACCGTACATAGTCCGGCGCTGCAATATATTTTACCCTGCCATAATCAAGAGGGATAACGCATGATCACTGACAAAGGCTTGGTTAAGCCATGAGGGTCAATCAAATTGAGACTCACGCAACACGATCGACTTCATCAAACTTGTGAAGTCATAATCGTTTAAACTCGCGAGTCGTAACTAACACAGACTCACTTCCACTCGCGACTTATCAGGAGTCGATTAATCGTTGCGACTCACTGACCCAATTCCACTCGCTTAGACGCGCTCGCTCATTTGAACTCATCTCGATATGACACGTTTGGGCTCACGCAATCGTTGCGACTCAAAACACACTTGGGCTCACTGCGCTGAGCAATTTATTTAGCCCAAATGGCACCGACTAAAATTATCTTTAGTAGGCAGGATACACACTTCTTTGCTCTAGGCGGTTTGGTTTATTGTGTTCCACAACGTGAGTGAAGCGCATGACATGATTTTCAACTTGAATATTAAAAAGCTGTAGTTTGTAAGGAGGCGTAAACAACTCGTCACTGCCTGCAAATTCCGCATATATTCACATCATTATGACCAATATCATACCTGAAGACCGAGAATACCGGAATATTTATTAAATAGTTGAGCTGTTCCTGCGTCACCATCAACATAGCTGTTATATCAGAAACCCGTGATGGCAATGCTACGGCGTCTTTTCCATTTTTCTTTACATCCTTCCAAAACTCATTTGGATTATCTTTCAGCTTCGACTAAATTGAAACGCCGAATAAATATTTTGCTGCCGTCACTGCGACTTGTGATTTATTGTAACTTTGACCAGTTTTCCCGCTTTGGCTTTCGTTTATGGTGTGATATAAATCGTTGCCTTCTGCACCTAAGACTACGTACGTATCTCCCGAGAAAACGAAGGTTTACTTTTACTTCTTGTTTTCATTAATTTCCACGACGGAATAAACTAGTTCTATTACATCAGAGCTCTCCGTATATACATGTTACAGAAACCGTTCGGTACTCGTTGAATTCTCTGTTTATGTCACTTACAGGTGCTTTCTCGTAGTTACATACTGGTCTGATTACCGTTCCGACATTTCTTAAATGTTGAACATTCATTTTTCAAAGCACAACACTGTGATCGCTTATTCCAGACTGCACGTAAGTGGAGCGGACCAATTTAGATTGATTCGTGAAAAACGAATCTAAAATATTATTTTCTGGGGTCGGTTCCAGAACATTTTGCCGCAACGAAAAAAAGTTTCAACCATGTTAATCGGTTCTTTGCTGTAACGGCCCGTAGAAGAATTTTCAGTGAGGTTGATGACTCCGATCGATACTAGGCAAATTGAAATCGCCTCCAATCCCTATATGCATGAAGTCTGTTTGCATTAACTCAACTGCCCCTGCCAACTACACAATCACATAAACAGATGAATCAGATGGGCGATAAAAAGAACCCATTGTTAGTACCTTGTTATTTTGAAGTGTGAGTCTGCGCCACACAGCTGCACATTCATCGGTGTCTGCATTTACCTGGATGTGAAATTCTAGCATAAAACAAACAAAAAAAAAAGAACGCCACCTTCATGCAAGTTTTTCTCCTTCCTGTAACATTTAAAACACCTTTAAAACAGTCTGGTTAGTTTAGAGGATTAAAAAAAGTTGTTTGAACGCCGATCTACGCCTATATAGAAGAGGTGGACATGTGGTTACCGGGCTTCTTGTCGATAATTTTTCGAACAAGGAAAAATTGTATACGCTCCCTGGAACAATTAGCCCTAGCCACTCCTCTAGGCTCCTCGTTTTCTTTCTGCGGTGAAGGCCTCCCAGGCACTGCTCCGCTTTATGAAAAGCACAGGACTGATCGAAAGGCTATGATCTGTTATGTTACGTGATATGACTGTGACGTGATGTGATGTGACATGTCTGTGATGTGACTGTGCTGTCTTCACCCATCCCTCTCTCGCCCACAACTTTTATACCCCCCTACCCCTCTCCCCCAGTGCAGGGTAGCAAACCAGTTCCTTTACCGGTTAACCTCCCTGCCTTTCCTCCTCATCTGCCTCCTCCTCCTCCTCTCATTTCTAAGCTGCTGCCTCATTTGTGAGTTCTGCAGGGCTCTCTCAACATTTGGTTGATGCAGAGAAAAGAGAAGTAAGCATGGGGTTGCAAAAAAAAAAAAAAAAATAGCGGGAAAAGTAAAAGCCCGTTCCTCGATGCTAAAGGTTCCGCGAATTTTTTCGGGTCATACAGGGGTAGCTGTCATTTTTGAAAGAGAGCAATTCGTGACGCCAATAGCAAAGACCTTGGTAACGCTCTCAAAAGGGTTCCGCGGTATATCCCCTAAGCACCTCAAAATCGATACGGGGATGGAAAAAAGGGTGCTTGCTTTGTGCTGTCCCTTGTCTACGAAACAGAAGTCAAACGGCTATACGATGGTATTCAGAGTCGCTTCCCTACCGCCTTGTGTGCACACAGGAAGTCGCGGCGACGGGCGCCACGCGTAACAATGGGACGAGACAAGCCGCCGGGCAGTACCGCACCCGCGGTCATACACAGTTCGTCGCACCGCGGCCAACATGATTCTTTGTAAGTACCTGCCGGCAGCTAGGGACAATGGCAAAAGGGGCTTGGGCACAAAGCGTCAAGGCTGCGACAGCGCCTAAGGTAAGCTGCTCCCACTTCTCCTTCGGTGCTGAGTTCATTGCCCAGGTTGCCCAGGTATGGAAAAGGCAGGCAAGTCGGCAGGGATGAAAAAGGATGTGGTGAGAGAGGCAAACGACAGAGTGGTCGTTTTTTTCCTTTTTTTTTTCTTTTTTTTTTTAAGGAGGGGTCTCCCCCTCCTCACTCTCCATCTCCCTCTTTCTCCCTGCTTGCTTCTGCGGCGGGGTACTGATACTAAATGGCATTATGCTGACTCTCAAGCACAGGCGGTTAGGGGCACTCTTACGTGGGGTCTTTCCGCGGGGTCAAATGTAGTTATCTTCGTTACTCAGACTGCTAGCTCTGCAAACATCACCGTAGCCTTTTTCTCGCCGACTTTTTTTTTTTTTTTTTTTTTTTTTGTGCTGTGAAGATTCCATTATCTGAATACGAACGGTTTTGGTGCTTACACAGCCTATGTGAAGCAATGGACGGGGTCACAGGTGCGATGAGGATGATCGTTGTCTTATATTCGTTTTTGGTATCTTTGCTCAGGTCACTCGAAAATCAATCTTATTGGTGCCTCATGAAAGCATAGAACTTTACCAAGGGCTCCGAGTGAAGAACCTATTATAAATTTACCAAGACGACAAGTCAACTGTGATTTTCGAGCGCGACGGAGGAAGTGAAAGTGCACGATACAGCACTGTGTCGGCGATTAGAATAGAGAGATTTAGTATAACACTGGCCTACTAGTGCTGACGTACAGGGAATGTCCGGAAAGTAATGCAATTTTATCAGTGGAAAAAAAATTATTCAAGATATCGTTGCAAACCTTTAAAATTATTTTAGGTAGCCCTGTTTGGCATCTACACATTTTTACCGGCGACTCTGCCATGCACTGTGCGCATCAAGGCGTCGACAGGAACCTCGTTTAGAGCCTTTGTCACGGCAGTTTGGATCACTTCGATGCCCCAAAACGTGGACTCCTTTCAGGGCGCTCTTCATTGTAGGGAACAGGAAGAAGTCTGGCAGAGCCAGGACAGCACTATAGAGGGGCTGGGACGGCGTCGGCAAGTTTTGCTTGGCCAGAAACTCCCGTACGCGCAGAGAGTGTGGCTGGGAACGTTATCGTGGTGCAACTCTGCAGGTACTGGCGATCTCCTTTCTTGCTCGAAGCACTATTTTTCTCAGTCTCTCTAGCGCATGGTAGACAGTGTTGACTACCTGTACATGAGGTACAAATTCGTTGTCAACTACATCCTTGGCGTCACAAAAGATTATTTGCATTTTTTTTTTTTTTAATTTCAAATGGCTCATCGTTTCTTTCTTTGGGCGATGGGCACTGCAGTTTGCCATCTGGTACTCTGGCGGTTCGCGCTGCCTTGAGAATAGGACAAAGCAGATTTCTCGTAACCTTGCTGAATCATTTGATAGGTATCGGCAAGGCTCCGATTTAGTTTATCACAGAATTTGATCGCGTACTTTCGTTCGCGTGCGGATGCCATCGCACGTCGTGACAAGGACACTATCAGTGGGCACACGGAAACAGCCATCATTACGCTCCTATAGAGCTCAGAGCAGTCTGCGCTAGGCAGGGATGAAAAGTTGAACGCCCCCCTCGTCTAAACCAACCACTCTGAGTTCGGTAGGATTGACAACAACGCAAAAAAAGGATATATATTGCATTACTTTCCGCGTACGCGCAGTGACTATACGTTAAGTTCCCCTCCTCTGTCACTGCGCCTGCATGCGCAGCGGGCGTCTAGCACGTCTTCACTGAGCTAAATCTCTTAATTTCGCACTGTTAGCCATCGTAGATCTGAACCGCATACTTGTCAGCACGCGTCGATCACACACATAACTTAATGCATTTTTATTCTTTCCCACCAAGAAATGCAAGAGAATTTAGCCACCGGCCCCCTTCCATTGCCCGCATTAAAGGTCCCACGACATTTAAAGAAGCGATAAGAAATTCCCCATTTCTATTTTTTTTTTTATGTTGCACTTCGATTGCTTTTTTTTTTTTCATTTTTTTTGAAAGATATCTATTTTCGTCCGTTCTATACACTGGTTCTCTGTTCATTGTTTGAATTTGAGTAGTTTATTGATCCCCCAAGTACCCCCCCCCCCCCCCCCCATCGTAAAATAAACTAATCAGGGCCAGCTGCCTTTGCGGCATGCAAGCATCCATGCGAACATGCTCTCAGTTTCGGTATTGCGTGAATGTTCCACATTTCTTCGTGGTGCCGAAATTTATGGAATGACATTTTCTTCGTTTCCAAAACGTACATGGAAATGCCGTGGTCGTTGTTTCGGGCTGCCCATTGATACTATCTATCTTACCATGATAATTAGAAAGTTAATTTGTAATTTTGCAGTTAATTATTTCCCAAAATATTCCCTTTCCTATTTATAGCTTTTCATGTATATACATTTTATTTTTTTAAAGGTTTCGTTGAAACACCTATAAGCTAGCCCTCTGTAGCGAGCGCTGCCCAGACAAGTGATGCAATTAGGTCTGTGGTGGCTTCAGCCTAGTCCCCCCTCCCACACCGTTTTAGTAGCGCATTTCACTGTACACAATGCTCCGCTAGTCTGGGCCTGTTACATAAAATACAGCACATATTCAAACGACTAGAACTTGTCGTTTAATAACAGATCTGTCATGGACGTCTGAATATGCTTTTCTCCGCACTGTCTAGTGACGTCTCGAATGTACAACGGAAGCGGTGTGTGCCGTAACCTCCTCGCAACGGTGCAAAAAAACATGTACACGTGTTCTAACATTTACGTGCACGTAAACGATGGAGAGGAGCATATACTCGCCAAGACTGGATCAGTTAAAACTACAGGGGGAGCCTTTTCACCGAAAATTCCGCACTATTAGCGACTAAACATATTTAAAAGCAGGAAGTTCATGTCTCTGAGCGTACCGCTTACCTTAGTAATAAAAAAATAAAAAGAAAACTGGGAAGGTGCCACCGCACCTCTGCTTTGCATAAGGTCGCTCGCGCATCATCGTGAGAAAAAAAAGAACCTTGAGAATCACTCCTGTATAGATTGCGCCATAAGACTCACGTAGATATCGTTTCGTAGCAGGAATGGATCGTTAGGCCACATCAAACTTACCATAAAACAGTCTGTAGTGTGCCGCTTGAGCGCTGCGCTATAGAAATACAAGAAAATGCAAGTCATAGGAGTGCCTAAGTATGTCATTAGTCTAAGGCACGAGAGAAGAAGGAAGAAAGATGCGGGCCATTACGCTAAAAATATCGCCCATGCATCAGTGAATAAAATGCATCGCTTCCCAGCGTTTAAGCGCGCTATAGATAACGTTAGTTCGAATTTATTTCCGCTTTTCATTATTTCGTTCTACTCGCCAGCTACTACGTCTCCCGAGAGGTGACTGAGCCTCTGTTTTGTGTAAAGTTGTTTTCTCACAGTTAACGTATATCTCTGAAAGTCTGCCTCATTTACGCTCTTTTTTTTCTCTCTCTCTTTCCAATTTTTGTTTCACTCCAAGAAGGAACACCTTTTTCAAATTAATAGCAAAACGAGCGCATACCCTATATAAGGGCGAAGATGCATGGCGTTCTCAAAATGGAAAGGGCCCTCCACCGGGCCCCACCCTCCCCTTCGTCTTCGCTTCGCGCGCCCATTACCTCCCGTCTTCCCGCCCGTCGAGACAAAGTCTCAGAGTCTTGTGGACCAGTGGCCCACTTCTGCATCGAAGCGAGTCCAACGGTAGCGCGCGAGGGAGCGGAAAAGGGGGGATGCAAGGCACTTGTCTGCGCCAGGGGCGCTGCGAGCGCTTTTCAATTCTCGGCTGTGTGGGAAGCTTTGCCAAGCGTCGCGCAGGAAGAGACCCATCTCCGGAAACAGTACGTTTCCCCCCGAGGTTCGCACCACGAGTTTCGTCGACGAAGAGCGGCACACTCGATCTCGTGCGCCCACCGCTGTGATGCCAGGTTCGTTGGAGAGGGGGCGTCGCACTGGGTCACCCAATATATATCGTCTTGCAGGCGTCCCACACTGGCAGAAAGACCGGCGGCGACGAATAATGTTCGTGGGAATGCACGTTGCCGCGAAGCCTCGGAGAAAGGGAGTGTTTTCTGTCTTCTTTTGTCGGGATATTATTGTTCTTACTGACTTCCCTTTGTTGGAAGCGATTGCGTCAGACACCGGGCAACGGCTACAAAGAAAAGAAGAGGCTGGCTGGAACTGATGGAAACGTATTATCTAGCCGGAAGTTAGTAGCCAGAAAGCGTGGCTGTCCAGAAATGGCAAGCCATCGAGACGTTGGAGAATACATTGTATACCGTCCGTATACACAGGTCTCCCATGAGCTATAATTAGCGCGTGCGGCAGTGACGGCACATGCATGGTAGCGGTAGCGCCACACTAAAGGTCTCTATTACGCTCGGAGCGATGCTGATTGGCTGTGTTTGCGATACGCAAACAATATGGCACGCAGTTAATCTTTGAAATGGCGTTTAACATAAGTTCAGCACCTAAAGAGATAACGAGAACATATATTGTTGCCTGATCAAAGTCTGAACAACTGTGACACAAATATATGAAATTAGATCTGCATGCATTTAGGCGGATGTCAATGACGCAGCGAAATGAACATCTTTGCAGGGTAAAGAAAATTTTTAGTTAAACCACTGGTGTCTCATAATAGTCATATTAAGTCATTCCGACATGAGCCAACGTTCGTGTCCAATTAGAGTGCTGCGAGCGATCAGCATAAATAACTCCAAGTACAGTTTCCATTTAAGGCCATATATATACTTGGCCTAGTTCTATGAAACGGGAGGGGGATTTCTCACCTTTGATGTTTTTAGCACCCAGGTTTTCGAAGAAATTATGTCATCATGCTTGAGAAACAATTAAAAAAAAATAAAAGACTCAGAATATACAAAATGTGGCACAATCTCCCTCTTCTTACACGTAATGATGTGAGTCGCGAATCTGTTGGGCGCTTCATGACAAGCGGCCCACACCCTATTCTTTCCGTAAAGGTAGCTTCACCTATGACTCTTGTGCCAGGCGACGAAACGGCTTCATATTGTTGTCAAGCGCAAGTGAGATCTGCAAGCTTCGGAAAAAAATTAGGGGGACGGTCAAGCTTAGCCTGAAGAGAAGACTGGAAGTGCAAAACCTTTCTCGCTTCATGCGTGGCGCGCAGAAAACGTCCCACGCACTGGCACCTAAGTGTCTCAAATAGTTATCGAACCACTATCCTTCCAATCCACATCCGAGCGTGCAAACCGTTACTCCACGCCGGGCTGGTGAGAAACTGATTGTAATTCTCCTTGACTAGCTTAAGGATGATACTAGCGAAGATTACGACGTTGCATGTTAGTGATAATAATAATAGTAACGATGACAACTCTGGCGCATTTAGTTGATAACGATAAAGATTATAGTAGCGATGACAATGACGATGCAGTTAGGGAAAACACTTCCGTAAACTAGTTTTCGCCCTTTCCGATCTTAGGCACATTTTAGTGTAGTTCTGTAATTTTTTTTGTTTTGTTAAATGTTGCTTCTGTGGAAACGAATACGGAGCACTTGTTTTCCTTCTCGGTGGACACCTACACTTCTCCGAGGTACATACGTATGCAAACAATTTGAATCCCCCTCGAAAATTACCCTTTAACTTGACTAGAATATTGATGCTAAAAGCTAAGCGAAATCTTATGAAACCAACCTGACCTGGACAAACAAAAAATAATAATAATAACAGTTGCTTTACAATTCACATACGAAAGCACGTGCATATTTTTTCTGCCCCACCATTTTTCTCGTTTTTTATTACGGCGACGGTAACAACTTTTTGACCGAAAGATAATAATTGGTTCACAGGAAAGGAAAGGTGCAGTATCTGTCACACTTGTTTTGTGGACACCTGAACCGCGCCGTAAGGGAAGGGAGGAAGGTGGGAGTGAAAGTGGAAAGAGAGAAAGAGGAGCCGTAGTGGAGGGCTACGGAGTAATTTCGACCACCTGGGGATCTTTAACGTGCGCTGACATCGCACAGCACACGAACGCCTCTTCGTTTCGCCTCCATCGAAACGCAGCCGCCGAGGTCGGGTTCGAACCCGGGTACTCCGGCACAGTGGTCGGGCGTCTTACCACTGCACCAACCCGGCAGGGCTGACCGAAAGAGCTGTATGCGCTTTCTGTACCTCCAGGTCATGAATCCAAAAACTTCAAAAGCGTAGCTGCTGCAGGCTGTGCTATATATACCAAAAAAAAAGAAGGTGCATAAAACCAATGTTTACAGAAAGCGCATACAGCTCTTTCGGTCATTGGTTTCATGCACCTTTTTTTTTTCTTTTTTTTTTTATATATAGCACAGCCTGCAGCAGCTACGCTTTTGAAGTTATTGGATTCATGACCTGGAGGTTTTTTTCTCAAAGCGTGATGGAGTTGATGCTGCCTTGTGATCGATATCAAGAGTCTGGTAAAGGAACATTGAAAAATTAAAAACCGCAGCAGACACACGATAAAGGGAGGCGACGCCTCTTGCTGTTCTGTGTCTGCTGCGGTTTTTCATTTTCCAATGTAGTATCAGCAAATGGCCTACATATCTACAATCCTGGTAAAGAAGCTCTTCTCTGAACGCTATGGGGTAATAACCATCCCTTTGTGCTCTCAGTACAAAGTACCTCAGATCGCTTGCATTATAAAATGCCGAAAAGGCACTTATATAGAAAGCTTGCTAGTGCGGCTCCCGCCAAAGCGGGAGCCGCACTAGCAAGCTTGATGAAGGCAAAGAAGGTGAGAAGGCAAAGAAGCGGTCAAAGAGCTTCTTTGCCTTCTCAGTATCGATGACAATCTAGCTGTAACTCCCCCACGCTTTGCAAAGCCTCCACAATATGAACCACAAGATTACAAAAGTGTAGAACTTACAGACTGTGCTAGGTGTGAGTGCACAAAACTAACTTTTTTTGCGACGCTTGCAAACAGCATGGCACTTTTTCGTCGCCTGGCACAGAAGCCATAGGTGAAGCTAGCCCCTACAGAAAGAACATGGAGATGCGTTGACACTATTGCTGAAGAGTACAGACTCAAGACGCGTACAGATACTTCAGCCATGTCTTCACAAGTAAAAAAAAAAAATGCATTGTGCCGCAGTCTGAATATACTGAATAATTTTTAAATTTTTCGTTCTATTTATTGCGCGTAAAGTTCGCGATGCAAGAATTATTTATCTTATGTAGATATTCTAAGTGAAATGTAGTTATTTTGTATGAACGGGCGTTTATATAGCTACATTTTGGTATATGCTGTATCAGGTTATACGTTAGAGCGAATGAAGCAGAGCTTTACCTAAACTTAATTTTCAAAGGCCCCTCGGAATCACGTGTTTTTTCGCGCTGCCGAAAGAGTTAAAGTGGTTTTAGCATTGCAGAGAAATAAAACGACAAATGAGCGATTATATAACTTTTCTTTTTTTTTTTTTACAGCGCCTGACCTAACTCAACTTTGACGTCATAGCCACCGCTCGGCTGTTAAAATAGCAAGCGAAACACATCAGAAAATAAACTCGAACATAAATTATCTAGCGGTCTTAGGTTCTTAGCAGGTGATAATCCGTGTATAGTGATGTAACGCGCGTTATTAGGAAGGATAAAACAAGCAACCCAAAATTAGATGACTGCGCTCCTCCGCACCTCGTCAATACATGTCCACTGCTCACGGCGTACGCAGATAAGGTTGGAAAACAGTATAAATTGAGTCTCTCTATGCACCGAACAGTGGAAAACATCACAATGTTTTACTATAGATATGTTTGACGTTACGCAATTTGTAACAATCGCACGTTAAGTCCAGCGTACTCAAACGAAGAATCGTTGAAAACAGCCCAGTGACGCCATCTAGCGTTCAGCAATGAAATCATTTTTATCAACAAACCGACAGCCTTCTTTATTCTTTTTTTAAGCTGGCAGCATAATCAGCGCTTGAAGTAAAAAGTGAAATAAATTAATAGCCGATGAATGTTTCTCTATAGTTGATACAACTTAAAAAGGACAGCAATTGGTCACAAAGTTTATGAATGAAATTGGTTTTTGATACGACGATGGCTAAAGATACGTCGGACGGACCCAGTACTTTTTTCTTCCCGGGTACGTCGTTTTTCAAAGCACGAACTACAAATGGCAGCGAAAGCCAAGGCTTTCTTTCTTTCTTTCTTTCTTTCTTTCTTTCTTTCTTTGAACTTACGGTTTAGTAAGATCGTAACTTTCTTTTTCTCACTCGGGATGAGCCGTTCAAACACGATTTGAGGTGTCCTAGCTCCTTCATGCATCTTACAGTGCATCGCAGCAAATAGAACACACATATCAAAGGCCCCAACATTCAAAACGAAGTACACTACGTCGCACTGCGCCATTCGTGCGCAAACAAATACAGTACATGAAATTAACAGAGTACATAGTCATCTGGTGAACGTGTCAAGGAAATCAGTAATATTAAGGCTATTAATGTCGATGCCTCGATTTATATAATAATTTACTAAACGTCGCAATATCATGAAACATTTGTCGACCGTAATTACTACGGCAGGTTGAAATTTTTCAATTTTGTGTTGACCTGGTGGTGTAGACTGATAATCTGGCATAATCTGGCAATGTCTGTAAGTATTCTGTTTCCGCGCTTATTACTGATATAGTATTCCCGAGACGACCTATACTTGTATAGCTTAGAAACTGTGATGATACTCAACAACTATTTAAAGAGGGAAAAGCAGACTGTAGGTAAACGACGTTAGCAATAATGCGCATAGATCGTGTGTGTGTGTGTGTGTGCGTGCGTGCGTGCGTGTGTGTGTGCGTGCGCGCGTGCGTGCGTGTGTGTGCGTGCGTGCGTGTGTGTGTGTGTGTGTGTGTGTGTGTGTGTGTGTGTGTGTGCGCGTGTGTGTGCGTGCGTGCGTGTGTGTGTGTGTGTGTGCGTGCGTGCGTGCGTGCGTGCGTGCGTGTGTGTGTGTGTGTGTGTGTGTGTGTGTGTGTGTGTGTGTGTGTGTGTGTGTGTGTGTGTGTGTGTGTGTGTGTGTGTGTGTGTGTGTGTGTGTGTGTGTGTGTGTGTGTGTGTGTGTGTGTGTGTGTGTGTGTGTGTGTGTGTGTGTGTGTGTGTGTGTGTGTGTGTGTGTGTGTGTGTGTGTGTGTGTGTGTGTGTGTGTGTGTGTGTGTGTGTGTGTGTGTGTGTGTGTGTGTGTGTGTGTGTGTGTGTGTGTGTGTGTGTGTGTGTGTGTGTGTGTGTGTGTGTGTGTGTGTGTGTGTGTGTGTGTGTGTGTGTGTGTGTGTGTGTGTGTGTGTGTGTGTGTGTGTGTGTGTGTGTGTGTGTGTGTGTGTGTGTGTGTGTGTGTGTGTGTGTGTGTGTGTGTGTGTGTGTGTGTGTGTGTGTGTGTGTGTGTGTGTGTGTGTGTGTGTGTGTGTGTGTGTGTGTGTGTGTGTGTGTGTGTGTGTGTGTGTGTGTGTGTGTGTGTGTGTGTGTGTGTGTGTGTGTGTGTGTGTGTGTGTGTGTGTGTGTGTGTGTGTGTGTGTGTGTGTGTGTGTGTGTGTGTGTGTGTGTGTGTGTGTGTGTGTGTGTGTGTGTGTGTGTGTGTGTGTGTGTGTGTGTGTGTGTGTGTGTGTGTGTGTGTGTGTGTGTGTGTGTGTGTGTGTGTGTGTGTGTGTGTGTGTGTGTGTGTGTGTGTGTGTGTGTGTGTGTGTGTGTGTGTGTGTGTGCTATGAGAGGCTTATAGAGATGAACTTCTGTGGTTGTGCCCCACATTGTGAATGAGTAATTTAGATTGGATGGAAACATGTTCAGGTAGGTAAGAGTTCTGTTTCGATTCACCATTCCTATCATACTGCTCAGTTTGTTCAACACAAAATTTACATGATGGTCCCATCGTAAATGTTTCGAAAAATGTACATCAGACACTTTCACACATTTCATTACATCAATATTAAAAGATTTAAATATGACGCCTTTAAATATGATCGCATCCTGGCCCCTAGGTTGAAAAATTATTGCATTTGTTTTTGTGTTCCATTTTTCTTTATGTGGTTCTTTGTCGTCCGCATATCTAACGCTCGCAAGATGTAATTTGCCCTTAACAGCATCATTGACATTAGAAAATGTGCTGGTGATATCAGCCTACAGAATAAATTTAATTTCAGAGGAGATATTAGTATTAGCCAGGTCACTTATATATATATATACAAGATGAAGAGCAAGGCGCCTAAATTGCTTCCTTGGGGGACACCGTAAATAGTTCGTTTTTTTTTTTTTTTGCTCGATAGCAAGTAATTATTGGAAACAAATTGGTATCTGCGTAAAAAATAGCTTTTGAATTAAGTCAGTGAAAGCGCATAGATGGCATAGTGGTTTAATTTTTTATGCCGGATATAATAAAATTTCTGCGTAATCTTACTAAAATACTCACAACAAAATGTTTCATCTTGAAATTGTGTAAAATATATTTTTTGGTCCAACAGTACTAGTTCAGTATATCGGTTTTTTGTAAACCATACTACGATCTTGCTATAACGTTATGTTACTTCCAAATAATAATAAACACTTATAAATTATTCTTTCTAGACCTTCAGAGATTATGGAAGGATTCCAAATAATAATAAACACTTGTGAATTATTCTCTCTAGACCTTCAGAGATTATGGAAGGATTGATATTGTCGATAGCTGTTAACTTCGTTCCTGGTGCCCTTTTTTTTTACACATTCGTGCTAATTGCATCGCTGACGGAAATATACCTGACGATACAGAAATGTTATCAATATAGACAAGCACCGGACTCATTCTACCAGTAACATATTTAACCGGCCTGATCTGTAAGCCCTTTGTGCCACAACCATGAGAGCTTTTGAGGCCTAAAGATATAGACTGCACTTCGTTTGTTTCTAAAGGGTCTAAGAAAAATGAATTTGCATTTGCCTCACTCAGCACAGCTCAAAAACCTGTGATGCGACATTAAAAAATCTATGAACGAAGTAATCATTGAGCGAATCTCCCATAACCGTTGCCCACTTATTGCTTGGTCATCATGGATAAGTTCCGGGACACTGTTTCTCACTGGATTCCGTCCTATTAGAGAATTTAACATTTTCAAAAGTACATCAGTTCGTCCTGAACAAGACTAGAAGAATCGCAGGTAGTACACATTCTTGGCCCCCTTTCGCTCCTTGCTTACCGCCTTTCGAAAGCTTTCGAAGGTACGAAACTCTGCTTCATTTCTCTATCGTAAAATTGTTTCACGGTGTCCTCGAGTAATATTACATGGCTTACGGCCACCATTGGCTTTCGAATCATGCTTGCGGAAAAAGTACCTTTTGTAGGTTAAAAGAATTTATTACATAAAGGTCTCATACGCGATTTCTGGGTCAGTTTCACTGAATGCAGCGTTCTAACTTATCTGACAGATCTCTAAACTAAAAGCAACTAGGTGGCTTCGACAAAAGCTGATAAGTATCAGGAGTATCAATGTTTAAAAATTTACGGTAGGATATTTGAACACTATAACATACAGCCATATCTCCACTCACAGGTAAGTAAGAACACAGCTTGTAGTAGAAGAGTAGTAACAATTGCATATAAATAAATCAGTTATAGTTTCGGAGATGAGTGTCACTAGAGCATGTGATGATGCAGTCTTTGGAGCCATTGCGGGCAAAAAGGTTTTAAAAGTTTTGCTGCGCTATTACTGCTGAAATCAATAATAAAATCGGCACCAACGATCAAATTATATTGATTTTTATTGATGAAAGTTAAGAAATGGCCTATGATGTAACAAACTCTGCATGTTATATTTCCGTCGGGAGGACTACAGCAAGCAACTAGCACCAAGTTTTCTTGTTTGTTTTTTTTAATTTTAAACAAACCATCATGCAGCTACCATTCACAAATGAAAATTCGTCTAATAACTTGGCTTAAAAAGAATCATCAACTAGTAGTGACACACCACCACCTTTACAAATTAACCTGTGCACGCTAAACGCACGCTAAGCGGCTAAACATTATCATGGCGGTTATTTGAAAAGAAGTTATTGCTTAATTGCCATGCTTCAGAAAGCATTACTACATGAAAAGTCTTTTGCAACTGACGGAATAAGCATTCCAGTTCTGTAACCTTATGTCGTAAAGAATGAGCATAAAAAAGAAATATCGAAGAAAACCACCTTTATTTCAGAGCTTAATCTACAAGTTTCCCATATTCTCATACGTGCATTATCTTAAATGTGTTACAGCCTCCCTATATATATATATATATATATATATATATACCGGGTGTCCCAGCTAACTTGAACCAAGGGTTACAAAATAATATATTTCAGGTAGGTCAGTGAAACCAATTGCATACAACTGCCAGCCTGTTTGCGCACTACAGGCAATTTTTTGTTTGGCAATTACTTAATTAGCTAATTATGTTAATTTCTCTAATTCTGTTAATATCGACTTTAGACCAAAAATGTGAATTGGAAAGTTGTAGAGTACCTTCAGAAACCCCCACTCCATTAATTGCTATAAAGAAAGTCTGACGTGTATCTTTTTTTCCGGGCTCAGAAGAAAGCCCGCGAAAAACAAATAATACCACGTGACTAGCGCATTTGTGCGCCGCGATTGTGGTGCTCTCAGTCGTGGTTTGAGCGAACGAAATCAGCTGCAGCCATGGCCCGATGGTCCTGTTGCAGCGGCAGGCAGAAATGTTGGCGATGGTTCGAGCGAGCTCGAGCTCGCCCGTCGCCACCGCGATTTTGGCCAGGCCTGCGCACCGCAGCAGCCTACATCACGACAAGCGGATGGCGATAAAGAACCGACAAATGAAGGTGCAGCACTAATTTAAGTCGAGTCATATGGTGTCATCTCGCCCCTTTACCCAAGCCTGTATGCGCAGATTCAGTGGCTGATACCTTATCGCTGATCCGTTTGTCGTTACGTTCGCTGATGAGAGAGAAGGTGATGCAAAGCCCTTGTTAGAATGTCGGTGGTGTCGGCTCGCCGCTCTCGCTGCTACTGCCCCGTCACGTGGGCCGGCTGTCTGACGCGGGCGAAGAAGCCATCGCAGGCATATCGGCCTACCGCTTTAACGGGGCCAATAAGACACGGCCGCAGCTGATTTCGTTCGCTCAAACCACGACTGAGAGCACCACAATCGCGGCGCACAAATGCACTAGTCACGTGGTATTATTTGTATTTCGCGGGCTTTCTTCTGAGCCCGGAAAAAAAGATACACGTGAGATTTTCTTTATCGCAATCAATGAAATCTGGGTTTCTGAAGGTGCTCTACAACTTTCCAATTCACATTTCTGGTCTAAGATGAATATTTCATAAATTAGAAAAATTAACATAATTAGCTAATTAAGTAATTGCAAAACAAAAAATTTCCTGTAGTGCGCAAGGCGACTGCCAGCTGTATGCAACTGGTTTTATTGACCTACCTAAAATATATTATTTTGTAACCCTTGGTTCAAGTTAGCTGGGACGCCCGGTATATATATATATATATATATATATATATATATATATATATATATATATATATATATATATTGTTTGTTGCGTGCTTGGTCCTTTTACACAACGTGTCATCGCATGCTAATGAGTATTCGTTAGATAAGACAGTCACAAATTAAGGTAGGAGTGACTAAACGAGTAGCTGATTGTACGAGAACGAAGATTTGCAAGGAGAGCCGCAGGCACTGTAGCATCGTATATATCCTTAAAGAGACACTACAGCACATTGTTTTTTTTTTTTTTTTCGAAAATAGAGCTTGACGCTGCTTCCTATACAGTTTTCCACTCTGCGTAAAAAGCGTCCGGAAACCTTGGGCCGTATTTCTAAAAAAAGAAAAAAAAAATAGGAGCGCGACAAATACTAGCTGACTATGCAACCATCGGCCACCTGAAAAATCGTCATTCTAAACATATATGGCCCGGAATTTTGTATGTAAAATCCCTTGCTCCTTCATTGACGGATTTTACAAATGATAAAGCAGCACAAAGCGAGTAAATCGGACAAATATCCAGAGAGCGAAGCATGAATGGCTGAACACTGTGCATGAACTATACGACAATAGGAATATTCCTATCTATAACATGTGGTGTGGGCTAAAAAAAAAAAAAAAAAAAAAAAAAAAAAAAAAAAAAAACAGGAATTTGAGCTTAGAAAAAAAAAAAAAAAACGAAACAGCATTGGGAAGATTTGTTTGCCAGATTACGTTTAGAAGACCAGAAAGAACTGGTGTACGACTAACGAGAAAGCAGCAATCTTATACAACGATGTCCTGAGAAGAGGACTCCATCTACAATTCTGTGCTCGAGAATCAAGTATTATTTATTAACTGATTCGCGCTGGATGTCGGACGCCCATGAAGAAGACGATGGTGGACAATACCATATTTCACCCGCTAAGGCACGCACCTCGCGCGCGTTCTCGGCTACGCGCATCCATTACGGCAGCAAAAACATCCGTTGTTTTCGTCTCTCGGCCGTCCAGACTTGAAGACGCCGCCAAACAGCGAGAAGATGCAGACAAGTGGACAGCGACAGAGGCCGTTCGGAGACTTGGAACGCATCGACCCCACCATCGGAGCGCAGTCCTATCAACCTGATGAGGTGCGAGCGTCTGCAACGGCTGCGCCGACGGTGAGTCAGGAACCAGTGGCCAATGTGGCCAACGACGACAAACTGGTGAACAACCAGTTAGTCAACAGACAGCTGGAGACAAGTGGTTCAGCGGCAAATCATGGAGGGCAGCAACCAAGCGTCTACCCCGGCCACCGTTCGCCCTCTCTTTTGATGCCGGCTTTGCCGCACTACATGGATAAGGCCAACCGACCACGACGCAGCTCCGGTGGAGAAGGATCTGCTCTCGACGCTGCGCCTGAGAGCGAACCAGATGAGCCTGTAGATAAAAAGCTGTCGGATCGGGTCAGCGATGTCATCTTAAGCATCATCTTCATGATTTTGGTTGGACTCGTGGCATCGGCCCTGCTGATAATGTTCACCGTTGCCAAGACCAGCTATAAGCAAGGCGCAGACGACAGCGATGATAAGGGTCTCGAACTGGAAGAGACGACGGGGGATACCACTAAGGACATCGTTGTCCCTCTAAAGCCCCTGCCAAGGTCTGTCCCAACCGAACTGCCCACCGAGATATCACCGGGCACAAATTTTGACGATTATCATGGAGCGTTTGATCCAGACAAGGGCGTGCGTCACCCACCGGGGGACGACGAAGACACCAGTTTGCTGACAAAAGATGGCAGTGAAAGCGGCTGGACAGTGGACGCGCCTACTTCGGACAGCGACGATAGCTCTTCCAATTAATATGTTTCGCATATTTGACCGCTTCGCTTTACCGGCTGCCGTTTCGCGCACCAGCAGCGAAGAGGTAGAAGTTGTGGACGACACGTTTAGCTTAAATGGGGACAGCGCTGTTAGCGGTGTGCAAGGAGCCGACACCACACAGCATTCGAGCCAGGAACTATTCGAAAGACGGTCGGTGTCAGCGTAACGACATTGTAAGCTGTGTGTCGATGCATGCCGTCGTTCGTGTCTCACGGCGGGAATAAATCGCAGATATCTCGCTGTAGTTAGTGTGCGGTTGCGATGATCCACCTGCTAAAGAGCAAATAGTTACTTCAGAGAACACCTGACGCATGCGACGCTGTGGTCATCAGTTCGGCTCGCACGAGGCTTATGGGCTTTTCCGTAAAATCATATTGTATAATATGGACAGTCAATTTTGTTTTAAAAACTAACTATACCGACAGGACTTCTTTTCTGGGTGCGACTTAACTTGCAGGAAGGAAAGGAAAATCATTTCAAATTGATATTTAAATAGAAATACCGTTCCTTTTTTTTCTTTTTCTTTTTTTACGGAATTGGTTGTTTTTTTCCTTCTAGTATGAAAATGGGCAGTGCAATGCTCATGCATAAATAATGAAGAAACGTAACCATGCAGTACTGTTCGGGCTGGTTACGATATGCAAAGTTTTAAATTTTGGTTACAGGCAATGCCCCTCTTGACTGAAATAGTCTTCTATAATCAACTCGTATAGAGAGAGAGATAGAGAGAAAACTTTTAATGAGCATAATAATCAGTAAGAATTCGCAGGAGCTGGGTGGTCGGTGCCCTATAGTCCAGGGCTCCGCTGGCAGCAGCTGATTTGCGGACTAGCTGGATAATTCAGGCTTGCTGGTCCAGGTTGTCGCTGGTCAGGGCCGCCTCCCACTGCTCGTGTGTCGGGCATGGCACTAGTAACGTTGGGTCAGGTTTGTCCTGGCATTCCCAACAGGTGATAGAGTGTGGGGCTTGCACCGCACCAAGGACTGTAACTCGTGTATTTTGTTGGGCTTAGCTTATTTAAAATGTGAAGATTAG
Source organism: Amblyomma maculatum (assembly GCF_055883805.1). Lineage (NCBI taxonomy): Eukaryota > Metazoa > Arthropoda > Arachnida > Ixodida > Ixodidae > Amblyomma > Amblyomma maculatum. Next base: position 98,551,998 of record NC_139345.1, read on the forward strand.
GGAATGGGTTTGTTTGTATTTTTCTCCAGTCTATAGCGTCCGAGGAAGGAAGTTGTTTGTGTGGTGGTGAGAAAATTCTTCTTTCTAACCGTAGGTGTTCCAGCCTGTCGCCGTAGGGTCCTAGGAGAGGGGTGGGGTAGGGATGGGGATCCGCCCGGTTTGTGAGAGCTCGGGCTAGATCATTCGCTACCTCATTTACTTCCAGGCCTTCGTGTCCAGGTGTCCATGTAATTGTGTGCGTCTGGGAGATGGAACGTAATATTGCACACGCTCTTCTGTGAGGTTTTCCGGCCAGGTAGTCCCTGCAGGCTGGTTGGGAGTCCGTCACTACGTGTGATGACTTCTTTTGGTGGTCTTGTGTTTTTATGGTGACGGCTATTGCCAGTGATTCCGCTTCCGCGGGATCCTTGGCATAGATCGAAGCCTGAATAATTGGCCTCTTCTGGTGGTCAACTGCAGCCACTGGGCATGAGGAGTTGGAGGCACAGACTCGGGATATAATATTAAACATATTTAACTATAAAGCAGCTGGCTCAGCTGCGCTTACGGCTCGCCGTCACTGGGCTGCGTCGCTGCGTCGGCGTGATGGGGCACGGGCTCCGAAGAAGGGCTGGGCTTTCGTTTTCGTCACGACCAGGTGGTGGAATGCTGAATGCTGCCGATGCTCCCTTCGTTCAGCTAGCTGTGGGATGAGCTGCCAGGTGTGGAGGCGAGATGTGAGGGAACGAACTTGAACGGCGGCTAGACCTCGGGCTCCCTGGTCGTGGCGCAGCCCCAGTCTTCTGCCTTGCTCGTCTTCCGTTAGCGCGTCTCGTCCGCTGCCTGCGATTGCACTACCCCGCTCTCCCGTTCGCCTTCTTCTTTAAGCCCTCGAGTTACTATATAGGCTTTGCCAGAGTTGCGCAAAGGTATCGTATAAGCAACCAAGTTGTGCAGTGAAGCCGTACGTCTTTTTTGCAGGAGCCAATCAGCCAGACTGGAAATCAGTCGAGAAGGATTACTTTGGCAGTACTAATCGAAATAAGTTATCGTCCCAACCGCTCGCACACAGTGCGGTACGCCGTACTCACGACGGATGATGCAATCAGCCGGGATGCCCGTAGGGTTCGCTTCACGGCGCTACACAGTTGCTTGGCGGCTTTCGCCCTTTCGCAGGTGCCGTCCCAAGGGAGTAGTTGGTGGCTGTCCATATATATTGACAAGTTTCCATGCCGCGATACGAAATATGGGCATGCGTAGAGTTTGGCCACTCGACGCCGGCATGGCGCGATCAGTTATTCAGTTATGCAGAACAGCATCTAAGAAACGAATCACCACCTGGCCATGGCCAACCCCCATTGTGGGCATGTGCCATTTATATGAAGACGACAACAACGCCCCGACGATGACCGAATGAAGCCTGGCCACGGCTGGTCTCGAGGGAGAGCGCGCGCTCTCCCTCGAGACCGGTCGTGGCCTGGCCTGCAGGAAGCTTTTGGCCCCCAGGTCACCAAGATCTTACGGCCGAGACCGATTGAACTCATCAAATGGCATGAGAAGGGACGAAATTCCTGTATAGTGTCGTCTTTTCTTTTTTAATCGATATTTATTGCCTCATGGCACCAGTAGGGTATGAGATGAAGGATGGATAAATGATTAAATGAATGGAAAAAGGTTGGCTGATTTTATGAAGTCCAGAAGTGAGCGATGATGAGGTCCGTGCGTCCAAGTGACATATGAGGCAGGATTAGTTTCTGAAAGGCCAGCTATGCTCAGGTGCCGGATTCGTGTTGGTTTGAGTGCTGGGCAGTCCCACAGCAAGTGGTGGATGTTGGCCTCAACATCTTCGTTTTTACAGATCGGGCACCCTGGGCGGGGATATAAGTGTTGGAAGTAATACCTATATACCCGCCCAGGGTGCCCGATCTGTAAAAACGAAGATGTTGAGGCCGACATGCATCCACCTAAGATCAGAAAGGCTTGTACTAAGAGGAGAGTATTCTCTTCCCTCAAGCCGGAGTGGCGGCTACTAATGCGGCGGGTGAGTCGCATAATTTGCTGCGAGGTTCTTTGAAGCGTTTGAATTGCATCACCATTAAAGCCGTGCTCTTGCGAGGTTAGGCCTAGTATTTTAATTTTGGCTACTCGAGGAAGGGGGACTCCACGAATATTGAGTTCGATGGCCGGTGGTGGTTGCGCAAGAAATCTGGTTTTGCGGAATATGATGAATTCAGACTTAGCCGGAGAGCACCGCAGCTCCCCGGGGTCTGAATAATTCGCTACGATATCATTGGCACGCTGGAGTCTCTCCTCGATTTGGGCATCACTGCCCTCTGCGGTCCACAAGGTAATGTCATCCGCATAGACGCTGGGATGGAGCTGCGGGACCTGTACTAATTGGTGTGGATGTTTGAGCATTGCAATATTAAAGAGAAAGGGTGAGGGGACTGATCCCTGCGGGGTGCCTTTGTTGTCGAGGGGGAAGTCGTCCGAGTGGAGATCTACTCGAAAAGAGGCCTTTCGTCCCGATAGAAAGTCCCGGATATAGTTGTATGAGCGGGCTCCGACCCCGAGTACGTGAAGGTTTTTTAAGATCGCATCATATCTGACATTATCAAAAGCCTTCTCCAGGTCTAGTGCGAGAGTATGATTCTGGTGTCCTCGAATGATATTGAAGGAGTGAGTTCTTTCAGCTAAGATGATGATTCTGGCTTGTTGGTGAGATGTAGCGATATAATTAAAATTAAAAAAAGGGAGGGCGGGGGGGGGGGGGGGGGGGGTTGTGAGTCATTCATCTAATGTGGCACGTTGGTGTTACTTAACTAAGAAACGGCGCGGAAGTCGTGTCTCTCCTCAGCCGTATCTCTTGCCTGCATGTCTCTAATTTGAAGGAAAAACTGCAAGAAGCTACACGGCTCTACAGCAGCACATTTGAGAATGACGCGTTAACGCCTTACATCTCAGTCATTCGCTACATTTCTCGCGCGATTAACATCAAATGTGATAGCTGTATGATTCGCATCAACGAAGCTTTGAACCTATTTGTTTCTCTCACACATTGTTACGGCGCATTGTAAGTTACGAGCCGAATATTTTTTTTTTTTAAGTTCGCTTGCACTTCATGTCACAAAAGTACTATGCGTACAGAAATTTTGCTTTTAAGGGGACAAGTGCGCAACCCAGCTGCTCACTTGCCTGCCTCCACAAAGCAAGCACCTCGTGGATAGTATTAATCACCACCCCTGCATTAAACATAAAATAATGGAATCCCCGAGTACCCACACCCCGGCACACACGCGTCACGTTGTATACGTGCCTGCGCCGTGGTGCGTGTGTGGTCCGTATAGTGCTTTCACAGTATACAACAATCCCCCTCCACTTTTTTCCTCGCCACACGACAATGCGTTTATCGCTCGTCTTCAGGCGTTGCATGCGGCGTGTATGCATGCGTACATACAGGGAGCGCGTGTGCGTACACCGCTTGGGTGCTAACTTATCGAGGCACTGGTGATGATGGCGGACGTGCAGAACAGGCTCGTGGCGTAAACCTGAGCCGCCCGGCGTCAGTGGCCTGGACTGCGTCGCCAAGAGCGCTCGCACGCGCGCGCTGGTTTACGGCTTGCAGGCACCGAAGACGCTCAGAGCACCGCGGCCAGCCACGCGTGCGCCTAGCCGTGCACCCCCCGTAAACACAGCGCAGCCTCGCAGCCACCATCGTCGATGAAACGTTACATTCGCTTGAAGTCACGACCGCCTATTCGCCTTCCATTGCTTCCTCGGCCGTTTCGTGGGTTCGGGATGTAACAGTGCTCTAAAGAAGGATATTAGGGCAGTGGGACTTTGGCTCAAGGAACCGATGGGGCCTGGACTATAGGGGCACCACGTGCGGAGAACCCAGCTGCATTCAAGACTTTCGCACGGTAATTTTTATTCGCAACGGGATATGTAAAAATGGCCGCGTTCACAAACAGGCGACCCTTTGACGCAGGCAGGTTAGCACAAACTTTCAACGAACAATATAGTCCTTTTCGTATGAACCTCGCGTTCACTGACTCCATGTGTCGTGCGGTTTCAGGTGCGTTGTGTGAGGTACAGTGAGCACCACCCAGTGAATTGTATAGATGCGAAACGCTTGCTAGTATATATTGTTGAATTAAGCTATCAGATATTCAATGTATACATTGCCTATATATAGGCTCAGTTTAATCGCGTGTATGAGTCAACTTGAATCATACACTTTCTTAAATGATTGATGCTGAGCTGTGAAAACAAAAAGGTGAGCGTGAGCGTGTGACAGCTGAGTGCCTATGGTCATAACGACAGGTTCGCGTTGTCGAGGCGTGCGCAGCTCCCAACCTTTACCAATGTACTTTTATTCGAAAATGCATGCGCCGAAAAAGGGTCAGCGAACGACTCGTTGGTATACAGGTCATGCTGACAACGGCCATACCGGCGCCAATCATGGGCCGGCGGACAGCAAGAAAGAAGGGAACAAGGACGGCCGCAGAGGGACGATATACTCCAGAGGAACGAGAGACCAATTATGGAGAAGGCCGACACTGCCTCGCCTCCTGAGGAGAAATTGCACGCGGACGGGGAGTTCCTTGGCTAGTCCTTCCCGTCAGCGTATTCAGGTCACCATATATAGATCACAATCTGCGCTGCCTGCATCTGTCATCTCCCAGTCCAAGCACCGGATCTCTATAGCGGTTCCCTTGAAGATGCTGCCTCGAGACTGTCTGGTGAGCGGGGCATCCAGTTCATGATTAAATCCGTTACTGGCCTTATTTATCTTATGGTTCCTACCCTCCAACCCGAAAAAAGAAAAGCCATATGACGTGGACGTCATAAATGCGGCACGGTTGTGCATTTCAGCATTGCACCTCGAAACTATAAATTGTTTGGGCAGCAACTAGCGCTTGTGTGCCGGTCTTGTACTAGGGCTGAGAGAGAAAACGTTTCGTTAAATATCTTTTAGTGTCCGGATGACTGAAAATTGGTGCTCGGATTATGGCTCACGGTTCTATTTCTGCCACGCCCTAAGCTGCTGACAACGGAAACTAAAATCATCTAATGCTTAAAATAACACATGGCCGTGAGCATTATTCGAACTTACGGCGAAGCGCGCGCGCAAGGCGATTTCCCTGGACGCTGCATGCGCAACCAAGCAATTGTCGCAGCCTGACGAAGCACGTGATAAACAAATATTAGGTCTCAAAGCAAGACCACGAAGGCGCTTGCAGGTACAAGCCGAAATTAACGGATTGGTATATTTTCGTTTTGAACCGATGGCTTCACTACGCGAGGTAAAGCCAAGGCCACCAAGTGCTTTCGATGACCTTGAAACAGCTTCGAGGCCAAGTTGAAACTTAAGCCACAAGCCAGAGGCGCATGCCCCTGCCGGAGCTAGCGCTTCACACTACAGGCATAACCGAAGCTAAACCACAGCCATTTTTTATTGCGAAAGCAATACTGCTCGCACTTTGAGCCATCAGCGTGGCCCGGCGGTGACCACCACCGACCTTTGACCTTTAGAAGACCCCCGTAGACGACCCCAAGCTGGCAGGAGCTGCCAACTTGGGTCTCTCGTTTCACATGGGACGGTTATGTCAGAATCAGCCTGCCAGGACCTTGGCATTTCGTTACCCCTCTAGGCCACTAAGGCACATGCATACGGCTTGGTTAAAGCGGGGCTTCATGCGTGGGCTGGGGAAGAAGAAGAAGAAAAATGAGAAGAATGCTCGGTCGCCCGCAGCTATTGGTTTCGCTCAATATTCGGTGCAGCAGCGTGGAACTCTTCTAAATTTTTTTTTTTTTCAGTTTCTTCGATCGCGCTAGCTTTCTGACGCACACAAAGAAAACGACAATGGGCATTGGAATCTCGCATGCTACTGCATGAGCCTCGCGCACACGCTCGGCTACCTGCGTCCATTACGGCACTAAAAACGTCTATTGTTCTCGTCTCTCGCCCATATGAAGACCCCCTCCAGCAGTGACAAGATGGAGGCAAATGCACAGCGGCAGCGGTTGCTCGTGTACTCGGTGCGCAACGACCCCACCATCGCAGCGCAGACCCTACAACCTGCTGAGGTACGAACGCCTGCCGCGGTGGCGCCGACGGTGAGCCAGGATCCAGTGTGCAATGACAACCTGTTAGCGAACAACCAGTTTGCCGTCTACCAACTGGAGGCCAGCGGCTCAGCGGCGTATTACGGAGAACAGTGGCCAACCGGCTTCTCCGGTCATCACTCGCCCTCCAACTGGCCGTGCCCCGTGGAAGGAGGATCTGCTTTCAAGGTCCCCCAGAACAGCGCATCAGGCGAGCATGAAGAAAAAAAGTTGTCGGGGCGTGTCGACAATGTCATCTTGAGCATCGTCTTCGTGATGTTGGTTGTACTCGTGGCTGTGGCCCTACTCATCGCGCTCGTTTTGTTTCAAGCTAACCCTGACCATGGCGTAGAGGACCGAACTGATAAGGGTCTCGAAATGGTTGAGATGACGATGGATACCGTTCAAGGCGTCGTTGTCCCCCGAAGGACCCAGACCCCGTCTCTTCCATTTGAACTCCCCACGCTAGGCACAAATTTTGCCGAATACCCCGACACGTTTTCTCCAGAAAAGAGCACGGGCAGCCCGCCGGAGGCCGGAGAAAACAACGAGAGTTTGCCGAGAGAAGACAGTAAAGACGGTTGGCCAACGCTCGTTGCAAGTGATGCGCCGTCTTCGTCCCCTGGCAGTAACGATGCATTCACCATGACTTATGTTTCCCAAGGCGTTGACACCTCACCGGCTGCCGTTTGGCCCACCAGCAGCGAAGAGGGAGAAGTTGTGGAGAGAACATTTAGCTCAGACTGGGCCAGCGCTGTCAGCGGTGTTCAGGAAGCCGACGCCACACAGCGACCGAACCAAGGACCGCTCGAAAGATGATCGGTGTGAGATCAGCGTCATCATCAGCTTCGTCGATTGTGAGCAGATCGCAAGCGCTGGCACATGCCGCCGACCTTATCTGTAGAAATAAACAGCAGAAACGTTTCTGTGTAATTTGGTGTACGGATTACAGATGAGAGCTGCTAAAGTGCAAAGAGCTGTCTTGTTTCAGAGAGAACCTCGTATATGCGACATGTAAAAGTCATTGGTTTGGCTCGCAACAGAGAATTGTGCGCTTTCTTTACAGTTTCTGCAAAAGAATTTCGTATCTAAAATGTTTATTCAATTTCCTTCTGAAAACAAAACGTTTGGAGAGAATATCTCGTCTAGTGCGATTTATCTGTATAGGCAAAAGGGGAATCTTTTATGAGCGATAATTTTACTCTGATCTCAGCCCGGTTGAAATATCTGGTTTGCAGCTCTATATAGAGCAAAGAGCTAAGGAGTGCTTTCTCAGTTAGTCACTGAACCTGAAGTTTTCTATTGCTGTTGGTTGGAGAGTGCGCCCCTGGTTTAGATAATTACCTTCTGTATTCAACGCCTCATGTGAAAAATACGTTCAAACTACAAAGCTTGTGGCTTTTTATCACATAAATATTACGAAACCTCATCTGCCCTACTCTTGTCCGTTATGCCTGCTACAGTGCGATTGTTTGGAACAGATCATTTATGAAAAACCTCTGAAGTGCACATCGCACGAGGCATATCTGTGCTGGTCTGCGGCCTTACCGTTGACAGCTTTGGGACAGAGAACTTTGACAGCGGCTGGAAAGGAATGCTCGCAGAATTTTAATCGAGGCTGGACGAGACGACGACTTGCTTCCGGATGCTTATTGCTATTCCACGAAAACTGCAGCAACTGCCGGGTGCGTCACTAAAAAAATAAAACACAACAAAGAGCAAGTCAACAAAGCCATATGTTTTCTTGAGTATATAAAGCAGTACATAAACTAAAATGCATACGCAATAAAATAGTTTGGTTGTTTAAAATTACTTGCAGTAATCCTCTCGTAATGCCGTTGTGTCCGTCGCACCATCTTTAGTATACGTTGAATAAGAGTGCATTTAAAGCCCAGAATTCCCGCCGCTTCTGTGGCGCCTATCAATTTTTGGTCGAGCGTTGAACTGTAACATGTTCCTTGCAACAAAAAATTAATATATTATCAGGTAAACCGTTGCGCAAGGTACTACATCCGAAGCTTTCACCGAACGCTTGCGACGTTCATATGGTCCTCCAGTTTTTCACTCGATAAACCGATAAAAATAACATATTCAGACCTATTTCTGCAGACGGGCTATAGGTTTGACACATCTCCTTTCTCAGAAAGTTAGTTGCTCGTTTCTTCTTTTTCCGTAATAGCTCCCATTCAATTAACGAAGCATCCCTGCAAACTAACTTTGTGGACTTTCTTCCCGACTTAGTGGTCTCTTCCGATTTTACCTATCGGCCCTTAATTTTTGATATTATGAAAGAAGTTCACGATTCAGTGCATCTTCTGGCAGTTCGTTTTCTTATCAGTACTTATTCTCTGTTTCACGGAGAAATGAATTCTAAGAATTGATATCTATGTTGTTCCCGCCTCATCGTTCTCTCTATTCTAATTGTACGGGGCATGATGTGTTGAAAAGAGCACGTAAAATGCCAATCTCGCCTTGTACTAAAGCGTTTTTCTTTAAACTTCATCCGGAGTTCTACCTGTTAAAGTGTGGCACACACACAAAAAAAATTGTATATTTTTGTCCTTCTGTTAACTGTTGGCTATTTGATGCACCTGAAACCATCGAACACTGTTTTATTGCCTGAAATGATGCGATATTATTTTGGGATGTTCTACAAAGGACACTGCAGAAAGCCTTTACTTTGAATTCTCACAGCGTGCGTTTCCTAATGACCATCCAACATGACCATAAACCCTTTGATATGATTTTCCTCCTTGGACTGCACAGCCTGTGGAACACGCGTATGTTGGACCGGAATGCTGAGTCTCTCGTTTCCCTCAGTACTCATTTCGGCCAGATGATACACCACCTGGGAGACACTTACGAAGACAGTGACTATCAACCAGACTGGCTTCCATCATGGAGGTGTTATATTGGCATATGAACTTACCTTCTGGCATGCAGCCACACTCACTGGCTGCTCAATGTCTTCCACCCAAGCTTACCAGCTGGATATTTCGCACTGCCACACAGCAATGTTAAAATCATGAAATGAATGACAATAATTTGTCCCCTTTTAAATCGAAGGAACTCCTGAAATAGTTGTCAATTTGGGACAGACGCTCGTACCTGATGTCGGTCTCCGAAGTTTAGTTTTTGATTTCTACAAAGAAGTGTGAAACAAGAAGCAGTAGATGTTGGTTCGAAGAGATAGAATATTTATGTTACATATTGTGTTAATGTGAGTATAAGAGAAGCCCATACTAGCCCTGTTAATGATGTCGCAAAGGGAACAGAGAATAAAAACACCGGAAAGATGTCTCCGTTAGCTGTAGCCGCCGTCATACATTTATTTCAAAGCTTGGCACATTGGTTAACTTCCAGTCATAAACTTCATACACGCGAGGAACATAATCATAATGCCAGAATATATTTTGCCACTTAACTTGTTCTTATAGTGGCGCTACTGAAATCTTTCGCCCGGTTTTGTCAGCAGTAGCTTGCTTCTTTCTCACAATCCCCAGCTTGTCGCCCTGCAAAGCTGGCTTGCTTGCATAACAGGTAAGCTATGAGGCAGAGCGGCCCAACGCATATTCTGAAAAATGGCTTTATATATATATATATATATATATATATTACTGTATATGAAAAGCGTAATTACGCTTGCGTAATTAAGCTGTGAAACTTTTACGAATATAGGGCACTTTGGACATTGGAAAGGCTTAGTCTTATGCTAGGTGAATTAAACGAAAGCCCACAAGAGAGAATACAGCGCCAGAATGAGTGGCTTCATTAAGAGTCGGTAAATTGGTCAAATATTTAGGGGAATCCTCCAAGGTGGAGTAAGTTTCTAATAAGGGAGTAATTACTCATTGACATCCACTCAAGCGCAGCCATACGGCTACAAAGGAAAGCTGTATAGCTTTCATTTGCAGCCGTATGGCTGTGCTTGTATGGATGTCAATGAGTAATTACTCCCTTGTTAAGTCGGTAAATTACAGCTTTTATATTGACTGTCAAATAAGATTCCAGATTAATCATTTGGTCTGTTTCAATGCGAAGACTCTTCTCGCAAGGAATGGGCGATAGACAGACGGACGGATAGTTCTTTTGAAACGGTGTGGTGACAGTCGCCACCATTCTCAGCCTTTCTTTTTATATTTCTTTAAACAATCATCCAACTCTCGAGATTTCCTTTATATACTCGATTTATTTTAAACACGATTTTTAAATCTTATATTTAGCTCCAAATATCGAACACTGCTTGGTCACTTCTACTGCAAATACTGTGCCCACATCGTTTGGATGAGTATAGGGTGTTCAGTTGTTTCTATGCATCTACCACGCATGTAGCAGCTTTAACCGCAGTGGTCAAACTTCGTTTCGTATAGCTTCGCGTTCTATGAGATATTGCGCGTTTTAGCCTTAGTCCAACAAAATATTATAACTTGATGTTTCATATCTTATTTTCTTTTGGGAAGATTTAATAGTTCTCAGTAGAGTCTTTAATGAGAAAATTCTGCATGTGATAAGACAACAGGTATTTCACAATATTTCTCAGTCAAATGCCCACTACTAAAATTAGTAAAGCCATATCTCACCCCATTCTGGTCGCCCGCGACCTCGAAAAGTCTAGCGGCTGGGAAAGAGAAAAAAAAAATGCAAAACGGCCATTAGGCATTTTGAAAATTCGGAAATTCAGCCTTTTCACTACGTTTCATTATCGAAAGATAATATTATTTCTGTCCCTGCTGATTAGGTCATCAGACTCTTTGGTAAATGGCGTGGTCATTGAAGAGGGCGGCAGCTTGTGGTGTGCGCTGACAGCGGAGTTGAAAGATACATAATTAATGCGGTTCTCTTCATTTCGCGACTGCTAGTAGGCTTCCGCGGCAGTTGTTGGAGGCTGTAAGGTGCCTCGATGGCCAGCACGGCTGCATCCTAGCTGCTGAGAGATACGCCGGGTCGAGGGGCGTGAGCAACAGCGAGTGAAGAGACAGTGACGTCATCTGCATACAGGATGCTTCAGGGAAGATTGTAAGTAAATTAAAAGAAAAAAATAAAACGTAAAAATAAAACGAATATTCACAAGAACAAACTCTCTGGCGTGGCGCACTCATTTTTGCTGCAAAACTCCTGAAGTTATTCAACTAATTAACTAAAATCTACTAAGTAACTTTTTGATTATCGCAGTTGAGTGGTTAGTACTAAGGGGAGTTCGAAGCCGTGGACAAGATGATGGCATACCACTTTTTTTTTAAACGAACGTGAACTAGTTTTCTAAACTCCTCCTGCAGCGCGAGAAAATCCGTCGCTTCCCCCCCCCCCCCCCCCCCCCCGCCCCACCCCCCTTCATATGAAGCCGAAACAGAGGCCAAGAGAGGCGCAGGAAGCGCTTTAAGAAGCGCGCCCAGAGAAGTGACGTCTAGTGACGCCGTGAGATAATGAAAAGGCGCAAAATTCGAACTGCCTGCCCTACTACGACTGATCATGCTCTCTATTTCCTTACTGGCTTTTAAATATAACGACAACGCAGCTGGCAATGATGGTTTTTCCCTTTCACCAAGCAACGGGAAGCACTGTAAAATTGCCATTGCTGGGAAAAAGCCAGCAGTATAGGCAATGAGGGTAACACGCAGGAGCTTCCTACAATGCGACGCGTTTAAGAAGGCATATCTGTTGTGTAGGGGAACCACATATACTTAAGTTTCAAATTATTTACCTGAGCGAAAAGTAAAAACGAAACACCTGGAGAGCTGCAGTCGAATTTCATCGAGCATCATAATCGTCTGGCAATTTTTATTTGTTTATACTTTATTTTATTCGGCATCGTTCAAAGGTACATTAATTGTTCATGCATTGTACATAAAGCTCAATAGAAACCCACACATTTACAAATATTTACACCTTAGGAATGATACATACGCGCAGAATCTGATCCGTTTCCGCTACTCATGGTCAATGGTAAATCAATCGATGATATCTGTTAGAGGTTCATTATTGTATATTGTATTTTATACTATTATTGTATCTTATTGCATATGATCATCAGGTTACCTGCACTCACTGTGGGCAAAAGTCTCTCCCATGTCCCTTCAATTATTCCGGCCCTTTTCCAGCTGCATCACATAATCTTCGTAAATTTTCTAATCTCATTCGCCCACCGTTCTGCCGCCCCTGCTACGCTTCCCTTCCCTAGGAATTCAGTGATGCTGAGTGGAGTTAAACGTTCGCCGTATAGTGGAGTGTTTGACGAAAAACTGTCTGGCGAGGCGGCAACATAGTAGAAAAACGAACGCGCACCAAAATAATAAAAAGAGAACGGGAAAACATTGACGTTTCGGGGCCAACATGTCAGGTCCTTAGTCCATTCGCTTTTATGGTAAACAAGGGGCCCATGCGGGCCCCGAAACGTCAATGTTTCCTTTTTTCTTTTTATTATTTTGACGAGTGTTCGTTTTTCTACTAAACATTCGCGGTGTGTGCAGTTTCGCTTCTGAAAGCAGGGAAATTGATTTGCTGCGCAACAAGAAGTTAATTCAAGAATTTTTTCTCTGATACGTGGTTCACGTCATAATTATTTATTGTCGTTGCGCCTGAATGAACGAATAGCAATCTGAAATACGAAGAGAGGGCGAAAAAATATGAGTATGTTGAGCAACTGCGCACCCAAACTCTGCGACAGACGACGCATAGAAACGAAACCGAAACAGCCTTTTCTGATTGGTGGCGCCATCTCGTTTAGATTGTCAAAAGTAAACATGTCACGTGGCCTGGCGCTGCTTGCTGGGAAATGTCATTGCCAGGAGCCATTGGAGACCGCATCGACAGCACCTAGCAGGATGTCTCGGTAGTATCAGTCGATCTTTTGCACCAGTGTCCGCGCGATTTCCTGTGTGTTTTGGTGCGGAGTCGCCCTAACAAAGCCAAGATGTCTGGGATAGCGTCGGGACTCACTACAAAGGGCAGCAGCCGCCTGAAAAAGAAGCACTTCAAGCCTAAGCATCAGAAGGCAAAACTCTTCAGAGCCAATGAGCCCCTGCTCAGTGTTTTTATGTGGGGTGTCAACCACACCGTGAGTATCGTTCCGGCTTTGCCGTTTCTTCTTTTTTGCATATCGCTTTTCCAGAAGCCGGTTCCTTCTCAGTGGGCGATTTTGTTCTCGCTATTGCTTTTTCTCCGGCGCCGGTCATTTTTCTCTGCGTCAAGCGCCTTCGGGTCGGCGTTTTCTCAGCGAGGACAACTTACGTTTTTAGGCCTAGATTTTTTGCCAAAAACAGCCTGTTCGTGTGGTTTACGGCTGCTCTTGCGTGCGACATACATTTCGTAGCGCTTTCCCTTGACCGCCGCTGTGAAACGACTGCCTGTTCACAAGTACTACGCCGCTTACCCTGGAGTACGCCCTTGCTGCAGGCGGCACCGATCGCAGCTCTCCGCTGCTGTTCCGCGGCCGGTTTTCGCGTCGCAGCCGATGCGCCCGGGTGGAGAGGGCGTGCAGGATTGAAAACCGATGATCGGTTCCTTGTACAAGCCCGTTCAAGTTTCCACTATTGCTGCTTGTTCTCTGAACTCAATTTGGTCGGTTTACTTCTGTCTTCCCGCGTCATAAATGAGCTGCAATGAAACACATGTCACAGCTGCAGTGTTCGATCTATTTCTTTAATTTTGAGGTTGGTATGCTTACTTTTAGGTGGATCATTCTGTTTTCTGCTCTGTTCTGTCAGCTCTCTCAAAACGGCAGTTTGCGACCTCGCTGTGAAGCATGATACACATGTGCAACTTAAGGTAACGCTATGCACGTGACCTGAGGAGCAGCGGTTATGCCGAGAATGCGCATTCTGCGTTTATTTTTGAATCTGGTTGTCTAACTTCAGGTGTAGAAATGGAGGCGTCCTGCCCGTCTGTTGGGCGTCGACGACATAAGGTCTGGTGGCTTTGCCAAATTTAGCCCGAAAGCGATCTGCGCTGTGTAATCTTCCTTTTTTTTTTTTCTTGGATGTGATTGTGCAAGCTTATCATTCTGCACAAGTGGGTCGCACGGTACTTCCAGCACCAGATAAAGTTCCATGTGAGAAAACAATGGTACTGGCTGTCCTCAGGTGATCGAATATCAAACGTCGCGAAGGTACCGCATAGCCGTGCACCGTGCTTAGAAGAGTGAGAAAATGCGCAGTTATCTTCCTGTCTTCATTCATCGATGCTGCCTTTTTTAACTTCGCTGTTTCTATGTTCTAGAGCTATTCGCGCTACGCCCTGTCAGAGACCTGGAACTATTAAAGTACCAATGGTCTCCGCAACCTTGGCCTGCCCTCAGGTACTGAGAACATGCTGTTACAGTTCAGGAGGGCGTGCTGTTGGTGTTGCAGGTTGGGAGTAATTCGGCGCAGAAACTTGACAGCGGACTGAATAGAGGAAACCGAGTGGAGAGCGCTAGTGAACGTCTAATGTGACCTCACTTGTGTATATTGTCCAACTTTTGCGCTGAATTCTTTACAGCAAGCTGTTACTGCCATGTTCTAACCAACTAACTGCCTTGTGTCGAGCAAGGCCCCTAAACCCTAATCTTCCTTCCATGCCTTCTCGTCTCCTATCGCAGTTATGACACGCAGTTCTAACTTTTCACATATATATCCCCTCCCCCATTCTCTTCGGCGTAGAGCAGTGCTGCCCTCAAAAGCTGCAAAATATATTATTACTATTATTATGATTTTGCTTGAACAAGTCCTCCTCTTATCAACTGCAATTGATACGTTGACTTTTTTTTTTTGTTTCTTTTTCTTTTTTTTTCTTTTTCTTTTTTTTTTTTTTTTTTTTTTTGTAAGCATCGTTTTCCTAGTGCGCTTGTTAAAAGTAGAGCATCCAGGCTACTGATACGTAGCTTTAATACACACAAGGTGGGATTCAGATTTCAGCGGATCGAAAAACACCATTAACGGCTGGATGGTCATTTTATTTTGGTGCCAAGTTTGGCCATTATGTCATACCACCGAGTGCGCGAGGACATGCTTTTCAGGAGTTCACAGCAAGTTCTGTTTTTGCAGTGCAGCAGTACATCGCAACAACTGCCGGTTTATTGACGCCATGTACTTTCCTGGTTTTGGGGAGTAACTCCGTTATCAATCTGTTTTCTCATCCATCGAAGTCCTGAGGCAGTACAGTGGATTCACGGTGCAAACTCGCATCTGGGGCCTGTAAAGATTGATGTCTTTTTTTTTTTTTTTTTTTTCACTTCCCGCCCCCACCTTTCACAAAGTACCTGCCTTTCCTGTTCCACAGCGTTGGAACTCTCCTGTCAGAGGATCTTTCCAAATGCGTAGACATTTTCTTTAGGCAGCGGACATTACATTCCCTGGTTGTGTGAAGGTTCCTGCGAGGAAATTCACTTGTGCCGAGCGCTTGATCGCGTCTTCCTGGCTCTGCAGGCCCACAGATTGAGAGCATTCACCCAGTGATTGCTTCATGGGCATAAGCGACAATAGCTTTCCTTCTTCGTAATGGTATAGTTTGCTTCTGGACGAATTATGCGCTCCGGTCTTCCTCACATCTACTGCGCCAAAATGGAGACCATTTTCCAGTAACGTCCCGCGCATGCTCAAAGCCTCCTCGGCCGCCATTTTCGTCGGGATGCCAAGAGAAAATGGAGAAGGGGCCGGTGGTGTGCGCGCCAAGGGCTGTCCACGAAACTGTCCCTCGCTTCATCCAGGGTTGATCGAGGCCACGCTGCTGCTCACAGTAATTTCTTATTATAGTGCACATGATCCTGAATGGGCAGGACTCATGCCTTTCGCAGTGCTGTATCATAACGCATAAGCATTCCTGTATCATAACGAACGCCTCATTTCCTCTTCAATTTTCTGCTTAATAACTTGCGATGGTCTCGGTTCTGGCAGTCTTGAAGTCACAGGGTGCGCAGAAGGGTTCGCGCGCAGCTTCCGCCACCCTGTCGGCCATTTCCACGCAAGTAGAATCGGACAGCCGTTGATGTAGCTCAATTGGTAAGTACACAGGACGCTATATTAGGAGGTCAGGGGTTCGGTTCCCACCATCGGCTCCTTGATTTTCCTTCTACTTTGTGTTTAATTATCTTCCTCTCTAGAAATGATTGCCGCTCTAATTCAGGTCCATAACAAAAAAATAATAATTAATAACTCGCCTTAGCTTTCATTGACCTCGCCGATTGCTGGCTTCTTTCATTCCGGCACACATCTTGAGACGAAGCCCCTCGAATAAGCATGCATCCCCCTCGCCTTCACATCAAGCGGGAAGACCCGGTCAGGTTCGCCAACTTCGTTTTGTCATAGATTAAATAGAGAAAGGGAAGATGGTATCCGCAGATGATTCAGGTGTCCTGCACATGCTAGGCAAGGCCAGCCCTGTACTTAACGACTCTTTGGAAAATAAGTCCAGGGCCCACCCCACTATTGTGAAGAAATTTATGCAGAAAAATATTCGAGGCAGCCTTGTTAACCCACCCCTCGTCCGCGGCCGGTCTCAAGTGGCGGCGGCGATGCGTGCTTTCAAGAGCGCACCGCCGCCGCTCGAGTCCGGCCATGTGAAATGTAGTACATATTTAGCCTGGCGGCTACAAGAGGTTATGAGCTACTTGGAAAATGTTTATTGTTACCCGTTAAGATTACGTATCGAGTGGTTTCTGCTCATCCCGCTTGAACCTGTTGCCTGCAGTCTTTCTGATACATGAAGTGGAATCCTGAAGCATGATCTCCGGTACAGTGAACTTAGCTCGGGTAGGCACCGACCGAGACAAACATTGTAAGGCGTTTTTGAAAGAAGCAGCGCTGCTTCGGGTTACACATCGTCAGCAGACTGCGCCCCATCTGTACCTCGCCGCATCTGAATCGCACATTCTCCGTAAAATCGGACAGTAAAATCCAAACGCCAGGCTCACTTCTTCCAGTGTCTACTTGTATCCCCTCCGTCCAGACTGCTTCATGTCCCAACTGCCCTTTCCTTTATGCGAACATGGAATTTTTCTGACCCGTTGCTGTAAATCATTTACACATTTTCCTCACCTGTTCTTGTGCGTCTTGTGTGTCTCGGCCGAATGGGGCGATTAGACGGCGTTAATTCGACACGGCAACGACTTTCTCACGGTAGATAACAGGCTACGACTGTTCTGCGAGAGTTGCGCTGAAAGACTGGTTTTAACTAGAGTCGATGACTGTAATGAAATAAAGAGGCACGTAATTCTTTTTTAAAGATATCTATGTAGAAGACTGGACATCAGAAGGTTATCAACGGAAGGTAAAATAACTAGGTATCGGTTTTGGGAATCGATAAGCCAAGATATAAAATTTGGGAACTTCAAGTCAATCAACTAGTTTAGTCCTGGTTTAGATTAACCAGGGAGAAGACAAGTTGCTCAAAACCGCTCTAATATTTAAGTACGTCCTTTTGTTTGAGTTTTCTTCCCACGCTTATTTCTTATCGATCCGAAGCTGGTAAATGAGAAGGCCATGTGAGCGTCCAAATGCTTCGTCGTGTCAACCTTGGGAGAATAGCTTGCCGTCGCGGTTCCGTCCCTGCTACGCACGGAGAGCGACTCAAAAGGAGACCTTTGGACTCAGTCTTCAGGTGCCCTATATTACCTGTGCCAATAAGCGGGGTCGTTTCTTTCTTCCGTCTCTTTTTTTTTTTCTTTTTTTTTTTTTTTTTTCATCCTCGTTTCGCGGTGTAGACTCGTTTCGCTTATCTTCGTCCATCGACGCCCTTGAACGCTGTCACCTCGGTCTAAATTACTAATGTACCTCCGGATCCTAAAATGGTCGAGCCTCATCTAAATATACGCGTACATTGGCCTCACGGTCATTTGTACCGGAACGCCGTTGCTAAATTGAATTGCTAAATTCGATCAGAAGCTGAGCAGGGGCTATCATAGGAGTGTTTCGGAGCCTTTGGAAGGGGGAACTCGAGAGCCCGTTTCTACAGCCGCTTGTGTCGCACACGGAAGTGATAGACACAGAGGGAGAGGGGTGGGCGCTTTCTTTTTCAATGGACTGACTGGAGCACAGAGGCGCCAGAGTGTGAGGTCTGCTGCTGACGTCTTGTCTAAAGGGATAAGGATGAAACGGCACGCAGCGGGAGCTGTTTCTACGACGGTGTAGAAGGGACGGCCGTGAGAAGCCACAACTCGTATTCATATTTCTCTTATCCGCCAGTAACCAATCCAAGGCACCGGCTTGGTCACTGAGTGATGACGTCTTATCCTGGGCCAAGAGGGGCGGTTGTTAGACGTGGGGTTCGGGTGGCGTGATTGAAGATTCCTTGGCCAAGACGACGCCCGTTCCACCCAGGAGAGAAGTGCTGACGAGTGAGGCCGGTACGGGGTTGAAGGACGAAGAAGACTGGGTTTATTTACATCTTGGATGTGTGAGGAAACAACCAAGAACTGGAACAAGAAATAGAATGAGAGCAAGGAACACCAATTGCCGGACATACTCATAGTTTGTCTTCCCTAGTCTCCCTACGTGAAGGACGGGGTGCCTTCATCACTACAGAATCACGCACTTTCATTTCTGATGACGCGCTTTCAAAAGAATTCGTACTGGAGCTGCTGTGGCGGTAAAGATGGCGGCTCAAGAGGAGCCCTGTCTCCCGGAGCTCATGTTCTGGGCGCACACCTGCGTCAAAGGTGCCGACGCTCGCCGTCGGCAAGAGGAGGGCGAAACGTAGTCTGAAGTGATCCTTTTATCCCTTCGCTCGGCTACCCAGAAGAGGAATGCCCGGGCGGCCACCTTGAGGATACCGACCCGTGTGGAGCCACTTGGGCTTTTTTTGTTTCCAATGGTTCGCTCGTCGACCGCTGTCGATGACCGACCGAACAACCCCGCGTTCCTTTCCGACTCTTTTGTGATGGCTGCTCCAAGTTGCGCCTCGCCGTTCTTGACCGCTCCAACTCTCTCAGTCGGTATTTCTTGCCTCGATGATCTAAAGCAGCAGCGCCAGTGCCCGACTCATTGTTGCCATTCTTAACAGGGTGCTCATCCCGAATGCCCACCTCCAACGTGAAAGTTTACATAAGAAAACCGCGATGATAAAACCTGGTGTCCTTCACTTTGGCGTCCGTTATATATATATAAACGTAAATTGCAAGTAATATCGCCCCTTCCAGGAAGTAACCCATAAACCCGCCATCTTAACAAACAGCGCGAAGGATGGGACAAGATGACAGACAACAAGACAGCACTCGTGTTGTCTTTCTTGTCCCTTCCTTTGCGCTGATGGCCCCACACTGGTCCAACTGTTTACTTTTGCTCTTAAAACCGCTGTCGGGGCAAAAAGCTTGTTTCTTTGAAGTTTTTGTCTTTTGAGCTGACTTCCATCTTGTGACGGCACACAAACACAGAAGTGATAGTGCTGCGTTTGCCTTCCTCAGTTAATACCGAGGTTTCGTAGCTGCCAAGATATCCAGCTTGAGCTGGCGCATGACAGTTCATGTGAGCGTGTTCACCGTGAGGATTAAAGATTAAGAACCGCTTAAAAACAGATCTGAATTTTTCTTTATTTCGTAATTTCCTGTATCGTAGCCGCTGGTTTCCTCGGTCCTTCGACCTCGCGCCTGTTTCGCGCTTCGCACACCTTGTAAGCTAGTTGCCAAGCTTGCCTTCTTTCCTTTCGTTCAGATTGCTCCCAGGGACTTGTGCATAAGGCGGTTGAAAGAGTCGTCACGCAGAAGTTTTTCTCTATCCTTTAGTTTCCTATTGTCCTCGTACTTTCATCCTTCAGCGAGTATAGTGCACCTGTAGATGGAAAACAACCTGACGACGTCCGTGTCCTATGCCATTTGCGGTCCCATTTGTTACGGACCGGAGAAGCGAGAGCGTAACGCGCCTTCTTGCTTTCACGGTTTCGTCAGCCGTCGTTTTACAGCACTCTGCTTAGGTTTACCTGTCCCCCCCCCCCCCCCCCCCTCCCTCCCTACTTCACATTTAGGTTAAGTTGCGCTCGCTTAGCGGCGCAAAGAGCCATTTACACATAAAGTCTTTACACACACCTCGGGTGGTTCTTGCGAATGCTGCCTGTCGTGACGGGTGTCAAGGTTTTCTTTCTTTTTTTTTTTTTTTTTTTTCTTTTCTGAGAGTGCATAGCACACGGCGTGTCCCACGACAGGACGCCGTTTCGTCTCGCGCCGCTCTGCTTCCGTGCCGCTGCCTGCGACTTGTTGCCGGAAAGCTGGCCGGGCATTGCCTTTAGCGAGAATCTCGTTGGCAGGGCTGTGAGAGGATTCCTCGCGTTACTGTTCTGAGTGCCCGTACAGTGTATTCAAAAGTCTCCCAACGTGGAGTAGGTTTCAGTTAACCTGTTCTCCCCAGGAATTTCAATTTTGGCCTCAGATTTTTCCAGATTTTATTTTTGCTAAATTTATAATGTCCGATCTACCGTGCACTAAAGATTTGTTGCGCGCCCTGCAAGTGTTTATGGATTTGAAGCGACATGGCGTGAAAACAGGGCCGGACTCGGTGGATACCAAACGCAATTCAGAACAAAGAAGTGAATGACTAGCTGTCGCAGTTTGCCGTATGGCGGACTGTAAAGCAATTCCTTCATTTTTAAGGGGTAACTGGATCTTGCATTTGTCGCAAAAGATATCGCTCTCCCACTTTTCACATTTACGTCGTGCATATCGCTTCCCTTGCTTTTGTTATTGTCATGCGAGTGTCAGCTGACGATGCTTCATCTCAGCAACAGACCTGTTCAGTACTTGTGTGGTCTCCCACAAAGCGCCAAATGCTTTCCCCATAACTCTAGCGCCGTAGTGGGGCTTAGCCTGAAACACTACACGGACGAGGCAGATTGCATCAGGCTTGCGGCTGCCTGCTACTCATGTGTTGTATATTATGCTGACCAAGTGTTGTTGTACGGAGGGGACAAGAGATTCTGCCACATCTGTAGCCTTAAGCGGTGTGAAGATGTTTTTACGCGCGTACGTTTTACGCATCTCTGAGAAAGAGTAGCTGATCACTTTGTATCGCCCCCTGTGAAGAGCACGCCAAACCTGCGGCACGGCGTAGCACGGGCTGCAGCTCGCTAGCAATGATGCTTAAGGATAAAGAGAGCGGTTAAAAAAAAAAAAAATAAGCAGAAGGTGAGCGGTCTGTTTATTTTTACTTTTCATTTGCCCCGATTTGTGTCCACCAACTTGCGCACTAGCAGTCTTTCATAGTTCCAACTGCAAACTGATTCATTTTCATTTCTCCGAGAAGCTACTTTACGGTTCTAATTGTCGCAAGGAATATCCGCTGCAGCAAGCAGTCCAGCAAACTCATCAGTACGTATGCTGTAAGAGGACAAGCAGGTGCTTCTCGAGAAATGCCGCTCGGTGGTTCCCGCTGGACAGCTTTTTTCGAGCACTGGAGATGCCAGAATCGCAGATGTCGGAAACGTGATACCGCAAGGCCTTTAGGCATTTTGTTGTGAAAGCGTGGTCAATGGGAACACCGCTCCCGGATGATGCATCAGACAGCGTAGCCAGGCCAAAGAACGCCGGTTTATTTTCGGATCAAGGGGTATTATATAGCCAGAGGCGTGAGGGAAAGAAGGAAAGAAAGAATGAAAAGATTGGTGCCGTTGCCGGTTCATAGATGGCGATTTATCGCCTCTGCTATCAGCAGCATCCCTTCCTCCTAATAATCATAGCGATCCACAGGTTTCTTGACCCGGGTTGACCTGCGCAGCTGTGTCTCTTGGGGAGCAGGGTCTGCGGGCTCTGACGTGGATGCGTTGTTCTGAATAGCCAGCGGATGGTCCACTGGTTCTGCTGCTGGACTGTCTGTACCCGTGAGTGTGGATCCCTCGACGTTGCGCTTGCGGATTTGATCAGCATGACGACGGACCACCACATTATCCTCCGTCTTGACGGTGACTAGTCGAGCGCCTGTTGTTGACTTCACCTTTCCGGGTGTCCACTTGTCACCAACACCGTAGTTACGGACTAGTACAGAGTCCCCCGGAGCGAAACTCCAGCTGGCGTCGTCCGAAACTGGCGTAGCTGCTCTGCTCTGGACAGGTTTGTTCCTGAGAGGAAAACACATGTCAAGTCTGGTGCGTAGTCGATAACCTAACAGTACTTCTGAAGGTGATAGGCTCGACTGCCTTGCGGCATTCCGGTATCGACACAAACCTCGTGCGTGTGCGGTTGAAAGATCCACGCCAGGCATCTTCTTTAACCCATCCTTAACCGTTCTGACCGCGCGTTCTGCCAGCCCATTGCTTTGTGGGTGGTAGGGCGGTGTTCGAATGTGGGCAGTGCCGTTTCTGTTCATGAATTCGGCGAAATCCGACCCGGTAAAGGGCGTGCCGTTATCAGTTACTGCAGTGCGCGGTAGTCCGAACTGGCTGAAGAGCGTACGCAGCGCGTTTACCGTGCTGCTTGACGTTGCACGCGAGAGTGGAATGGCCTCGATCCATTTGCTGTGGGAATCAACCACGATCAGCAACATGTTGTCCCTGATAGGTCCAGCGAAATCGAGGTGCAATCGGGACCATTTTTCTTATGTAGCTGGCCAGTTTACTGGCTCACGTGCTGGAGACATTGGTAAAGCCTGGACACAGTTTCTGCATTCATCGGCTATTCGGCTAATGTCCCGGTCGATCTCCGGCCACCAAAATTTGGACCGTGCTACCTTCATGGTGCAGACGCCCTGATGGGCTTCATGCAGTATCATCAGCAGTCTACCACGCGCCTGTTTGGGGACTACTACACGATGTCCCCACAGTAGGAGGCCATCCTATTTGCGAGATTTGTGTAATGAATATTGCGAAAAAAAAAAAAATTTAGTCGTACCGAAATTTTTATAGGCATTTGTTATACCTAGGCTTCGCTCGTGGCTTCTCCGCTGCTGCTTCCTTGTGGACCTGCAGCTCATTATAAATGCAAAATATACTGATACTCATAGCATTTGAAATCTGAGATGTTTGTACGGGTGAGAAGGTTACATTCTCATTGATGTGCTCTTTTCAACGCCCGTTTACCGCATGACAGCTTGCACGTCATCACAGCCAAAAGTAACGTGCCCAAAGTTCGCCACTGAGCCGTAATCAACATTACACAATAACCTATATGCAGGCCGACCCCCGTCCTAGTCGTTCCATGCCGTTCCTTTGGTTTTGCGTTTTCGCGGTGGCTACCCGTTAGCCGCTGTCGCTGCCGTCGCCCCCTTGAAATCGGGGCGTGCGTATGAGCGCGGAGTGTGATTCATGTCGTGTGACGCGTTCGGGCTCGGAGTATGCAAGCTCTTCCTGCTCCAGTGACGACGCTCGGTCGCGCGGTGCCTGTGAGCTTCGTGACTGGTGCCGTGCGGGTCAGCGCGCCGCACGCGCACTCATCGCGAGTCGGCCGGCTGCCGCTGTCGGAAACTGTCGCACGGCCTGCCTTGTTGTTCAGCGCATGTTACGCGGGGCCCAAGGTCGGCCCCTCTCCCACCTCTTTCTCTCTGTCCTAGGCGAGGAGGAGAGATAAGTGGCAAGCCTGGCGACCGTATGGGGCGTGCCACGCTGTTTACTAACTGTCCGTTGATAATGGAACCAGTCTGCTGATGAAAAAAAAAAAGAAGAAGAAAACTTGCTCGTTGGTTGTTCCGCGAGAGATCAACTGGATGTTTATGAAACTGTTGTTCCCTTTCAGCGCGCAGGGACATTAGCGACAGCACGGATTTTTTTTTTTTTTTTTCGCTTTTCGCAGCATGTTGGGGTCCGTTTCACATACCGCTACTATAGAGAAAAAAATCGGTGCAGTCAAATAAGGCGCGCTGTCACGTGAGCGTTAAATTCTGATACTCAGTGAAACTCGCTTCTCTAATTTCAGAAATGGGCGTCTCTTATCATGTGGGTGCCAGCTCTCGCAAGTTTTTCAAATATAGTGTCACGTGGGCGCTGAAAGTACACTCCTTTGGCTTCTCTAGGCAATACTCTGGTCGGGTACATCTGAAGAAAAATGCGGCATATGCCTGCCAAAAGATGACTTCAGCCAGTGGCGTCGACCTACCATCGCAACCACGCGGTTAGTAATCTGATTAAAGCGTGATGAACCTCCTTTCATCTGTTGCACCCTGCGTTGTTCCGCTAACCGGTACAACGAGGAATATTTACGAGAATCGGTCGAATACATTGGCGGCATGGAGGTCATTTTAGGGGAAAATACCGCTTTTTTCTTTGTGTGTGTGTGTGTGTGTGTGTGTGTGTGTGTGTGTGTGTGTGTGTGTGTGTGTGTGTGTGTGTGTGTGTGTGTGTGTGTGTGTGTGTGTGTGTGTGTGTGTGTGTGTGTCATCTGATTCTAGTGGTGGCTTATAGCGAGACACTGGAAGTGGTAGGTGAATATGTTTACTTAGGACAGTAGTAACAGCAGATCCGGACCATGAAAGGGAAATAACCAGGAGAATAAGATTAGGATGGAGCGAGTTTGGAAAGTACTCGCTGATTGTGACTAGAAGTTACCTGTATAATTCAAGTGAAAATTATATAACAGTTGCGTCTTAACTGTACTCACCTATGGGGCTGAAACGCGGACGCTAACGTAAAGGGTTCTTCTTAAGCTGAGGGCAACATATAGAGCTATAGAACGCAATATGGCAGGTGTAACGTTAAGAGATAGGAAGTGTGTAGAGTGGGTCTGAGAAATACCTCGAGGTAATGACATTCTAGTTGAAATCAAGAAGAAATTAGCATGGGCAGGGCTTGTAGTGCGAAGAGAAGATAACCGATGGTCGCGAAGGCTAACAAATTGCATTCCAAGGGAAGGAGAGCGTAGAAAGGGGAGTCTGAAAGTTAAGTGGGCGGATAAGGTTAAGAAGTTCGCAGGGGTCAAGTAGATGCGGCTAGCACAGTACCGGGTTAGTTGGAGTACAATGGGAGAGGCCTTCGCTCTGCAGTGGGTATAATCCGGCTGCTGCTGCTGCTGATGATGATGCTCATGATAGTGATGAAGTGGAGCAACTAAATCATAAATGAAGAGAACGTTGTTTCATTCCGTCCTTGGGGTAAGCTCGTATATTTTTAAAAATTCGGACAGCTGTGCGTGTCGTCGTGTGCTGATCGCAGCTAATAACGCTCCGCTCCGATGGGGGCGCTGCATGAGAGAACGGAGTAGCGCTGAAATTCCTCCAAGTTAGGAAAAGAGCGGCTGTGCCGAAGTGGAGGATATTCGCCGTATTTGCGACGAAAGCAGCGAAGCCGGCACCTTCGAGGCTTTGTAGGCTACGTGATCGTCGTTTTGGAGACCGCGGAGGATTCTTCTCCCTTGTACGTCTTTGGCGCTAGGAGCGCGCACTTGCTTTATAGGGAGCCTCGATGCAAACGATCCGAAGGTGCGCGTATAGTTCTGCCTCTTTCTTTTATTGCGAAAGCAATGCTACTCGCACTTTCAAGCCGTCAGCGTGGTTCCGGCGGTAATCGCGTTTGACCTTTGACCTTTAGACGACCACCGTAGACGACCCCTAGCTGGCAGGAGCTGCCAACTTGGGTCTCGTTTCCGTAGTCCGTAGTGGCATCACACCGAGCGGAGGAAGAACTGGAGACCAGCTCGGCTCGTCAGCGTAGTCTCGGCGGTAACCACGGCGCGCCACGTGACGCTGTGACGTCACACCCCACGTGACACACAGGCTGGCAGGAGCTGCCAACTTGGGTCTCTCGTTTCGCATGGGTTGGTTACGTCAGAGTCAGCCTGCTAGGACCCTGGGTTAAAGCGGGGCTTTATATGTGGGCTGAGGAAGAAAAAAAAAAAAAAGAGAAGAACGCTCGGTCACCCGCAGGTAATGCTTTCGCTCAATATTCGGTTCAGCAGCGTTGAACCCTTGTAATTTTTTTCTCTTTCCCCTTCGCTTCGTTTTATTCTCGTCGCATCGCTTGAGAAGGGCCGCACGGAAGGAGCCCCACTTCAAATGTGCTGAATACGCGGTCGGGGGCGAGATTTTTTCGCTGCGTTAGCTTCCGAGACTTCGCCGGCCTCTCTTCTTTATAGATGGGGTTAGCGCTGCGTGAGGGTTACTTGCGTGGAGTGCTGGCATGGAGAAAGGACCTCCATGAGTGCTGGCGCCGTCCTTTTGCACGAATGGCGTGCGTTCGTCAGATCGAGACCTGGTCTCTCTTCTGGATATATTACGGGGGCCGCCATATAAGCTGACGTCGACGTTCGCCTCACTGTGTATAGTACTCCGTGTACTTGGGGAGCGGGCAGTTGCGGCTTATTTTTGCCTCGTATCGAGCTCTGCCGGCCCCTTTTTCCGCGGCTAAACGAAGATGTTGCCGCTTCTGCTTTTTGCTACATTTTCTTGCAGCGTGTCGTGCGGATGATCCATTGGCAGCTGAGCAGGTTGCTAATGGCTCGGCCACCCTCGTCCCCGCTTCCGTCAACCGCAGATTGTGCCCATCACGCGAAGCTCGGGTGTGCCTATATGTTGGGTACCGACTTGCATGGCTTATTTATGGTGGCGAGGGCAGAGCTTGGCGTTTGAATGTATCTTCGCTTTTCCTTTAAATGGGAGCGTATACGGCTGTCTATAGTACGTTGCAGTTGGACGTACTCAGCGCCCGGAAGTCTTCGAAAAATTTGCTCTTTTTTTTTTTTTTTTTCTTTTTTTTTTTTTTTTTTTTCCTTACTACTATGCGCTGTGTCGAGCGCAGCAGAACTAAGGTGTAGCGTAGTCTTCTCTGTTGAGCCGATGACCCTGTCGGCGGTCTTGTCGAGATGCCTGATTTCCACGTAATTATCTCGTCTCGTTCCCTCTCTGATGTCAGGCTGTTCTCGGACGCTCTTTACGGCGCTGCGGCGTTAGGAGCGAGGGAGTAGGAAGCGGAGGTTTGGGAGGCCAGCGCTCCGTCGTGCTCTGTACCGTGTTGTGAGCCGGGACAGCGGGAGCAACGGTGCCAGTAGTAGCAGCAGCCGTCCCCGTTGGATGGGCCGATCGAAGTAGCTTCGACAGACGTGTCCTCTGGACCCTCTTTCATCCGTCGTCATCAAGTCCCGGCGCAAACGCAATTAGCGTGCCTGTACTGGTGCAACAGCAGCCAGTCTTCCGTGCTCGGTTCTTGGCGTTTTTGCTTTCTCCGTTCCTTTTCCCCGTTTGCATTGTACCACAGTCTAGCTGACGCCCGTTTCCCCTCTGGTTGCTTCTGAATGCTACGCTGGAAACGTTGTAGGAAGGATTGAAACAAGTGAGTGTGTGTGTGCGGGGAGAGGGAAGGGGGGGGGGGGCACAAAGCCTGTGAGCCGAATTCAGTCGCTGTAGCTGCGCGTGGCATCACTCTTTGGTCCCTATCATTGTGCTGTAATAGTTTGTCGCAGGCCCGCTAATTTGCTCGGCAAGCAGCGAGTGTCGGAACGCCGTCCACTTTGTCGGAGGATCGGGGCAGTGAAGCTGCGTGCCGCGGAAGCCCGATCATGATGCGCTTCCTGGACCGCCGGCAGTGGAGAGGGGATGCGTTCCCTGTCGACGTTTGTGCGTCAGCGAATTCGTTTCTTTTCGTTTGTGTGCGTGTGTGCGGCGTCGAGCACTTTCTCCCTTTCTGAATTCAGGTACTCGTGGACCTCTTTCAGGCGTCGGTCGCATGAGGGCACTTAAAGCGAGATTTATGAAGCACTATATAAAATATGTCGACAAGCGTGCTGACCTTACTGACGTTACTTGTTTTGAAGTTGCGAGCTAGGGCGAACCTTATGCACCGTCTCTGCCTCTTCGAACGCAACCTAAATACTTCCAGCAACCTGCGACTAAATCAAACTATTTACTTAGTCTTTGCGGAAGTTGCTTAGCTTTAGGTAGGTCCGACTGCTCGACAGTGGCTTGCGGGGGCTGTGTATCAATTACGAATGCCTATTCTTGTCTCGGCCCTAAAGTTTCTCGGTAATTAAGCCGGGCATCCGCCCCGCATGTGGCAGGTGCGGAGTTCGATCTCCATTGCTGCCCGGTGCCCAATGGGTGACGCAACGGGTGCGAGATTTCCCGCTGACTTGGGTAGTGCTTGTGCCTTATTTTAAGTTAAAATTACTGGGAAACTGGTTTTTGAGCCCGCCTTGTGTAACCGAAAAACACATCGTGCCATAGCGCTCTTCGGCCGCAGATGCTCTCGCGTCGTAAAAAATTTCATCAGCAATGCATCGGCGAGGTTGTTGCGAACAGAAGCTGTGTTGCCGGCGAACTTGTTTCTAAAAAAGGACCATTCGTTTCGCCTTCCCCCCCCCCCCCCCCCCCCCCCCCCCCCCCCGTCTGAGGCCGTGAGTCGCGTAATCCCCCGCGCTGTTGAAATCCGCTCACTCCGCCGACCGCACGCGGCAACCCGTTGGGACTGTCGCCGGAGGAGGCATTCCGGCGCAGAGTATATCACCTCCGCGCGACGGCTTGCTCAACACCTGTCCGCGTTTGCTGCTGCTGCTCTTTCGTCGCCATGCGGTAACGTCAGTGGCGACGCTGCAGCTTCCGCAGGGACCCAAATGCGGCTGCTTTGGCCGCGCTCGACCCATGGAGCGGAGGGGGAGCGAGAGGCTGCATGCGGTCGAGGATGTGCGTGACCAGAGCGCGTGCGTGCGCGGATTGGACGCGTGTGTTCCCTCTATTCAATATAGAGGGGAGAAAAAAAGGCTTCGAGGGTCGCGAAATAATGACATCTGCTTAGCGCGAAGAAGAGAGAGGCGGACTCTTTCCGCTTTTAGCTCAGGGGGGCGCAACTTTTCGGCTGTGCGCTGCGCTGCCTTGCGAAATGTGGTTCTGCAATGACTGTCGTCCGCCGCTTTTTTTCCTCTGTCTTCCGCCCTCTTTGTCCGACGCTAGCTTTTTTCGCGCTCGGCGCCTCGTGGTGGTATTTCGCGCTGATCACCGTAATCTGGTCGGAGATGAGAGGATAACTTCGGTATAGTATTTTGTTTCGGCGGTGAACCGCGCGTTTTTTTCCATTTATTTTTTCCCTCCCTTAATTGGTTGGGAGGTTGGTGTTGCGAAAAAGCGCCCATAATAATAGTACGACCGCAGGGTGGTGGCTGCTCCCCGGTCGTATAGTGACTACCCTCGCCCTCCATTCTCTCCTCCGTGTACATTGTGCGCTCGCTTACATTTCCGTCTCTATCGTCTCTAGAAGATTTCCGAGTCGACGCCGCCGGAGCGAAGCAGCACTTGCCGCGCCTGCTTCTTACGTCATTCGCTTAATATCGGAGTTCGGCTGCCGCCTCCAGCGGCGTCGCCTCTTCGGAAAAGCGGTGTGATATAAAACTCAAACCGAGACGAAGGTAAAGAGGGAGAGAAAAGCGAATAACCCGGAATCAATTTCCGATGCTGCGCTGCAGGGACGGAGGCCCTCTTTTTCTCCCGGCCGGTTATGCGTATTTCGCGCACTAATATCGCCGCCACAAATGGGCGATCGTTCCGGGCTGCTGCTAGCTGCGGCTTCATCCTCATCATCTTCCCTGATCCCTCTGCCCGTGGTCGTAAAATGGTCTTTGTAGCCTCGGCGGCTGCGCTCTGACCTTACGTGCGTGCTTTCGGGAGTCTGTAATCTCTTTACAAGAACAGTGCTAACCCACGTGGTATAGGAGAGTGTTGTAACCGTTTATGGTCTTGGGAGAAGGAAGGAGAAATCTGCATCGGCCTCTTATAGCTGGCGGCGGCTTTTGAGTGTGCTAAAAACGGAATAGTGGCCGTGGTCGAATTGTCTTCGCGCGTGGAATCATGCGGGAAGCTTGCACTGGGCGGATGCGTCTGCAGTTCAACCTCATTTGCGGCAAGCAGCATTGCCCGCCGCAAATGACGCAGTATTGCAAGAACTGCGCGTGTCGGTGAGCTTGCCGCGAGGAACCGGGACGGTGTATAATCGACCGCTGGTTGCTCATGTTTTGAAGCCTCTGGCTCCCAGTTGTTCTTGTGGAACCCCAGGTGGTCGAAGCGGTGGCCTTGTGATAGAGCATTCGCCTCGCGCGCATTCGGGAGGTACCAGGTTCGATCCCCGGGTACCCACTGGTTTCCAATGGGTACAATATCCCCCCCCCCCCCCCACACACACACACACATATATATATATATATATATATATATATATATATATATATATATATATATATATATATATATATATATATATATATAGCCCACATAACGGGCCTCTGCCGCACGAGGCGGACTTGTCGAGACGGAGCCTTACACTACGGCGTCTGTTGTAGCCTGAGCCGCTTTGTGACGTTAAACCCCACATACCAAACGAAACCAGTTATCGGATTTTTCTTTATTAAAGACAGAATTCTTTCGTAACATTTCCGCAGTGCATAGGTCAGCAACGGTAGAATGCTGGAAGTTTAGAACTTGCGATGATGCTTATACTGCACGCTTACAAGCAGTTTCACTAAATGCGGCGGTATGAGCCGCCGCCACTCCTTGCGACCCGCGGAAAGAACAAAGAAATGAGGACTGGGACTACACAGCCTTATACTCGAATGCTATTTATTGCTCTCAATACAGTCACCCGGGCGTACGTATCACCCGGAGTGAAATTTGAAAGTGGGTGCAAGTGCGTGATAGTGTGACTACGGGCCCACCCTTCACCTATACAGGGAGCCTAGGGAAGACGAACTCCACAAAACTGTGAGGATGTTCGGGCCTCGAGGTTGTTGTTCTCAGTTCTCGTAATGCGTTCCTTGTTCTAGTTCTTGGTTCTTAATGGGTTCTTCCAATATGTAAATAAACCCAGTCTTCTTCATCCTTCAACTCCGTACCGTCCTCACTCGTCAGTCATCAGCACTTCTCTCCTGGGTGGAACGGGCGTTTGCTTGGCCGGCCAAGGAATCGTCAAGCGTGGCACCGTGCACATCTAACAGCGTCGGTAATGGCGGCCGGAATCTCCCGTGCGCGCCGCATAAATGATCTTGACTATAGGGGATATACATCTGGGGGCACGCGGAAGACTGTCGTGGACTCTAAGCGAGCAGATATTTCCAGCTTATGCTTGCCGCGGTCGCCAATTTCACTTCGAGCCATCGTTCGAACGTCCGCCAATGCTCCTCCGTCTGTGCGTTAGATGTGGCTCTCTTGAGACATTAGCTTATATCCCGCTGTCTGGAGGACCCTACCCATCCTACCCATCCTCATGCAGTTCCGTAACTACCAGCAGAGGGAGGCCTTGCTTTCAGTTCCGACCCGGGTACCCACTCCGAACAGTAGAGCGAGCCATAGAGGTCGTCGTGGGTGAAGGCCTCCTAGCCACCGAGGCGCGACAACTCCATCTACTCCACTTTTTCCGATTAACGTGTCTCGCTCTTCTAGGCCTCAATCGCGTGCCTCTGTTCGCCCTTTCGCCTATAGGAAACGTATGTTCCCGATTACACCTTACACTTTTCGCGACAGGTTCGGGTGTACTGACCGCTTCAGGTCTTAAGTGGTCCTAGCAACGCATCGAATTAAGCCTCGTGTGGATGTTAACACGATACCAGTGTATTCGCTCCTTTCCCGCCAATTGCTTATTCACTAGCACCGTATTCGAATTTCTGCGTGCTGGGGTGTTCTTATTTGTTTTTATTTTTTGCCCGCGGGTTCTGTCGCAAGATATATTGCCAAAATTCGGTGCGTTTTGCAAGTGATACAGCCAAACCCCTTTGATAGATTTCCTCTCGGATGCCGTCGTTTACACTGCGTCACGCGAAAGATTTTGCGGGCAAAATCACTCATATACTGGTAAAGTGGAAACAGGCAGAAATAACGAACGGCCGGCATCGTATAGGACGTACCGTATGTAGCGCGCATCTTTTGATACATCGGCAGCTTGGTTTTCGCTCAGCGGAGCGGGAATAGAATGCCCAGAGGCATAAAGGTCTGCCTCGTTCCATTACGTCCCATGGGGTCGCGCCTGGCAAGACACCCATCTCCTCACCGCCGCCGGAGACCGCTCTTCTTCCTCGCTTTTTCCATATTTTCTGTTCAAAGTCTCGCCATGGTGTTGAGAGAAACAGTCTATCTCAGTTTCTCGGTTCTTCGGGGAGAAAGCGGACTGCGTGGAGGAGCGGTAAAGATGATCATGACGCCGGTGTACGCGTCCCGCGGGATTCTCGTTTCTTTCGCGCGGCCTTCCCTTTGTTAGGCCTCTGTCCTCGACGCCGGGCTCCGCGCGTGTAGCCAGATACGCTTGGCACCGCGATCCCCTGGTAACAGTTACTCTGTACGGGCGTCATCATCTCTTCTTTCTTTTCGTGCGCTCTCGTTTCCCGGCTCGGCGCTTCCGCTGACGCAGCGAGCGGCTCACCGGGTGCATCGACATTGTTCTCATCTGTCTCCGCGTGCGCGCGTCCGCTGGATTGTTGATACCCGACCTCAGCGGACGCCCCGCGGAGAGACGAGGAATCTCCGGAAGGGCCGAACCTTTGTTTACGGTCATGCGCTGTATAGCCCTCCTTTTGTTCGCAACCAACGGCGTCGCCTTGAAAACTGCAAGTCTCGCCATCTGCTGTGGCCTTGGGTTTTACGTTCTCTTCTGTCGTTTTGTTGTTCCTTTCTGTTGTGCGCTGATTACGGCTGCGGCATCAGCAGATCACGAAGAACCCTCGAACGCGCTGCAGTGCTGTCACGTGCTGCGTCACTTGAATGACGAAGTACGAGCTCATTCCGCGCTGGCTTTTGCGAACACCTGATTAGCCGTTCGGGATCTCCTGCTGCGAATAGCTGCAAAATTTTGATGGCCGTTCGTTTCGTTGCTCGCATGGAAGCGGTGCCTTGTGTTGCTTTTTTAAGGCGAAAGCCTGTATTGCCTCATCGTTGTCGTCAGCAAAAGTGTCACGCTTTTGCGGCGGCTCTGATTGGTCGAAGTGGGATGACGTCATGGAGGTTTCGACCATTCATAGACACCACCACAGTATGCGCGAATGCGTGCCTTGTATGGCCATATACCAAGAATGATCAATTAATAATTAGTGACTAATCAGTTAATCAATCATTAATAATGCCCAATTAATTAACTACTGGTACCGATTATTAATACTGCACAATTGTATAATAATTACTATTTAGTACCAGTTGTCTAATCAATTAATTACTACTTAATGCCGCGCACCCGGTAAAATCCACCACACAACAGTAAACGTAGAACAACTGCGAAGATACAAGGAGCGCGATCTCGTCGCTGCCAAGCAGGATTCACTGAATAAGTGCACTCGCAGAATGTGAAACAGTAGTCGCAGTAGTGATTGCTACATGCGCAACAGTCGCGTAGCAGAATGCAGCACTCAGGCTTTCGCCTTTCATCACTTTAGTTGCCAAAGTGTCCGCGAGTTTTTTTTTTTTTTGTCGTATCAGTCGGTATTGGCTGACTGAGATTTCACAACCATACGTGGAGTCTCCATTTTCCTTGCTACGCACGCATCCTGCGCCGAAGGTAACGAACCGTGCACAAACATTGCACAATATGCGTTGACGGTTTAAACAACAAAGCAACGAACATGTGATGGCGACTGGCCGGAACGAATAGTTATCTTGTGTGTTGTTCTTCGATTTGGTCAGATTGTGCATTTGAGCAATACATCACGTGTTCGAGTCGACGAAAAAATGTGAACGAAGTATAGTCGCGAGGAGCAAACGGCAGGCGCCCGAATTAGAAACCATTTCAAGGGCGTGCTGTGAGGCGCCGTCCGCGTTTTCATTAGAAAGCCACCCAAGAAAGGGCTTACATTATTTCTTTTTATCGGCCTTTTGCGCGCCGCACCCCGCCTAGTGCGGTGCACTCGTGTGACGGCCTCTACTTCACGATGTCCTGTGTCCTCCCTCCTGCACGGAAATCAGCGACCCGGGGAGAGACAACCAGGCACATGTTCTTCGCGCGCATAGATTACCGCTGCCCGAAGCACCCAAGGTCGCAACATCCCGCACTGGTGATGTGGTGAAGACTTATTGGGCACGTGGAAAAGGGCGAAAATACTGCCATAATATTGCGTACTGCACTCATCTTTGTTAGCCGGCCAGATATAATTATCTCGATGACGCCTGTTGCCTTGCTTGCGTTTCTTGAGAGGCCGTCCCAAATGGCTGCCGCTAAAATGACGTGGAAAATAGAAAGCAGCGTGCTTAATGAAGGAAATAAAAACTGTTGCTGACGTAGAACTTCTTCGCATATGTTGAGTTATCCGGGCAAATAGCATGCCAACCTACACCTTGGGTCTGCCGCGCAGGCAAGAATCGAGGGCTAAGAAAAGTAACAAGTCACACAGAAGTATTCTTCATATTACGGTCCTTCTTTTTGTGCATAGTTGTCATACTTTGTATAGGCTCTGAAAGACGCTGATAACAAATGAAGTAACGGACAGTTCCGTTCACGTAGGTTTCTCTCTGTCTCTCTCTTCTTTTCGGAAGTGGTGAGTCGAACATACCGATGAAATTGCTCTAAACATAAGTTTGGCTGCATAGAATGCCGACGGCCATACACTGCAGTCATCCTTATTCAGACGTTGACAAGACAAGCATTAACAGTTGGGAAGGTGTCCGAACGAAAATTTGACCTTATAAAATCATCGTCGTCATCAACGGTGATCACATCATTGTCATATCATAATATCGATCACATCTTCACTGCTGACAAGCAGTAGGTACAGACTGAGAGGAGGGGGGGGGGGGGGTGAAAGTTTTAGTACATCTAGTTAGTTCCCTCCACCGCCTCCTGCCTATCCTTGCTATTCTGTCTGTGATCAAATGCTTCTTTAAGCATAGGCTAGCAAACCTCGTACCTTGCAGGATTGAACCTTTACTTTACTGGTGTCACACTCATGAATGCTGACTCCGTCGGGGTGGTGCAATGGTTAGGGCGCTCGACTATGCTGTGCCTAGGGATGCGGGATCAAATCCCGGCCTCGGCGGCCGCTTTTCGGTGGAGGCGAAAAGCTACGCGCCCTTTTGCTGTGCGATGTCGGTGCACGTTAAAAAACCCCATGTGGTCGAAACTTCCGGAGCCTTCCACTACGGCATCTCTCGTAGCCTCGGTCGCTGTGGGACGGTAAACTCCAAAACGAAATCAAACCAAACTCATGGCTGCCGAAAAGTTAGCTGTAGTTTGAGGAAAGATCAGCTGCTCCACACATCTGGACTACACGTACTGCGTCGTACCCATTTTGGTGCGCAGCCCTTTTCTTCATCCGCTTTGGAGCGAGTTCGTGTCAGATTTACTTATTCAAATATCATTTCATCTTATCTAAACTAGTGTTAGGCGTAACGTAGTACGAAGCTAAGCTCGTGAACGAATTTTTGAGAAATGTGTGAGAAGTCCAGCAGGCAGAACGACGACTGCTGTATAGCTGTACCAGTTCTTTCTACTGAACATTTCGCACAGTCACCAACTAAGGTGACATGGCATTACGAGTTCCTAGAGCGTGTTGCCAGGCCGCAATGACTCCTCGCTGTCGTCAAGTTGTGGTTTCGGTCAACTATTTGCCCGCTTTTCCCTTTTCTTTCTGCGCCGTGTTGTCAGCAAACACATAAAGTAGGTTAGCACGTGGAACTCAGGCGCCTTTGTACACTTTTTTTCTCCCTTATTATTTACTGAAGCACTGGATTTGCTTTGGACGTTAGGAGCGGACTGGGAACCAGCCAGATTTTATTTACGAAGGTAGCCCCCCCCCCCCCCCCTCCCCCTCTTTTCTTTTCCTGGGCACAAGCACACATCACTTGGCACGGCGGTAGCAGCAGCCTTCGGCCTCGCATTGCCTGCGGAGAGAGCTCTGATGGCCTTTTCGTGTACGGTTGTCGCGTCCATCTCGCTTGATTGCGTCGCGAACAGGAGGGAGATAAGCGGAATGCGAAACTGGAGGAGTGGCAGGAGAAGGCAAATGAGAGAGAGAGGAGGGAGAGGGGAAACAGCCGGGGACGTCGTACAAAGATCTGTGGTCACGTGACACGCAGGTGTTGACAAACTGGGGGTGGCCCTCATGAAGGGGAGACGACCCGCGAGTGGGTGGCGATTCTTCGCACGGGCGGCCGCACTCTAGGCGCGCGTGTGATAAGCGGCCGGCTTGCTGCTACGATTATGGCGGGCACTGAATGCATTCTCATTTCTGTTTCCCCGTTATCACTGTTTTGATTGCTGTCGGGTACAATTGCTTGGGCTGCGATGCTTCACTGCGTGTGCGGCGCCATGCCGTGGGAAAAACCCAAACCACTTGTACCTGCCGGCTCGAACTCTCCATGGCCGCGAATATATGTTTGTTTATTTATTTACTTATTTTACTCCTAAAGGCCTTCAGAGGGAGGGTTTTACACTGGTCGAGACGGGGGTATACGTTCCGAACGATTCAAACTCATTAAATGCCAGTATGGAATATGTAGAAATCGAAAAAGAAACAAACGAACGGATGGAATGAGACCGGATGGAGCAAAAAATTATAAAGATTTACCATGAGCCCCACTACCTACCGCTAGGCTTGTCTCGATTCCGCTTGCTTCGAAATTGTTCGGGGTCGGCTCGAGGTTCGTGATCTGCGAAGTGTGGAACAGGTTTGCTCAAGCCACTGCTATCGGCGTCTGAACATTTTTGGCCCACTGTGCTGATTTTGCCGTTTTCTAGTGCGGTCTCGATGTCATATCGATGCCTTGCATATTGCATGCATTCCTTGTAAACCCAGGCGGTGCTTGCGAATGCGCGGGAAGTTATGAGGAGCAACTTTGTAGGGCAACATTTCCTTTTTTTAACGTTTTGAGTTCATAATCACACTAGATTCGGTATTCCTAGTTACCACAGAAAATTGGGAAACCGAAAGTGGGTTTCGACCAACTTAAGGCGTTACGACATGCCAGCCTATGACGTCGAGGGTACGGCCACAAAGCCTGGTGTGCGAGCGTTGCTTGGCTGGGCTGACAAATTTAGTTGTATTCACTTTTTTGTCCGAAGTATAGACAGGAATAGCGATCTTTTGGTGACGTACACCATTTTTGTCATTGTTTCACGGCGCTGCCGAGTCCGGATGAGGAGTGATCCGGACACGGTCGATCCAGATTGGGGGGTTGATTTTCCACACGCACGGTCGTGCCGCTCATTCGCATTGTTGCTGCGACGGTACCAAGGTTCGCCGACGACGCCATGTGCCCGGGCCTCCTCTGCGCCCTCTTCATTCCCCCCTCCCTTTTCTTTTTCCATCTCTGAAAGAGGCGGAATCCATTCGCAGTTCGCTCGCCTGTGCACTGCACCGCCGTGCACCTGCAGCCATTGCCTGCAGCGGGCTGCTGCCAGCGACGGGGCGAGGGAGGTCAAGTGCGCGTCTTTGCTACAGGAAAGAGGAAGGCGCGTGCGGGCCATTGCCCGTGCGACTCTGCGCGCGCTGGCTATTCGCCGGCCCTCGCCTCTGGTTCGTCGCCCTCTTGCACTGCACTGGCGCTGCTGTGAGCGGCTCGGTACCCGCCGTCAGAAGCAGGGAAACCAAAACAAAACGGCATGGTTATGGCGGCTAGCATGGTGCAGCACTGGTTGTTCAGTTGCGTTATTTTGTCGGCCATTACACGAGTAGAGCCGCCAACATATTTAACGCGTCTTTTTTTCTTTGAACAGCGCACAGTATTCTACGTGAATTACAACGCAGGCTTCTTAGAGATTTAAGCAAATATATGCAGTTTCTCATGTAGTTTCGGTTTTGGCCACCTAACGACGACTGTGATGTCAAAAGGCACCGTTTGCTCATGTGAGAGTTAGCATCTCCTTCAAGCGCTGGACAACCTATCTCATCGAGTATCGTGTTCGGGTCATCGCCACTGACGGGCAACCTTATTTCCCGACGTGAAGGG
Organism: Amblyomma maculatum; assembly: GCF_055883805.1. Lineage (NCBI taxonomy): Eukaryota > Metazoa > Arthropoda > Arachnida > Ixodida > Ixodidae > Amblyomma > Amblyomma maculatum. The sequence continues at coordinate 98,589,797 of NC_139345.1, forward strand.
GGGGGGGGGGGGGGGGGGGGGGGCAGAAAGCTCAATATGGCGAGCCTGAAGCGACGCTGCTGCATAGCAGGGAAACCTACTTTTCTCCTCTTTAGAAGTCTGCTAACCATTACTCGTGCGGAGACAACTTGCATGCGTGTAGAGTGCTCGAGCTGTTTTAGGCCCGTATTTTTCATCCGGCAGCTGCTGCTGAGGCCGTAGTGGCACTAATCGAGCACGCTGTGGCCGTAATGCGGGCCTTCGAGCTAACGCAGGTTGTCTCCGTCATTATTTTCTGCATGAGCTGTCGTCACTTGATGCAAAAAGGCGCCCTCTATTGGCTTAGGTAGCACATCGGAGTGTTAGTCCAAAGTGTACAAAATTCTTTTTTTTTTTTTTTTTGTTAGGTCAGTTCGGCCACGATATGATGAACCGGCGTGTGTTGGGTGCGTTTCTGTAATTGCAAGGATGTAGATTCTCCATTTACTTTATTCGTTGTACACGACGGCAGCTAAGGCAGCCGCACATGCTTTGAACGTCCGCATTCTACCTGTACTAATCCTCTACTTTCTTCGTGAATAGAAAGCGATCCGGGGCCTGCTGTAAGCTTGTCAGCTGCGTTCATTTATTATTTAAATTCGCGTTCGAAAGTCCTATGTGCGCGTGTAAATATTGTGCACGGGGAACGCGCGCACCTCGGCGCTGGCTTACGACAGCGAATCCTTTTAATTCCTGCAGCGTGATTCCGAATGATTACCGGCATGAAATGACTATGAGCCAGCTTACGGCCTCCAAATTTCTACGTTTGGTTTGCTGTGCGTGAACTCTTTTCCATTTCCGTCGTTTATGAAAAAGAAAAAAAAAACGCTGAAAAGGGCCGCCCATTAGTTCGGTGTGGCTAAAGAGGCTATAGTGTGACCACGCACGATAAGGCTCGTCGTACGCACACGGCGCGTCTGCGTCAACCTTTCTTTTGTGCCCGTGTCATTATCCGGGGCTAGATACCGTAATCGGCGCTGTTATACGCTGCTTGAAGGCGCGCGGACGGACGCCTGAGCGAGTCGCGAGCAGATAATAGCGCCCATATATTTGCATACGTTGTCTCTCGTTCCGGCGCGTCGCGCTGCTCCATCCCCCGTCGTAACAGTCACACAATGGCCCCGGTGACGGCGGCGCGCTGTTGTTTGGTCGCCCGTTCCCCGTCGGCGCTTTGTTCCGGCGCGTTTATTTTCATTACCGTGGCGCGCTGCTTTTTCTCGCGTCAGGAGGTCTTTCTCTCCTGCACGTGGAGCATCCCGTGACAGCCTCGCTCGTTGCTGGTCTTTTTTCTCTTTTAGAGCGGAAAACATGCAATAGTCTGAGGTCAGCTAGCGCTAGGAAGATGACACAAGAGGAAGAAGTTTTGAATGCAACATAGGGCCGAGAAGCTCAAAAGCGATGGTTTGGTTTGGTTTGTGGGGTTTAACGTCCCAAAGCAACTCAGGTTATGAGACGCCGTAGTGGAGGACTCCGGAAATTTCGACCACCTGGTGTTATTTAACGTGCACTGACATCGCACAGCACACGGGCGCCTTGCTTTTCGCCTCCATCGAAAAGCTGCGAGTAACCAAGATAAATCATAGTCCACTGCTAAGGCCGAGTGAAAGCGCTTTTATTATTTATGTGTTCATAGTCTCATATATTGCAGCGCCGCATGCGGGTTACTTCGCGGGGTTTTTTTTTTTTTTCGCTTGAGCAATGTCGATGCGTTGACCTACTGGCGGCTGGGAGAGGGGCTTGCGGCTTCTCGCTCCCGCGGGCATGGATCCCTCGTTGTCGTTTTGTACTGTCGTATACGTGTGGTCATGCACTGAGCCTTCGGTTACCCTGTTGCGGTCTCGAAATTTCGGTGCACTTGGAACATTTCGGTCAATGTCCTGGGAGTGATAGTGAGAGCAATCTCACATTATTACGGTCGCGTATCGGCCTTCCAGAACGTCATCGGTGAAGTGCCATGCTCGAAGACGACCGTTAATTGTATGACATCGATGCGAGCAGTCGCAACCGCCTGGATCCCGATATTCGGCCACAGGGGAAAGACAATAACACAACTAGCAGCACGTGTCTTTGGCCACCTGTCTTTCGCTCACGCGTCTGAGAAGTGCTTGTGCTTACTGGATCAAAAGGAGGTCAGGTGCAGTAATAGTCTATGATAACCGCCGGTGTTTCGCTCACGGCGAGAAATGTACCAGGCGCATCTTTCGTGCTGTGTTCGTCACATGTCGGGGTGCCTCCTCCCTTGCCCGCACCCTAGCATTTCAGCGCCAGTCGTGACTTACTAGCTTAATCCTTAAAAAAAAAAAAAAAAAAACATGCGCATTAATACGATTGCTAATCTCATTGCTAGTCTCCGACGGGGCCACAACCGTCCTAGGTTAGCAGTGCTCACTTAGCCTGGCGCTCCCAAGTACTTCCAGGCGAGTCATTATGCAGACGACTGGTAATAGCGGCGCTCGACTAACCGCACCGTTGTCAGGCCAGCGCGGACTGTATAATCGGAAGGACAGCGCCTACAAACAGAAAAAGCGGCGTCGAGGGCCCGGCCGATCACTCGTGTGCGATAGTACAAGTCGCGGCCCTCGTACTTTCCCCCGGAGAGGGCGAACAGTGCGTCGATGCCAACGAGCCCCGCGGGCGAGCAGCGGGCAAAAAGCAGCGCGCCGTTATCACCGAGCCACCTGAGGCATCGGCCGATGCCTGAATGGATGGCGTGCGTCGGCGTAGCCGCTGGCGGCCGTCCCCGTTCCGGACTCGTGGTCACGGCCGCCCGAGCAGGCGGGCGGGCTCTGTGCTGCTGCTGCTCCTGGCGTCGGTGCCGTGGGGCGCGCCGCCGCAGTCTCGCCGCCGCCGGAGGTGAAGGGCGCTCCCGCTGCTGCTCTACTGCACTGCGTGCGGATGCACGCCTGGCTGCCGCCGCCGGCGCCGCTGTTTGTTGTTCCCTCTTCGCGCTTTGGCGCTCACCTCTCCCCCCTCCCCTTCCTTGCAGTCTACCTCCTTCGACTCACACCGCTTTCCTTCCATTTTTCTTAGGTTCTTTGCGGCTCTTCAATCCACCAACGACGACGAAGGTGTATACCCGAGTCCTGCTGGCTGCATGGCGCGCCGGGCCAGCTCTGGCATCGAGGCACACTGCGTCTTTGGGGCCTCGTATCGGTAGTGAGGGCCACCTCGGTACCCGTTGCCGCTTTTCACGCTTGAGGAAGCTGCAAGTTTTGATAATAAGGCGGTTGTACACTGCTGCAGTGTTTGGGAATGCAGGGTTTCTGTCTCCGTGGCTTCAGAGACAGCGTACGTAATTAAGGTCTCAGTTTCAATTACCTGTTTCGAACTAGTTTCGAGTCTGCGGCTACAGTTTTATCTGATTTCGGTGCCACCATAGGCTTTGGAAGAGAAGCTGCGGTACGTAACGACTTGGTGTCGTCTGAGAGCGAAGTTGAGGCAGCGTGGGGCTCTCGTTGCTCATCGCCTTTCGATCGACCAGTTTGCCAGCAAATGCTCCCCCGTCCCCTTTCCTATGAAGTAAACGCATTCATTCCGCGGGGCCGAATTGGCATGTGGTAACCTGGAGACTCTTGTGTGTTGAGAGCGAGATGTCTTATTGCATGTCGAGCCGTCGCTATTGTGAGCATGCCGAGTTGGAACGGAAATAAGCCGCAATTTTTGGGAATGGACTGCGCAGTGTACTCATAGCCACACTTCAACCTCAGCTGACTCCATTGCTATAGCCCACGCTGGACTTGTATATTTATTTTAGGAAAGGCACAATAACATCTGTCACATTTTCTTCTTGGACACATGATCCGCTTAGCACCCCTCTCCCGCTCCTCCATTTCAAGGTCAAATCTGGCCCGCCGATGACCGTGACATCTGAGAAGCCAGTAAAGCTTTCGCTGTAAGAAAATAAATCGATCTCGCACTCAAGAGTATAATGCAAGCGTCAGTTGTATTTGTGGAAGTGCGTACCATGCTCACGAGTGTTTCATTTGTACTTCGGCGCTTATCTCTCACGGTGAGCTTCAGGTATGCCCCGAGACGTAAGATAGCCTTCTGTCCTTTTTTTCTTCCCTCGTACGTACGCGCTTTTCTGTTCATATGAATCTTTACCTAGCCCCATTAGCCGTTCTGTAGTTACAGGTGTCCGCCTTTTCAGTTTTGCGCCCCTCAGTGGTGGTGCAGTGGTTACGGCGCTCGACTACTGTGCCCGATGACGCGGGATCGAATCCTGACCGCTTCTTGATAGAGGCGAAAAGCTAGGCACCCGTGTGCTGTGCGATGTCAGTGCACGTTAAAGAACCCCAGGTGGTAGAAATTTCCGGAGCCCTCCACTACGGCGTCTCTCATAGCCCGAGTTGCTTTGGGACGTAAACCCTACAGATCAATCAAACCAAACTTTTTAGTTTTGCATCACGAAACCAGCGCGGAGTGAAGCAAGGCGATGCACGCGGAGCTTCAAGGGCAAAGAAGCATGGAAACATCCTGAATGGGTTGACGCGCGCAACTACGTTTGAGGGTTACCTTCGTGTTCTCCCTTCCGTTCGGCGCCGTGGTCTAGGAAAGCTATAAGCACTTTGGCAGCGAAGGGACCCCGAAGTTCGCAGGGTGGAATTGTTGCTCCATTCTGCTCCATCCTGCTTCAGACCTGCTCCAAACTGGCTGCCACGATATTTTACTACCAAGTTTATCTGAACATGGGAATGATGACAGCGCACTAGTGGCAGAAGTATATATTGCATCTTGCACTGGGGCGTAATAGAAACAAAACATTGAAAGCTGCGACAGAATTGAGCATAATAAATATTTGTTGTCAAGTAAATGTAATATGACCCTTTGGAGGTAACTAATAGTGAAAATATTCACTTTGCACGTGACAGCGCAGCCTTCTGAATTACCGGGGGTGAGTGAGCAGCTAGGGTATAGATAGCGCAAGCCACCGTGAAACTTGTCCGAACAAAAACTACGCAAGTTGTCTGTTCTGTTTCTTTTTCTGCGAAAACAAGCAGGTACTTCTCCATCAAGCCTCTTCGCCGATTACAAGCCTACCAGGCCTATATCAAACAAAAGCATACTTGGGGCATTACGGGTCATTGTACGTAAGGTGCCAATCGAAGGATACTGGAAAGGCATACAGGGCCTATTGCCAAAATGTTAAAATGGAAGCCCCAGCATTGATCAAGCAGAAACACGAGTTATTCGCAGGAGGCAGTGAAGCAAGGAACCTGAAGGATGAAAGGCCGCCCTTCATTGCCATCTATCCTCCCTGAAGGCGGCGCAAACCAGTGCTGGCGAACTTATCAGTACAGGCATGGGATCAAAAAGGTTGTACACAAGGTAGAGGAAATGTTGTGAACTCCAATCTAGTGGGGCTGTTTGAGCGCATCGAAGTTGGCATGCTCTGCGTTTGAATCCGTCAAGTCAAAATAAGCAAAATGTTTAGGTCAAACTTGCTGCTCAGTTATGAAATGCATAAGCAAGCTTCCATTTATTGAAAGTGAATTCTGAATAGCTGCTTAGATCAGCCTGTGTCGTTTTAAACATATTTACATTTCTTGGCCGTTTGTCTTTCCAGTTTTGAATGCATACTTGGAAAAGCATTGTACATTGCATAAAAAGTAATGAAATCTAGAATTTTTGTATGTGTGGGATTCAAAACTGCAATTATCAAAGGTGTTCGGCCTATAGAAACGTGCTCCAGGACATAATTTCAATTTTCCAAAACTGCCGCAAAATGTTATTATTGCTTCTTGAACTGCTCCAAAATGCTCAAGCCTGCTTGGACCCCTGCTGAAGGCGCGGTACTGTAAGCTTTTCGTTCTTCGACTCCAGGAGGCCACGAAAGGCACTGCCCGTAATGGGCACTGACCCTCGAAGGAGCATCATTGTCTCTCGTCCCTGGTGGTCATTTAAACTGTGCAGCGCGAGGATCGACTCTATGTCATCCGTAGGTCCGTCCCCATTGTTGCAGAGCTAGAACCGATTCGCGCGGGCTGCTCTCATCGTAGCGTCGCTCATCAGCCGAGAAGAGACTCGTCTGTGCACATGTGCGGTTAAGAAAGGACTCGCTTTTTCTCTGGCCTGCAGCGGTGAGGCTGAAGAAAGACGGCTGCTGCCGGCGTGCAGGTGCTCGACCCCCCCCCCCTTTGCCTGTCTTCGGCAGCAGGTGTCGGGGCCTTTTGCGTTCTCCCCGTTCGATTCACCGCTGCCGCTCGGTCACGCCAGGGAACGGCGGCGCAGACAGCTGCGTCCTCAAAGGCGCCCCTCCGCTGTCTGGCGACCTGGCATTGTTAAGCGCTCTCCTACGAGACGGTACGCCGCCGTTTCCCGGTCGATGCACAGCTGACGCATTAAGGTAGGAGGTAATGACTGTTAAACCGCGTATTGAATGATTGAGCGCATGCATTGAGGTCACGTGAGACGCGACGAAATGTCTCACCCGTGCCTGATCGGCTTATCGCCACCTGCTTCGGCTTGCACCGCTGCAACTGCGCGCCATATAACAAAATGGTGTCCGAGACGTCACGTGACTGTCTCCTGTGTAGCACATCACGGGATGTTTCCACATCCTGTTCATGCCGTAACTTTCACCTGCGGTCGGGAACGAAGCGACGTCGACGGTGTGTGTTCACTGTGCGACCGCTCACCACCAGTAGAATTAAAGCGCGAATGTTTCGTCAGGGAAGGCTAGCGCGTGTGGATACGCTCGTGAATTTTTTATAAGTAAGACACTTGACACCACAGTCCGAACGACAAGGGCAATCAACCCAGATGGTCCGTTGATACGTAGCTCCCTGTTATGAATATACAACGATAAACACAATGTTTCGCTGAAAACGCGATGTCTGCGTGTAGATATAATTTAAATGTACGATTTCTGAAACGAGGGAGAGATCAGCCAAAGGGTTGTGAACACAAATACAGAAAGAAAAAGATTCGCGGTGAATTTAATTGAAAAGGCAGTCCGTATCGTTTTCCGCGCAGCTAGCTGATAGAGACGTCGACTTGATAGAGCGAAATGCTTATTGGAAATAGTCGCTCGGTACCTGCCGGTGTAGACCTGTCGCCCGCATTGCCTTCCATGCAGCGGCGGGGTCTGCCTCGGGGTAGCGAGTAAACGTTTCGTTCCCTGCGCGCGTGTCATATATTCCGTGTAATCATTTATTCCGTTTATCTGTAAGGCTGCTCGGCCAATCTGATGCCCTATTTTCTCCCCCACTTTTTTTTTTCTTTTTTTTTTTTTTCGGTTGACTGCACGCGCCTTCTTCCGAGCGTTGTTCTCCGTACGCTCTCTCTGGCTGCTCCATGCCCAACGGGTGGTAAGACAAAAAGGGTAGACAAACGCACGTGTCTACCCTCGCACGCGGTCACTCGTCTTCGTGTAAACTTGTGTAAGCGCGCGCATTCAGGGGCGGCGCGACGGAATAACCTGTCTGCATGTGTATACTACACGCATTCGCTGCGGAGCACACACGACGTGTCTGCAGCGGAAAGATGCGCCCAGCTCCGGCACTGAAGTTGTGCACTGAACAGGAGAGAAAGGAACATTTCGGCGCTCTCTGAAATCGCCTTCGATTCGTCTCAGCGAATGGAGAAGCAAGCACGCGCGGTCGATAAAGCCCGTGCTCTGCTATTTCTCCCTCTCTCCCTCTGTCTCTCTCTCTGTCTGTCTCCGTGTTTCTTGGTGGCTGGCACCTTCCATTTTCGAAACCGCCACCTAGTGCTCGCTGCGGTCTCGTGTGAAAGAATGGAGGGGAACAAAAATAACAAAAGAGAGGTAGTGGAGAGGCCGGAGTGCATTCCGAGGTTGAGATCTCGGTACCGCTTTCCTTCCCCTCCTTCTCTCACCTGGATCCACATCGGCTCTCATGGGTCTGCGCAGAGGAAGGGGTGGGTGGCCGGGTGCAGTCTTGCGTATCTCTCTGTCTCGCTCGAGAAAAAGAATCTGTGTTGTTCCCTCAAAATGGCTGCCACAGTTCCGTGATTTGTCTTGTTGTTCCCCCTCAGCCTCTCACCTGTGTTTCCTTTGTGGGCCTCTCCTATTTTTATGCCGTCCCGTGGGCATCTTTCATAAACATGCTCTCTCTCTCTCTCTCTCTCTCTCTCTCCCCCCCCCCCCCCCCTTCCCATCTCGCTCTTGCCACTGTTCTGCGCTATCTAACGCCCATTGGGGTGTCCACGTACGGGTTGTTTCGCTTCTATGGATTGCGCGCACAAGAAATGGGGCGGTCTTCCGTGAGTCCGACCTCTCAACTGCTTCCGTTTTTTTGATGCTCTCCGCGTGTCCTCGTTGCATCCGCGCACTTCTTCGTTTCGATCGACCCGGAGCTCCGACCAGAGTTCTTCGACAGGCAGAACTCTTTTAGGGTGTTGCCACGTCTCATGTACGCACGTTTGCTGTAAATGGGGCTGAGCGCCGCGGCCCTTTGCACTACGAGTGACAACGGAAGAGCGCATGACTCGATTTCCGAAGGCGGTACCCGTAAACAAACATTCCGATAGACGAGTGACGCACCAAGAGAGCGCGCCTGTCAGCCGCAGACGACTGGAATGCGTCGCCTACATACGCAAGCTTGTGTCAGGAGAAAAGCCCAAGCAAAAAAAAAAAAAAAAAAAAAAAAGAGAGAGAAGGAAATTGTAAATAAAAACATTTTCGCTCTTTCGGAGTAAACAGGCGGTCGGACTTCAAACGGGAGGTGCGCGACTCATCCCTGCCGTTCAGATTTAGGCGAGTGTGGGGAGCTCGCATTCCCGCGGTGTTTCGTGTTTTCCGTTTACATTTCGCCGGGCTCGCGTGGTGCAGTTCGATCTCGAGCTCCGGAAAATGTTCGCCGCGAGATACTGTGTTTATGCCGCCTTTTCCGGGACCACCGTCCGTCGCGATTCGAACACGAGGAGGGAGGCTTCGAAAGAGCCTGCAGGGGAGTGGACGCGATGGGCTTTTCTTTTTCTTTTCGCGCTTTAGAACGCCTCGATATATATATCAGGGTTCCGTTGTTAGCGTCTTTGGATGGTTCTGCTCGTTGTGGCGAGGTACCCGCATAAAAGCCACCCCGGGAATGTTTGGATGGAATTCAAAAGCATCGATCGTACATCCTTCGTCCCGCTCCCTCCCTCCCACTCGTGGGCGCCTCATGCATGTTATATCAGCAATTGAATTGAGTAGCTTTTTAGCCTAAAATAAAATAAAATAAACTGTATTTTTGAAGCCCATGAAAGAATATACTGTATATATGGTTTCGTTTAGCTGGTGTAATATGATTTGGTTTGTTTTATGGGGTTAAAAACATCACAAAGCGAATCAGGCTATAAGAGACGCCGTATAGTCGAGGGCTCGGGAAATGTCGACCACCTGGGGTTCTTAACGTGCACTGACATCGCACAGCACACGGACGCGTAGCTTTTCGCCTGCATATATTTGGTCCCGCCGTGGTTGCGCAGTGGTTAGGGCTATTTAGGATGCTCGACTACTGTGTCTAAGGATGCGGGATTGAATCCCGGCCTCGGCGGCCGCTTTTCGCTGGGGGCGAACAGCTAGGCGCCCTGTGCTGTGCGATATATATATATATATATTTATATATATATATATATATATATATATATATATATATATATATATATATATATATATATATATATATATATATATATATATATATATATATATGCATGCTGGTCAATTAAGGGGAAATACCCCGCCGGGGTGGCGCAGTGGTTACGGCGCTCGACTACTGTTCCTAAGGACGCGGGATCGAATCCCGGCCTCGGCGGCCGCTTTTCGATGGAGGCGAAAAGCAAGGCGCCCGTGTGCTGTGCGATGTCAGTGCACGTTAAAGAACCCCAGGTGGTCGAAATTACCGGAGTCCTCCACTACGGCGTCTCTCATAGCCTGAGTTGCTTTGGGACGTTAAACCCCACAAACCAACCACAAACCAACCAATTAAGGGGAAATGAGGGTGCTCGTTATAATACATGAAGGAAAGAAGCCAACAGTCGGCGAGGCCAAGGAAAGCGTTGGGGATAGCATTTTGTCTTTTTTTTTTTTTAACGTTTACTTGGATAATCACAGAAATTAGCAATGTAATCTGTTCAGGGGAAAGATAATTGAACACAAAGTAGAAGAAAAAACAACGTGCCGATGGTTGGAACCGAATCCACGACCTCCGAATATCGCGTCCGGTGCTCTTCCAACTGAGCTACATCGGCCGCTGTCCCCCCCTGCTACTTTCATGGGTATTTACGTTGTCTGTGTACGAACCTTGAGAGTGTTCACCAGCGCCACCCTCAGCCATAGCGGCGGACGTGGAACGTCCTTTATATATATATATATTGCCTCGCGATCCCTTGAAAGCAGCGCTACGAACGGTAATTGTGTCGACGCGCGGCGAAGAATTAATGGGAGAATACGCCGGAGCCAGACGGCCGTGCCAGGAATAGGGGAGGACTGGTGACGTCAGCGTGGTGCAGATCCTCAGCGCACACTCTGTCATAACCGCTTGTGCCTAATTTTTCTTGCGTTTCAGATACGGATGCATTCTTAGACTACACGGAGAAATAATGGATCTGTCGCGTTTCCTATTCATTTCTTCCCTTGTCTTGCCGGCGCTGCGGTGATGCGATATTCGTGTGGGTAAGAGAGAGAGGGGGGGGGGGAAGCTTGGCACTGTGAAGGAAGCGCACTCGACTAAGTGGCAGAAAGGCAGACCATGCTGAGGACTTCTCTGTCCATTTACTGTTTCTAAGAAAAAATATCTTTTTTTTGGATATGTCGACGTTGGTTGTCCGCCAGCAAGGGACGAATTTATCGCCGGGAAAATAATGATAATTAGTTCACAGGAAAGGAAAAGAGCAGTATTTGTCACACTTGTTTCTGTGGACACCTGAACCGCGCCAGAAGGGATGGGAGGAAGGGGGAGTGAAAGCGGAAAGAGAGGAAGGGGTGCCATAGTGGAGGGCTCCGGACTAATTTCGACCACCTGGGGACCTTCAACGTGCACTGACATCGCACAGCACACGGTCGCCACTTCGATCGCTTCTCGGCCTTTTTGGCTAAGATCAAAGTATCGCCGGTAAATTCTGAATAAAAAAAATCCTGTCAGCTAGCTAAAAACTCGTGGTTTCCTCGGCGGTATTAAACTTCCTTAGTTCCTTAGGAACCATTAATTGTCCGCCTAATAGAGACGGCGACGCTTTTCATAGATGCCGAAATAAGGCCTATGCAACATCGTATCGTTGTCATGGCAACAGTATCAAGCACAGTAACATAGTTCCCTTTCAGTGAGCAGGTACGCTGAAGTAGTAAAAACTGAAACTAGCATGTGTTTCCCTTTCAAAAAAAGATTTTTTTTTTCTGCCGCCATTGCTTTAGACGCGCGCATTTCTGTGTGAAACAGCGTCTAATCATCTCTCCGTTTTGAATGACGTTAATTGCGAGCACACCCGTGTGCTGTGAGACGTTATTGCACTTCGAAAAAGTAAAGTAATAATAAAAAAATTTGCCGACGATTACGTTACTTCCTAATGCGAAATTTGAGCGCAGCTCTTCAGCTGTTTCACTTTTTTCGATTGAGGCAAAGATTTCTAGAAATACATGTATGTAATACTGCAGACAACTATATTTTTCACACATATTCCTTCAAGAAACACTCCACTAACAGTTCTTGACTGTCATTAAGGAAGCTTTGTGGTCGGAGAAATGAAGAGAGCAATTAAGTTATCGGGAGGTTGCGGGAGGCAGCGTGTGAGCCCATAGAAACGTTGCGCGGCGAAGAGACTAATGCCACAAGCTGCAGACGAGAATAAAGAACCTTCCTAAATATCTTAAACTAACTTGAAAACGCTGTAGCCAAAGCTAGCAAGTGTCTCATCGAATATCTAGCAATATATGTTTTAAAGGAAAATAAGGGCGGGCTAGATCCGGGCCAGGCTTTCCTCGAAAGCCAAGGGACGATCGGCTGGAGATCCGGACTGTCATACTAGCTGTATATACGCAAACTACATCAAAATATGATGCTTTTCTCTGAGTGTGAATTCTCGGTTACTGCACATGTTACCCTGCAGTTCGGTGTGGGCGCTCGCATTATTCATGAATTATTATCTTAGCAGTATGTACCATGTTTGGTCACGTCTTTCACTTCAGCTGTGAAGCGTGAATTTTATAATTGGTTCACAGGAATGGAAAGGCGCTGTATCTGTCACACTTGCTTCTGTGGACACCTGAATCGCGCCGTAAGGGAGGGAAGGAAGGTGGGAGTGAAAGTGGAGCGGGTTACGAGGGACAACGCCAACGCCGCGAAACCCAGGAACGGGCGCCGAAGAGCTGCGCTCTAAAAATAGTCCCGAGGCGTCCAAATTGTTCCGCACTGTTTAGCACTGCGTCCCTGGAAACCCGCGTGAAGCTTCGCGACCTGGTGAGAGTCTCCATACCGTGCCGTATACGGCCGTGTCATGCCGTGTCTCGAGCCGTATATCGTACCATGCCATACCGGACCACACTGCACCGCACCTTTTGCAGTCCATGTTTCACTTTGGGACGTTAAGCCCCATAATTTACTTGCAGATTTTTTTTTTTTCTACCCAACACCGCACGTTGGTTTTTCTCGCCTGCTTCTTGTAGCATTTATAGCAGGAAGCAAGTGCAGTGGACGATTTTGTCATGACGCGGTGGGACAGTGCAGACGGTAGCGTGCACGAGCTCCCCAAGTTTGCTTCGTATAGTCTGCGTCGTCCATTGTTTTGAAGGAAACGCCTCCCTGTTTCTTCTTAGTGAATATACTTCACTACCACTCCAGTGGTTAGTAGCGGTTAACATAATATGTCTAGTGTTCGCTGCTTTCAGTACATTGAGTGAGATCAGGTGGATAAGGGAGAAGGTGCGGCGTTGGAGATTTCATCCGCTAAAGACCTCATTTAAAAAAAAAAAAAAAAGGTTCTGAAAGAGAACGCATGAAGAGCGATGGAAAGCCTTTGCAAGTGCTGCAAAATTGGCCGAAGCGGTTAATTAAAGGAACGCTCTCTCGATGCCAGCCACGAGTTAACGAGTGATAAACTCCGCAGAGCTGCTAGTTCAGAGAGGTTAGTTAGGATGACTTCGATCAGTCGGGAACATTTGGAGACGAACGAATTAATTCGTTGAAAAGACGTGCGTCGTTGGCAAACATGCGACGTTCTGGTGACGCACGTGGAAAAAAGAACCCGCAAGGAAAGTAGAAGATACCGTATTGATACGCCTTCCGCCGTTGCCTGCCGCCTGGGCGGAGGACGTGGCTGGAATGCGTATATGCGTATAAAAAGTGCGCATGCGAGATGTTTATATCTGCCTATGCGCTGCTTTAGAAGAAGGAAGCCGACAAACAGCCTTCGCTTGCAACCGTGAAACGAGGAGTTGTATACAATCTACACCGCCGAGTCAGCTCTGCCTGTTTAGCTTGTTTATTTTTTCCCCTTTCGGTTGGCGTTTGCCTCGTAAAATTTATGTCACATGCCCGAATTTGACTGCTGCTATCCTGCAGCCGGTCCGTCGACATTTCTAAGAGTGCTTTTGTACGTTAACTTTTAACTCTTACCACGCCGACAAAACATCCGACAGGAAGTTTTGACGAGATCTCGTGGTTAAAAAAAAAAAAAAAAAAAAAAGAAAAAGAAAAGATAACGACGCCGAAGCCTCTTATGACTGAACACTAGACTGCTGCTTGTTGGTTGTGGGAAAGCAGGACTGCTCATTATTATTATTATTATTATTATTATTATTATTATTATTATTATTATTATTATTATTATTATTATTATTATTATTATTATGCCATTGCCTACTACAATGTCTTTAAGTGCACGTGGTGTCGGACGTTGTAAATTTTCCTCTGTATCGGTCGTATTAACAGCTTAATGACTTTTCAAGCCCGTCCGGAGAATACAGTCGGATACAGGTCAAGAAGAAAGCGGCATCCGGCTATCAAAGGACCCCCCTCCCCTCTTACCCAATAGCTGCCGAGCTATACCATGGCGTCACGGCCAACCGCCTTGCACCTACGAGTAGCGCTTGGAAAGTGGTTTCTTCGAGTGAGTCCGTGCTGGCAAATAGTTCCTCAATGTTTCGTTAGTTCCAGCAAAATACATATCCAGTTCGATCGATAGTCGTTTGCTCATCAGAGTACAATAGGTGAAACGACGAATTCTGATGAATTTCAGCACTGTCGAGTTTTCACGAAACCGCTTCGTTGTTTAGCGCTTCACTGCATCAGCGGTGCACCTTACGACGTGACACCGCTGGCAACACCGACGGACGAACACGACAACCGGAGGCGGCCAATTTGGTAAAAGTCCACGAGACTCTGAGCGCGGAAGAACACGTTTTCCTTTTTTTTTTTTTTTTCTTTTGCCGTCTGTGCCGCAACGTCACACATTTGGAGCAATGCCACTGGCTGGAGGGGGGTTCTTTTGAGGGCTGTTTGCCGCTTTTTTTCTTGACCTGTATCCGACTATAGTTGGTACGTACTTAAATTGGCTTCCTATAATTTCACACTTCGACTTACTTGCATTTAGTCTGGTGGAATGTGGTGGAGAAAATGGACACGAAGTCGAAGGAAACCGCACAAAGGTTGATAGGGAGCCTCGATCCACTTGTCTAGACGTTGCCTGGCGGACTGAGGCTCCACTCCAACCCTCAGGCTTCTTTTGACTGCTTCTTCCAGAGCAGGTTTTCGACTTTAGTGTCGAACGAGAGCAGCCTCCTCGTGCACCTTCCTAAAGCTTTCGTCACGAGGCCCCCCCCAAAACAGCGAGAATCGATTAACCTACAAAATGTGCTACGATGAGCACAAGCGTGAGTATCGAACAGTGATGCTCTCTAAGGCTTGTGGTGCATAATTGCAAAGATAACTGCAAAGATAAGTTCCTTTCTCGAATCTCACACAAGCGCCTTGGGTGCTGGCTGTTGATAGCTCCTGTCGGAGGGTGACGCCGCATAAAAGCTGGAAGCGTAAAACTAGCGGATGTGATAGGGACAGCATCATATATATTCCATATTATGTTTATTTATTGCTGACCTTGACGCACTTGAACGTTCTTTTGCTTCAGGTTAAAAAAAAAAAAAAAAAAAACTTCTAAGAACCATTTTCTTAAACCTCCTTTTTTAAATTTACGAGCGTGGTTATTATGCGCTGGTCGTTAGCGCATCCAGATCGGGCCAAACTAGCTTCCTCTTCCTCTTCAGCTTCTCCCATCTTCCTCCAATACAGGACCACCGCAGGACATGCGTGACAATATTGTTGGCGACATTATGTTGTAATAAGCAATGCTCTTTTAACATTTTGATATACCCGGGGCCTAGTGACATTATGTTGCAAAAGGCAATGTTGTTTAACGTTTTGATATATCCGGGGCGTACATTCGTTATTTATATCGATAAAATTTTGCCTAATACCCCTAGATATTTTTCTCTGTGCTAAAGGTCGCTTTTCTGGGGTTGCATCAGAAAAATGTTCCAGTATGGCGCTCGAAGACTGCTCGAGCGCAAAAAAAAGTTCATTCTGTGTCTGGAAACTTGTTCGTAGTACATGCAGGCTATCCCGTTAACAGGGTCAAGTTTTTGGCGTGGAATCCCGTGTGTCGTGTCACACCAGGAGCGTTTTCTCCCTGCGAATAACTCCGCCCATCGCTCATTTCGTGTGGCGCACGTAACCCCTCGCCATTGGTATATGTACTCGGAGGGAACTGTTTGCACTTCGTAGCGCGGCAGCCCGGGTGGTCGGCCAGTTAGCAGCTGCCTAGCTTGGCCCAGCCCTCTACTTTCGTCGGCCAGTCCTGTCCTCTTCGAGCACACAACTCGCACACCCGCTGTAAACAAAACGCGGCTGCACGCATGACTCTTGACCGGGGAGCTCGCTGCTGCGTTAGGCCCGTTTCCCATGCTACGACTGCAGCGAAAATTTTCGGTGCAGTCGGTGACACCGCAGTGCGACTTCGCACAGCGCTTTCACATGCAGCGAACCCGCGTGCGAATTCGGTGAGATATCCTCAGGATTGTTTGATGCTTTGTAGAAAACGCATACGTGGAGCGTGTTTTATTTATATATTCAGATGTATTTTTAGATTTTTAGCGATAACTCATACGTATTTATGAAAACGGGCAGCTTTCAGCATACAAAAAGCGCGTTGCAGCGCCGAATGAAACCACTCGGACGCGAAAATAGGGGTGTCTCATGGGGACACGCGCTTGCCTTCGATACTGGGCGTGTCATCCCGTTGCACGTCACCATACGTCACATGACGTCGCGGCGCTCCTCGGCTCCTCATTGGTCAGTCGCAGGCCGGCCGCGCCGACGCTGCGACTGAATTCCAACCTGTTGGGAACGCCTGCGCGGCTGGAGCGACGCTCGCTCTGCGGCTAGACCGACGAGAATCGCAGCGTCGCAGGGCAAAAATCGCATCATATGAAACGGGCCTTACCTGTGGCGGACACAGCGAATGGCGACGGCCGCGCTCATCGATTGAGAGGGTTAAGAACCGGCACGTGGAGGCACCTGGCGAAAAAAAAACAAAAACGGAGCGGTTCCACTCTTCGCAACGCGGATGAAAGGCGAGGGCGGCGTGCGGAAATGAGGCCCGCTCCCGGGAAGATTAGTACAGAGCCCCTCTGGGGTAATTGATCTCGCTCGATCGAGAGACGGTGCTACTCGTGAGCGGGTGTTCATATTCTGGCCGGCCCTATCGGATCAAGGCGCATTGCGTGATGATGGCATTGCAGACAGAGGAGGCGTATAGCTCGTCGAGATCTCCTATACAAATTAGGGGGTTCTTTAACGACACTGTTACCGGTGCACTCATTCGTTGCTCGACGAGTGAGTAATTACTGTGCGCAGAACCCGTCACCATTGTAACAGACACGAGGCGTGTTGAGGCTCGTGCACGTTTTGCGCATCGCTTCAGGACGAGGAGAGCACGCCTGAAGAGTTCCGTTAATTGCGCTGCGCGTTCTTTTGGCTGTCCTCCGATGTCGTTTTGATCTGACAAATTGGACACATCGATTTTTGCCGAGGCGGCAACGACTCACACTCCTGACTTCTCGCATAATTGGAGCGCATTTTGTCGCGGTTGCGTCCGAAAGGCAGCTTTGTAGCTGTCCCGTTGAAGTGCGGCAGATTCGATCGGAAGTCGCGATGTCGTTGTGCCGTACAGTGGACTGTGCTTAGTACAGCGGAGTCGCGCAGGATTTGCTCCAGAGTGCTGGTACCTTTCTCCTCTCTCCTGAACCACGTTCACGCGACTATTTTGTCCAGCGTCCAACGGGGTCAAATTAGAGCCGACGTCATGGTGGCTCAGCGGTTAAGGGGACAGAGTAGGCCCTATTCCTTCCATGCATTTTAGCTTATGTTTGTGACACTTTTTCTCGGCGCTCGATCTTTGGACCCAAGGACGCGGGATCGGATCCCGGCCGCGGCGGCCGATTTTCGATGGAGGCTAAATGCAAGGCGCCCCAGTGCTGTGCGATGTCAGAACACGTTTAAGAACCCCAGGTGGTCGAAATTTCCGGATCCCTCCACTACGGTGTCTCGTATTCTTGGGACCCTCACTTGAACCCCGTGAACCGAAACAAAACCTCTTTCTCCCTTTTTTCTTTCACTCCCTCTTTATCGTCCCTTCTCTGCGCCGTGGTTGAAGTGCCACCACCGAGATGGTTGCTGCTCTTCTCTTTTTCTCTCGAACCAGTACATTTCTTTGTTGTTGTTTTTTTTTCTTGTTTCTCGGGTATGGCTCAATGTGTCTTTTCCCTGTGGCCGTTCATTGCAGCTTCGCTCAAGCGCATCGGTTTCACCATTGACAAAAGTCCCTAGGCGCGCGTTAGCGTGAATGGCAGGCGGAAGAAGAAGAAAAAGTCATTCTTCCCGGGGGACACGCTTTTGCGGCTCGACAAAAAGCTGTTGTCGCGAACGCACCAAAACATCCACTTGCGACGGCACGCGCGCTGCGTGTGCACCTTGCTGTGGGCCGTGATCGGCGCTCCTGCCTTCTCCCTTTGATCTGCGAAGGCGGTGGAGCGAGCAAGGAAGAGAGAGGGGGGTATAGAAAGGTCGATCGATCATGCATGCGCTGATGAGCGTACCGCAGAGCGATGGAACACCGCCCGTCTGCGGGATGTGCGGGGCGCATCAAAGCGTGTCGCGCGCAATGGCCTCCACAATACGGTTCGCGCGCGACTGCATCATGGAAAAATTTCGACGGTTACGCGGCTAGCGCGCAACCGTGAGTCGCTAATAGTAGCGGAAGACACGCTGAGTGCGCATGCGCGGCTCCTGGTACCATGCGAGGTATTTGCACACCTGCGTGCGCACGGCGCTTAATAGTTGCGTAAACGGCGTGCCACTCAATACGTTTTCGGATCCAACAAGTGCGCGACGTCCTGTATGGAACAGGGCATGTGTGCCTAAAAGGACAGTAAGGAATGTGGGCTGATATCAGAGTGGTGTAAAATAAGGCGCGAGCATTGCGGTCGCATTCGGCGAGGTGCTATAAGGCACGACCTGCAAGTAATTACGTGGGACGGAAGAAACCAGTGGGGTATGTCTTGCTTCTGCGTGTTTGGTGTGTTTGTACACTGGCGTACTTTGCGATATCGCGTTCTTCATAGGGCTCGTGGGAACACCAAAGAAAGGCACGTGACAAAAATATCATGCGTCAGAACAGCACGCACGCGCGCACACACACAACAGCGCATTGTAAAAACAGCATTTCGACACAATAGTGCGTGTCAAAACAGAATACCGGAAAAAGCAGCGCAGAAAACAGAGCAGCGCTCGGACGAAACAGCACAATGACGAAACGGCGTAGCGCTGTGCGGTGCAAGTACAGTAGTACTTTTACTAGTGTTCCTTTCCCGTTTCTGATGGCAACGCTTAGTCGCTGTGCATCCTGTGAGTCTCCTAATGAACCCTCTAACCCATTTTGGTTTTGCCTATACCACTGTAGCTTATTTCGGCCGGTGTCATTTTTCTTTCATTAAAGGGCAACTCCGGTGGTTTTTTGACATTCGAATATTGTAGTAAAAATTTTACCACAGGTTCTCCTCCGTCCTGACGCATTTCACAAAATTTGGGCGCCTTACGGTAATCCGTTCACGCGCAATACGGCTTTAAAATATGCCGTTTTCATGGCTTAAGTTGAGAGTATTTCTGCGGGCAACAGTGAGTTTCTGACGTCACAAACAGTATACTGGCGTTACTGTCCACTTCCCGCGTGATTATGAAATTGTGAGGCTTATATTTAACTACATCAGACATTTTATGCAGTGCATCATGATTTCCATACTTTATTTTCACCATCCAACGCACGTACGAGTGTTTTTCTAATACTGAGTATGACGTCACCGCTACGTCGACTGGAACGTCGTTTCTGGCCGTGAAAGCAGTTTCGGTTTCGATTTGCTGTTTTTCTTTTTTAAAAATACTTTTAATTGGAATTTTGAAAAATGGTTTTTTATGTTAGTCAGGACGTGCCGAGGAATGTAATTTAATTAAAAACACAAAATGATGAAAAAACCACCGGAGTTGCCCTTTAAGCTTCGTTACAGTGTTGACCAAATCCGGCCATGAAGGGCACTGCTCGACTGTTGTACTATTTGAAAAGGGGCAAAAAGTGCAGAAAGCGCTAAATCTACAAAGAGCAGTCACTTAGCGTCTATCGTTGGATCGCTTCCAGTCCGGAGTAGCCGCGTGTAGATAAGTTTACTGATATGTAGCCTTCGTAATACGCACGCACACCGTGCACACCCACGCCACGGTGTCGCGCAGGGATCACGGTCGCTAAGTACTAACCCTCCTGGCGTTCTCGCGTCGTGTGTCAGTGCCGCGTTCGGAAATTAGAGCGCACACTTGGAAAACGCTAACACGAAGCCACAAATATCAGGCGGCAATCGCCCCCCCCCCCCCCTTCCCGATATATTTCATTCCTTCTCAAGCTTTAAAAAAAAAAAATAAACTAACTAAAATGGTCTGGCGGTGCGTACGCCCTTGACCCTCTTTAAACACGGGTGACCTCTCTTGCAAGGCCGCATTTTTTATTCCGCTGATTACATCGGTCTGAGCGCAGCCATGCGCTGACATGGAAACGAAATTCGCCGTGTTTCCATCGTTAATCATCGCGCAAAAAAAAAAAAAAAAAAAAACCTTGATTAGCCGATTGTGTAGGCACATTTGGCCGTTTAAGCTATTTTATTTCCAAGAAGGGTTAAAATTTAATCACGAAAGCATACTTGAAACCTAACTACCATTCCAAGCGATGAGAAAAAAAAAAAGAAAGAACGGACTGCACCAAAGTCGCCTAAACGTAGTCAGACTTCACAGTTGCACAGTGGACATCTTCCCTGTATATAATGTCTGCACCCAATTTTTCATCCGCCTTAGAAATCATCACATCAGAATGTCCTTTAGCGCATACTTTTACTGTACTGTTTGATGCATTGTCTGAAATTTGTTTTTCTTTTTTTTTTAACACTTTGCGCCTTTAATTACGCATAGCGTTGCTTGTGTTTTTGTGTTATGACTGAGTTGACGCATTGTTCCTGCTGTCCTTACCTTGTTCGTAAATCACCCCACTTACGATAATTGCCAGCGGGTGCTATAGGTATTTGCGAATTGCGATAAAAAAAATAAATACAACGATTACTATTGTCAGTATTTCGAAATTTCAGCGCAGCTCCTTACGTCGCGTGCCCGGGTTTGATCCCGACCGCCGGCGGCTGCGTTTCGATGGAGGTGGAACGAAGAGGCGTCCGTGTGCTGCGCGATGTCAGTGCACGTTGAAGGACCCCAGGTGGTCGATATTTCCGGAGTCCTCCACTACGGGGGCTTGTGCAGCCCCTCCGACTTTTCAATGACATTTCCGACACGTATACCTGAATGATACGCAATAAAATGGTCTGATGTATTGTTAATCACTTCTTGGCGGACCGTGCCTTATTATCAGCGCACGATTCATTCCTGCTCTTGGCATCGCGCCAGTGTCCGACGCTCCAGAGCCCGTCGCCCTGAAGCGCAGTGTTCGAACCGTCCGCAGCCGTTCTCCGCACAGGGACCCTAAATTGCTTCGATTATGCTGCGCGATTTCCGCGCCGACTGCGCCGCACGGAGGAGAGTCGATGGATGCGCAGCATCGCTTATTGCGGCCGTTGTTATAGAAGACCGATTGCGGAATACCAGAGCGCACGCCGGCTACATGTGTGTCCGCATTAGCCGCGATTGCGGGCGCAGCAAAGGCCAGTATAGACGTGCATTCCCCGGCGCGCTGCTCGTCCGTTTGTTTCCAGGGCACGCACACACGGATTGCAATGGCCTTCGCGAGAACCCCGCGGCGCGCACACGGCCGTGTAGTGGTGTGTGCACTCCGCGATTCCCCGGGCACGGAAATGAATCGCCGTAGCGGCGGCCACTTTCCCGGGTGAGAGCAGTCGGTTGGAGCGGGACATGAATGTCGTTCTAGCTGCGCCCACTTCTTCCCCGGCCGTCGCCATGAAGGGCTCTTCATCCTAGCCCTGCTGTGCTCCCATTGTTCTACTTCGTGAACGCGGAGGGGGCTTCTTCGGTCCCCGGCTTTCTCTCATCATTTTTTGTTTTTCTTTTAGGTTCCCCCTGGCGGAGCTCAGTGGGATTTTCTCGCAGCGTACGTGCTCAAGGTGCGCGGTTCTTGTCGGAAGGAGGCTGGTCGCTTGTCTTCGCAGTGTTGCCTCTCTTTTCTCTCTCTCTCTCTACTTGCTACATTATTCTTCTCGATTACCAAAATTACATCTCAAACGCAGGGACGCGTCGCCAGGAACGTGCCACGACTGTACTTTCTATATACCTGTGCGCGATTTCCGCATCGATCGAATGAATGGCCCCTTGGTGTATTTTACGGCGCCCTTCACGGAGGACGGGACTGCGCGATCAAGACGGGGGCGTTCGAGGCTGCGAACCGCATTATCGGCCGGATATAAAAAATCCCGTCGTCACCTTTGATTTTCCTCGCGATTCCATTTGCTGCGGGCCGACTTCGGAGGCCGCGGCGTTACGCGCGTCTTTGTGTTGTCGCTTCGTCCGCTTCGGGAGGAGGGGGCGCGTGAGTTTATTGCGGAACTCAAGATCCTGTTCCCGGAACCCGCGGCCCCCTGAAATTTCCGCCAGTGTGAAGAGTGAACGCGCGCCGACCATGGGCGCGCTTTGGTTGCTTCATACACTAGCGTTCCTTCTATGGTGACGACATTCATCGGTCGTTCGAGAGACATCTTGTTTCCCGATATTTGTGTGGAACCCTGGTTTGAACATAACGCCTCTGAACGTCCCCCTGTGCGATAACGCTTTTTTCAAATTATTATTTTGTCTGCCATGCGCGTATTGGGCACCTTGTTTTGCCGACAGCCAGAAACGTTGATTCGCGGAACAAATACTGCGTCGTCGCGATATTGAGTCTGCAGGTCAAGGTGGCGTAGGTGTATACATAAAGGAACACTGGGTCACCCTAGAGCGCGCACGAGCCTCGGAGGTGTTGATATGGCCCCGTCGCAGCGGTCCTAAGCGCTTGATTGGGCGGACGGTCGTCTCCGAGCGCTGGCGATGAGTCGGAGGGTCCGTGTCAACGCCAGCACAGGATGTAATGTCGGCTGGCTCTCATGGATGGAAGAGGTGGAGGCTGTTCAGGGTCGCGAATTGGCGGCTCGCCAAGTTCGGATGGGCGCGGGCATTCTCGGCTAAGTTCAACGTTGCTTAGCGCTCCTCTACTATATTTAAGCGCTGCTAGCGTTTCTGGCCAGCGGCCGGCATCGATGATTGTTTTTTTTTTCTTGCGAGAATTTTGAGTATTCTGGTTTTCACATACCATATACGGTATTCTCAAAAGTTCAGGCCGATGGACGTGCGCAACTGGACATTAGGAATGCGCTGTGGCTGCGTAGGAGGGTGCGCCAAGTTTGCCGCGTAGCGCGTCCGTCCTCCTGCTACGAATGGATCGACATCGTCTGCCATTTAAGGCCTCTTATCGGACGAGGTCTGATGCATTAGTTAATGGCAGTAATAATAAAATAATAGTACTAGTAAATAATTGGTTCAAATGACTATGTAGTGTATAGGCGCGTAAACTAGCCCGTGAAATCGCAGTCTGTTGCCCGAACTCGATGCCAAGCGACTCAGCGAGCACGCAGACGTACCACAAATGAAATAACATATATGGCGCGTACAGATGTGTCCGTGTATGTGAAAAGAGGCGAAGTTCGGTCATTCAGATATACTGATTACTCAATAACTGTGTGTGTGTTGGGCACTGCGTTACCTTTTTCATTATCCGCTCGGCAGGTCGTCATCATCATCAGCCGGACCATACCCACTGCAGGGCGAAGGCCTCTCCCATATTCCTCCAATTAACCCGGTCCTGTGCTAGCTGCATCCACTGGACCCCTGCGAACTTCTTAACCTCATTCGCCCTCCTAACTTTCTACCGCCCCCTGCTACGCTTTCCTTCCGTTGGAATCCAGTTTGTTACCCTAAGCGACCACCGGTTGTCCTCTCTACGCATTACATGACCTGCCCATGCCCATTTCTTCTTGATTTCCACATAAAATGTCATTAAACCAAGGCATTTCCCTGACCCGGCCACTCTGCGCGCTTTCTATCTCTTAACGTTACACGTACCATTTTCCGTTCCATAGGCCTTTTGCGTTGTCTTAAACTTAAGGAACACTTTTCGTTAGGCTCCACGTTCTGCGCTCCGGTTCTGCGCTTGTTGGGTCGGGTTCATGTAAACCCGGTAGGGTCGAGTCCACTCAACTCCCCAACTCAACCCTCCGCTGTCAGGTCCATGTAAACAGGGCTAAGGAGAAGGTTTGGTTTGGTTTGTGGGGTTTAACGTCCCAAAGCGACTCAGGCTATGAGATGCCATGTCTTTACTTTCAAGCCAAACCTAAGCGTATCCAGGCAGATTGCTCTAGATTTCTCTCGCGTAACTCCAGGTTTAACCACTAGCTGAACCGCAGGTCATTTTTTTCACCGTGGATTGCAACTAGCCCAAACTACCGTGCTTTTGCAATGTAATTCTTGATGATGTTTGCCACCGACCAAGTATCTAACCGTGAAAAAAAGACTAAAGCCATGTCATGTCCACTGTGAAGATTCCATGACGACTAGCATTCTTGCACAGTGCAGAAGCGCCACAGTGTGCATCCCTGTCACATGATACAAGCAGTCCGTTAATTTCGTCCATGCTTACGAAGTCCGATGTGCCGCTTGCTTTGCGCAGGCGCAGTAGCGCGCGCAGCGCCGATCACACTCGCCGTTTTCCTTTTTGCGTGACGTGCTACGTGACCCTGTCTTATATGCGTAGCAAATATCAGAAATAGTTCGGTCTTTTTTCCGATGAGCTTAGTCCGTTCTATCCCGGGCAGGATTTTAAAAGAAAGAAAATGGGATAGAGGCAGGGGCGGATTTATCTCCTGTCCCCCTCTCCCCTTTGCTTTCTTATGGGAAATTTTATTTTGGAAAACCGTGCAGAGACCCCCTCCCTTTTTATTGTTTTCTGTGAGGATCGTAGAAGAAATACATAGATCAAAAAGATGGGCTCGCTCCGTTCCCATTCTACCCTTTTAATTGACCTGGGGATCCGCCCCCGTGCCTGCACGCTTTCAAAGCACGCGCAGGCCTCCTGAATGGTATAAACAACGAAGTGCCGTTAGCAGGCGCTGAACAGTCTCCTGCAACAGTTTTTGAGCGCACACAGCGGAGTCACGTATGCACCAATGGGCGCAATTAAAACAATTAAAATTAGTCATTTTATTTAACTTGCCTCGAAAACAGAACACGCTTTATTATTAAAGCGAAAGTAGAAGCGGCGTCCGTGGCTTGTACCAGGTACCTGTGACCCGCTGTGTTGGTCAAAATAACGAACGGGATCAAACGAAACCTGACAAGCAAAACGAAAAAAAGAAAAGAAAATCTATCTTTCACGTTCCAGCCGTGGTTTTGAGCATGCTGTTGTGTAGATGCGCCAGCCGACTACAGGGGAGGAGGAGGAAGAGGAGGTGGGTTCTACCTTGCTTTGGTAGCAGCACGCCTGCTATCTCTTTCCGTGCTCTGCGTCCGTCCGAACGTGATGTGTTCCCTCCGCACAGAAAGGGAGTGGACCTCATCGAGATGCAGACGTGCCCGCGCCGCGGCCCCGCGCCCCGCTTTACGGACCGCGGTTCGCCGCGCTCGGTGAGAGCCATGGTTGGTTGCGTGCAGCGATAGGCGGCTGCAGGAACACGCGCACCTGTCTCAAGCGGTGTGTGCCACGACCACCGAGAAATATAGGTGGTTTTTTTTTTTATTAAACCTTGCTGAATCGATTGTGCAATCGGGGAACTGGGGATATCGCTAATATACGCAGCACTAAACGGAACCCTCTTCAAAACTTGCACCCCATACTTTGGAATGTTGGATCTGCCACACTGAAGAAATCGGACAGGTGTGCCCGCTCCCCTATAATCCCACAGGGCTGGGAAGTGAGTGCTAGAGACTACGGCCGATCGGACTTCAATGAAATTTTCTCCATGGGTCGTAGAGTTGCAGGAGAGTAGTTCGACGTTCTATATATCCCCACAACATATATCCCGTGTTCGCGTAATTTGATTAGCGCCATTAGCGTTGCCGGCGCGTATTTTTACACATTCCTGATTACCGCCTTCTCTTATCGTATCTTAAGTGGCTACGCTCTCTAGGATCGTGCGCCGTTTGTGTGCGGAATCCATTTTTTATTATTATTGCTGATTGCGATCACCCTGTTCGCGCGTTGTTCATGGTCACTGCACAAGTCCCGATCGGACTGAATTCTTTCTCGTGTTTTCAGTCTCACTTATCGTGCGGCTTCTCTTTCGACTGTGCGCGAGTGGGTGAGTGAGTGAGTCATCACAAGAAATGAGCTGGGGAGGAAATGTCACGCCCGCTTCTACTGCGTCG
Organism: Amblyomma maculatum; assembly: GCF_055883805.1. Taxonomy (NCBI): domain Eukaryota; kingdom Metazoa; phylum Arthropoda; class Arachnida; order Ixodida; family Ixodidae; genus Amblyomma; species Amblyomma maculatum. The sequence continues at coordinate 98,615,755 of NC_139345.1, forward strand.
CAGTCCCCGAATGTATTACCTCCGACGCTTCGTGCTGCAGACAAACCTAGTATCCACGCCGCTGCATTGAATTCGAAATGAAGCGCTGCCTTAGTGCCCCAGCCCGCTGCTTTGTTTTTTTGTCACTGCTTCTCAACCTTTCTCCTTTTCGTTGTTCGCCCACGCACTCGGTGGCTCACGCGCGCCACACTTCCCGCCGGAAAGCCGCACTGTTCTGTCGCTCTCGTTTTCGTTTGCGTTCCTGGCTTCGCGGTGTCGCCTTGTATGCTGCATGCGCGGCGGCGGGGTCACCGTCGGCACGAAGAAGGGTTGGCTTCTCCACACTTCCATGCTACCTCACGCCCGCCTCAGGTCGTCGAACCGAGCTGGACCTCTTCTGTCCCTCTGCCGGAGGTTTCGAGTCTGTTGCAGCGAAGAGCTTAATTTTACGTTTACTTCGTAACCGTCTCACTATAGTTTTCAACTTTTGTTGTGATAGTGCAGATGTGGTTGGCATCGCTTTGCCAAGCCTGTGACGGTCACCGTGCCGCCAGCCCCCGGCCTAGTGCACTGGCGGCGACGAGAAACGCCGTCGACGCCGTCCAATGTGTTTCCATCTGTCGCCGCTAGGACTCCGCGCATGCGCAGAAAACTCGCGCAAAAGGCGGATTGTTAGCGCCGTTAGCGCACACCGTCCGCGTGCTGTGGGCGGCCGCGGTGCAGCTTCGTGCATGGCGTTACTGATGTTCGCCTGTCAGCCCCCGGCTCCGTGCACTGGCGGCGACGAGAAACGCCGTCGACGCCGTCCAATGTGTTTCATCGCTAGGACTTCGAGCATGCGCAGAAAACTCGCGCAAAAGGCTGATTGTTAGCGCACACCGTCCGCGTGCTATGGGCGGCCGCGGTGCAGCTTCGTGCATGGCGTTACTGATGTTCGCCTATGATTCTGCGGTGTCCACATTCGACGTGAATGTCTGTCTGTGGTCGGAAATCCGCCGCACACCTCGTCGCCGCGTGCTACCATTACCACCCCTATGCCGCCACCGCCTGCACAGCTGACCGGAGGGCAGCCGGGTAGGCGTACCGCACTCCATATATACCTGCGCATCGTACCCGTGCATGCGGCCGAGGCGGCCACCATTAGTCTTCGTAAAGGCGCCGCCTCCAACGACCGGCAGGCGGCCGCCCGCCGTCTCCCTCTCCTTTCCCTTCGCTGTTTCTTTTCTTACCTCGGTGTGCCGTTTAAATCGAGCTTCTCGTCTAGATTGAATTTCTATTCTTTTCCTGCCCCCTCCCCTCACCTTCCCGTTTGTTTTCTGCTTTTACACTAACCTTATATTGCCTCCTCTTTGTGCATCAGCTCCCACCCTTTTCTCTTTCTCTCTCGCCTCTTCTTGAGTGCTTCCGCCGACTGGTATTTCGTCTACGTCGAGCCGAGTCGGCTCGTCTTCATTTGTCGGCGCGGGGCGTTTCTTCGCCCTACTCACTTCCCGACCTACAATGTATTACTTTTTTTTTTTTTTTTGAGCGTTTAAACGTGTTTGTTTCTGTTCTTTTCTACCGTCCTCCGCTCCCCTCTCTTCGTCTACTCGCGTTCTAGGTAAGATACGATGGCGGCGTGTGCTGTCACACTATTGAACGTCGTCAGGTTATAACTGCCAGAAATAAAAATCGGTAAGAGCGCTTCGATGTAAGGGGCTCGTACGTATGTACGAATCGTACATGTACAAATCGTATATATGTAATCGAAAATTATATATATATTTATATATATATATATATATATATATATATATATATATATATATATATATATATATAGCAATGCCGCAATGCATTTGTTTTACTTCTTTCCTTTCTCCCTGCCTGGATGGCCACACGTGCACTGTCTGCAGCCTCTTTTCCCATCTACCCGCCGGGGTGGCGCAGGAGTTACGGCGCTCGACTACTGTTCCCAAGGACGCGGTATCGAATCCCGGTCCCGGCGGCCGCTTTTCCATGAAGGCGAAAAGCAAGGCGCCCGTGTGCTGTGCGATGTCAGTGCACGTTAAAGAACCCCAGGTGGTCGAAATTTCCGGAGTCCTCCACTACTGCGTCTCTCATAGCCTGAGTCGCTTTGGGACGGTAAACCCCACAAAACAAAACAATCTTTCCCCATCTCTCGGCCCCATTTCTTCGCCCACCAACGATACGCCTTTATTCGGACGGCCGTATAGCTGTGCACGCAACTATCTCTTGTAGTGTGTGGTGACATACGCACTCGCGCACTGACGTTGGTGACACGCGCACTTGGTCTGGAGGCGTCGTTCAGAAATCCCTTGATTAAGCAATCCAATCGGACGACTTTTCCGTGTCCGTAGGAGACGCCCATCTACATGGTCTTCATAACACGGGTGTGCGTTTCGATTTCCCGGTGTCATGTGTGTGTTTGAACGCGAACGGCAAATAGCTCGCTTACCCGGTCGGTGCTCTAGCTTCCGCACAATATATGCTTGCGAAAACCACTGAATTTTACGGGTTTCGTTAAGGTTTATATACTTGGCAGGGCGATGCGAAAAACTTGTACGTCGGCTGTGCTTGGAGCGCAGCCTTCTTTGTGAGCGTCTTTGCATGCCTTATACGAAGAGGCACCACTTTGGGCCGGGGCGCAGGTGTTCTCCCGCTGCCAGTAGCTCCCTCGGCCGGAAATTGAAGATATCCGCCGAGCAGTGGGCCAGCATATTGGAGCGTCTTGAAGCGCACCTGCAGCTTTCCTGCATATACAAACTGGCAACGAACTTCGAAGACAGTCTTCAGTTTCGCAATGAGCAGAGTACGTTCGTCTCCACCTTTCGCCTCAGTTTGCGAGACTGAGTTGGTGCGAGATAAGGCTCGCTACATTAGAGGTTACCTTAAAGCCACCTTGTGTTTTAGCGTCGCAGTTGGTGAGGAACGGCGGAGAAGTCACATGATGTGACCTTTCGCTGTCGCACCTATGTATATAGCGCGGGTATACACGGTGCACTTCACGTAAGCGGCGCAAAGGATTAGTGCGCGCTCGGCGAGGCGCAGCCGTATTAATGCGCTGGGAGCCGAGCTTGCCCGCTGCATGCAGTGAGTGTCCCGAGCTCTTCTCCCGGGGGTGGTCCATAGTAATTACGCCTGCAAATCGCCTGCGCGAGTGCGCACGGTCCGGTGGACAAATCTTGCGCTGATCGGATTACCCGCCGCGCGGACGGTGATGCACCACGCTGAGACATCGGCGTGATTTGTATTTGAAGCAATATGAAGGGGGAGGATCATATATATATATATATATATATATATATATATATATATATATATATATATATATATATATATATATATATATATATACAAAGAGAGAGCCTGGTCACACGCATTCATTTTTCCACTCGCTTAATCACTAACCAATTAATTAGCGCCTATTTCACGAATACTAATTAGCGCGTAGCCGTGGGAAAGACCACCCGATATATACAGATCTGCGCTTTAAACCAAGCCGTAGGACTGTGCCTTCGTGGGGGATACAAGGGCCTCTCCTGGAAGGTTGGATTCCCTCCCCTCTGACCCTCTATTAATTGCTGTCTCGTTACGTCACACAACCCGCCGCCGAGCGATAATTGCTGCCCGGCAGTGCCAGAGCCAAGCCCGCGATTTTTCGCCCACAACGCCTTGTATTTATTTCAGAACTGGCCACTTACCGCCATCGCCTAAAAGCAGTGTCGACGCAAATTCGTAACAAGACAGACCCCTTCGCAGAGTCGACATAGTTGGCCGTCGGCACGCCCTTCTTTGGTGCCGATGTAGAAAAATGCCCCTGCCATATTCTGTGTTTTTTTTTTTTTTTTCTTTTTTTTTTTTTTTTTTTTTTTTTTACAATGATTAGTGTTGAACTACTTCAAACCCGTACGCTGTCAAATGCGCTCGCCAGCTGCCGCATGCACGTCCCTTATTGCACCATGCGTGCCACAGAGAGCTGAGTGTGTAATCGACGCACGTGTGTGATTCATTCGGCGACCACGTTGCCGCGCGTGGGCCCGCCTCGTCAGCACTTCGGCGGGAGGCTGGCCAAGTGCGACTGTGTGTCGCCGCGCGTGCGCTTCGTGTATTCTCGCTGGTGGTTTCAAGGCCGCCCCGCTGGGAGGACGCGGGTGCGAAACACGAGTCGGGTGTGCGCACTCGCGTCACGCGCTGCTGTCGCGTCTTCGTCCGCGATGCCCGTGGTCCTAGGACGCTAGTTAGCGCCTTTTCGTCGCGAGTCTCTCCGCCCGCTCGCGCCTCGTTTCGGCACGTGCAACGTGCCGGCTGGAGGACGCGCTATTTCTGTTGCGTGCCTGCCTCCTTGCGGGTACTTGGGTTAAAAAGCTTTGGGCAAAACGGGGAGGGTTGTGGCGGTATGGTGATGTCTTGCTCGGAAGCCCTGGCGCTGCGGCAAAGTGAAAAGCGGAACTTGTGCGCCGGAGAACGTGTTGAGCAATGTCCCCGACGGTGATTGCCGTACGACTTCGGACGGAGGTTCGGACATGTGACGGAAATCCGTTTGTTCGACTTGCGGGCCGCGGACATCCGTCGGACTATCTTCTGTGGCTCCGAATCGCATCCCGCGCACGCCCGACGGACACCCCGAGGCGGACATTCGGACGTTTCCTGGAACTTGCTTGCGGAACCCCCTATTGGTGTAAAAATTTGCCTATAACATTTATGTAAACTCAGCAAGCATGTCATGGAAATTTCAGTCACATACTAGTGTTCGATGCCTTTGTCGTGAAAGATCGAGTCAAGCAGACAACGGAATATGCAACAGGTGTTTCCTGTTGTCTGTTTTACTTTCATTAACACAACAAACCACTGAACAACAGTGTGAAATTGAAATTTCCGTCCAAGAGGCACATATGCTAGCTGAGCTTTACACAAACGCACTGGCTCTGAAAACATGCAAAGTGCATAAGCATACCAGCATGGGTGGTTGTAAAAAGAGCATTTCCAATTGTTTTTAGGCTTTATTGTAAAAAAAAAAAAAAGTTGCATAAACAGTCTAGACTAAAAAAATATCCACGTTAAAACTGCATGCAACAATAGACAGTGGCATGGTAAAAAGCAGGTCAGCTGAAATACTAATCTACTTGAATAATTTTAAAAATATCCTGGGCAGTAATAGCTCTTCCCTAGAAGTGGAGGAGGAAAAGGTATTTATTGAAACCTATCTGGGAACTGGTGAGGAGATGATTGAGTCCTCCTCGGGCGACCCCCTCAGGCCTGGATGCCGGGAGCCGCTATTATCCTGGGTACTTGCTTGATCACCCGTTGCGGGTTTTGCAGGTCTACGCTGGACAAAGCAGGCTGGGCTCCTCCTGCAAAAGAAGGGAGAATGAAATTTAAATTATCTGTGCTGAACTTAGAATAAATCCGAGGGCAACTGCCAGATTCACTCGATTGCCTTTTCTAGATGGCACTGCACTTGTGCATCTTCATTCAGGAAGGTCATATAAATAACTGCAGCAAAATCCACGCAGAATACCAAAAGATGCACAGTTTGACCAGAACCTAGCATTCATTATTTTAATGTTTTTGTCTTTTTCAATGGCCAGGATGTGCGCATGCAGAGGAACTAAACATAAAGGATGCGGTATATTAACATAAAGCACAGTCACAGCATTGCAGTATTACGCAGTATTACGTTGGTGGCAGAAACCTGCATTTTTAAGTAGCTTAACAGCCAAATTTCTAGTCATTGCTCCAGCTATAAAAAATGTGATCAATAATAACATCATTTAAAATTGTCACCCTTTCATTCTGTAAACTACACAACGTTTTGCTGGTTTCCATGTACCCTTCCCGAAGACACTTTTGAGACATGTCTGGGGCATATCGACATCAACGTTATTTAGGCCAGCAGGAAAGCGTCTCCTTACAGCAGCTGTGAGGGTGTAACTTATGTTAGTGTAACTGATTAATATACAAGCCGCAACACCAGACTAAAGATATTTAACATGTGGCTAAAGCCCACATCCCCCCCCCCCCCCCCCCCACACACACACACAGAGAGAGAGGTGAAGTTTCACTATAAAGGAGAATACCAAGAGGTGATACGTGCCTATACTCATTTAATGTTCCCTGTACAGCAGTCTCTTGGACAGCAGGGCGATGAAATCGGTTGTTGGAAGGCGTTGACTGCTGTCGTGTTTGGCTCCTTAAACACACTTCGGCGTTGTTGTTGTTGTTTTTAATCGTTCGCTGCACATGTTTTGGCCGGCCGTTCCCTCGCCGTTTATCATACCCGTTCAGAAAGCGGCTCGTATCGCTTGGCCCATATTTGAAAGGACGCTTTCGCCGACAGGTAGTGGCGTGCGATCGGACCTTGAAACCTGGAAGTGACCGCCGCGCACCACGCCCCGACCACCGTCGCAGCGGTCCCGCTTGCGCGCTCCGCATCAGTCATCGCGTGCCACGAGCGTGTCGTCCCGAACTTGGGCGGTGGCGATTGAGGATGGAGCGGCAGAAGCCCCTGGATAAAACCTTGACCGAGTCCACCGTGGGGGACGGAGAGGTGGAAAGGAGAGAGGGGCGTTCTCTCATAGATCAAGCTTTCGGCCCCACCCCTTTACCGCATATCGTCCTCTCGGTTTTGTTTCGCTTCCCCGTTGTTCTGGCTCGCAGCTTTCCTACCATGCTTTCGTCACCCGTTTCTTCTTGCTGGGCTTCTCCCGTGGCTACGCTGGCCGAGCAAGCCGCTCCAGTGCCTGCAACTTCTCCGTCGCCCGGCGTTTCTTCATTTCTTTTGCTTGTTTTGATGTTGTTTCTTATACTCCTGGCTCATTTTGCGCAGTTTTTAAACTACGATGGAGCTAGGCCGACGTGCGCACGACAGGGAGCTGATATATGGGACAGCGACGGGGGACTTCGCGCTGGCATCTCCCCTGGCGTCCTGCCAGCGAATCGAGCGATTTTATTTTTTTATTTTATTTCGCTCTTGATGTATACGCCGCGGAAGGAGAGCTCTCCGGATGCCCGGGACACTTTGCGCGCTATTCGGGACAACAGCTCGCTTCGGCTCGATAAAATATTGCGCTCCCCATTCTTCGTCCTGCGCCTGCCCTCTCCTTCGTATCCCGCTGTGTGTCTGCATCGCTGGCTTATTGCGTTGCGACAGCCGTTGAGTGTACTTGCTACTCGCTCAAACAGCTGGTAACTTGACCGTGTATGATAGGCGTTGCCCTTGCTGGGGTCGCTGTCTGAAACGCGTGGAAGTCTCCGAGGCCTTACCCAAGGACCGGAGGCAGCCCGATCCGAGGACGGAGTTGCTGGCCAACTTGTGGATGCTTCCACGCGAGGGAAGTCGATAAACGGAGAGAGCCTGCGCTGCATTACGGCGCGCGAATGTTCGTACTTTTATCAAGATAGAATCTCTCAGTGCTTTTTTTTTTTTTTTTTTTTTTCATTTTTAGCCTGGCCACAGACGAGCTTGGTGTGAACTTTCAACGGGCGGAATGTACCACTACGAAATTTTTGACTTCCAGTTCCTGACCCAGTTTCTTTGTTCCTTTTTGAGTCAGGGGAAACGAAGGAGGGGGGGGGGGGGTAGAGTGAGCTCTTCTTTGGTCTCTTCTTTCCATAAACCGGTACGGAACGCAGAGAGGCGTGCAGACTGATCCCCACATGCTGGTGAAAATACCTGCTCAGTACTCTAAGACGTTCGTTTGCGATAAAATAAAATTCGAAGTGACGTTTGCCCTCATGCGACAGCCGTGTGACGCGTGCCGAAAGTAACCGTATGTTGCTTGGCTTTGCATTGCGCGGAACCTCTTTGCGCTTGTGGCCAAAGTTACCTGGTTCTAGTAACCCCGCCGGGGTGGCGTAGTGGTTACGGCGCTCGACTACTGGCACGGGCAGAGGCATATTATTTTATTCTCTTTTATGGTTGCCTCACCATATTATATGTTCCGAAGGATGCGGGATCGCGCTTTTCGATGGAGGCGATAAGCAAGGCTCCCACGTGTTGTGCGATGTCAGTGCACGTTAAGGAACCCCAGGTGGTCGAAATTTCCGGAGTCCTCCACTACGGCGTCTCACATAGCCTGAGTTGCTTTGGGACGTTAAACCCCACAAACCTTCTGTAATTCATTACCATTCTGTAGAAGCGCGCATATGTCGCCTGAACGTGTGCCAAGTTGGCTGCTCCGAGCCCGTGAGCGATGGGCAGCCGTTTTCAGTACATCTTCCTCCCCTTACAGTGTTACGCCATTACGCGCTCCGTCGCAGTGACTTCCAGGACCCCCAGAGTACACCCACGGGCATGCCTGTTGACCCATGACACCTTCCAGCGTGTTCTTAGAAGTCTCTAGAGGCTGATAATTGGTCGAATTGTGGCAGCGCCATTCTGTAGCTCCGAGCTTCGCGCGCACATTTATAGCGGGACGGTCGGTGTGTCATCCGACCGCGCTGTTGGCCCTGGCCAACGTTGGACGGTTGACGTGGGGAGCGTGCGCGCTTACCGTGACGGCACAGTTGGTGGCGGCCGCGGAAATTCCGTCCGTGCATGTGCGCGTGCGTCGAGGTCCCTCCCTGCGTCAGAGGAAACCATGCACCTGGCGGCCCCACTGTGTCGCACGGGTTGGGGAAAAGTGCGCTTTTCGTCAAAGCGCACGCTTGTTTGTCCCCCTCGGTGTCTCCCGTATTCGCCGCACGGCATACCAGCACTATAGCATTTGCCGTAGTTACCGCGTTTTACCGCACGGCAGTGCCAAAAGTTATTTGTATCTGTGCTGGCAGTGTTGTTCGTTTTTTTTTTTCTTTTTTCTTTTTTTGAAGAGCAATATGCGCAGTGAAAGCCCGTGGAAGGTTGCCGTTGCGCGCTTCATTCCACACTCCGAGCGCGCGCGCGCAGTCGAGTGAGGAAAACGGAATAGCGGAGCGTCACAAATAGCGCGCTTTTTCGCGCAACGTCCACTTGCTTGCTCCTTTTCTCCAAATACGAGACAGCGGTTCATTGAGAGCTGCGCGTCTCCTGCTGGATGAGTTATTGCAGAAATGCGCTTGGTTGATATGCCGCACGTTCGGACTCTCAAAACCACTTCAGCGCGTCGAAAATGGCGCGGGCAAAAAAAAAATCGCATAAATTTGGAAGAGCCGTTAGAACTGCACTGGCGAACACAGTGGCATTTACGACGCATGCGCAGTGGCTGCACGTCCGTAGCTCCGTGGACTGAAACTAAGGAGAGGCGATGACGTCACTGTCTCTCTGTCATGCGTTCGCTGTAGCTGAGTGCAGCCTCATCTCTCCGCACTTGTTTATCGATCGTGGAATGCTCCCAGGCAGCTTCAGTCTGGTTTCAAGCTAGGCCCTCGCGTCCTCCACAGACGACGCCGGTGCAGATTAAAGAACTGTTTGTTATAATCGCCGCACGGTGGGAGATAATGTGGATCGACGCGGCGAGTCCTGAACATCTTCTGGTTGACGTCAAACGAACGGTTATATGCGTCTCTGTTCCTCATTAATTAAAACGAGCGGGCACGACAAGCGACGCATGGGGGATTTCGCTTTCAGCTGGAGACACATCCTTTCGTTCCATTTTCGATCGTCCGACTTTGGGTTTCACTTTTTTTTTTTTTTTTCATCTGCAGTGTTCGTATATATGATCACTTCAAAGATGCGCATAAGCCTTTATTTTTCTCCGATAAAAGGATGCCCCACCGTTTGTACAGCTTGTTGAAGCAGCTGCCTGCGATTCCTCATCGAAGGGGTGGTGTCTGTGTTTATTCTGCATAGTTTTTTTGTTTTTTTTCTCTGCCACAGTCATGTTATTTTTCGTTCGACGCCGTCGGTATCATTTTTACCGTTACTTCTTGCTACTTATGGCGTCGCGGTTGCTCCATGAGCTGTGTTTTACCAAAGTTGCAGGTGCGAAAAAAAAAAAAAAAAAAAAAAAAACCGGACGCGCTCCGCGTGGAATTTGTGATAAGTTCCCGTTGCCGCAACGACCGAGTGAGCGGCTGGCTACCGGTGAGAATTGGGAAACGAGACATGCTGGAATGGCAAAGCCGCGTCTAAAACTTCGGAAAACGGTGCGTTCGTTTGGCTCGAGAAAACCGCCTGTTGTGCGGACATCGTCTGTCTATACGGGTTTTCTTTTCCTGCTCTGTTTCTGTTTTCGTGCACCGAGCACGTGCGCGGTAACGGTTGCGCCAATTCGTATGCGCTTACGTGTACGTGTATTACTTATTTTATGGCGAAAACCTTTCTAAGGCTCGTGGAACGAAATCCCGTGCGCGAGATGTGCCATATTCCGCGAGATGCGTTCTTGCCTAGCGTTCCTGCCATCTGCAATCCCACACTTAAACGCGCGCCAAGGAACGCCACGCGACAGCAGTGATGGTGCACCGTCCAAACTCACTCCAGCAGGATTGTGTGTGACAGATACTATTGAATTTTATACAGACGGCTCAAAAACTAAATACTATGTTGGTAGTGCAATAGTATAAGGCAAAACAGAGAAAATAATGCGACTGCCTCAAAGTGCATCAATAGCGTAGCATCCAATGCTACGCTATTGGATGCTACGCTATTGGATGCTACGCTATTGGATGCTACGCTATGGGATGCTACGCTATTGGAAAAAATATTGGATGAGAACATCAAAAACAGCATCATTTACACAGCTACTTTAAGCGTCATCACTGCAATAAATTCCAGAAATGCTGTTGAACCACGGATCGGAAACATACATAACATTGTCAAGATCACACCACAAAAACATACATAAAGTTTTGCTGGGTGCCCAGTCACGTAGGGATCCGGGGTAATGAAAGAGCAGACGCATGTGCTGCACGTGCGAAGAATGTGGAAATAAAACAAATCAACATACCACACAGAGATTGCATGAAGCTAGTGCGTAACAAATTAAGAACGAATTGGCAAGCTACATGGGACGAGTGCTGATGGTCTCTTTTTCATTCTTTGCATCCCCTTGAGGTTGGATGACTTTGCTTGTTCGTCAGGGGGTCATTTCGTTTTCGCCTCGATGTTATTGTCCTCGCTCGTATCTTTTTATTTATCGGCGTTTAGTCGGGGAATGCCCGGTAAGTTCCGCGTGTTCCTGCGCTCTCTGTGTCCCGCTATTCATCGCCCTTGCGTTGTTACCTCAGTCGTGCTTCCAATTAGCGTTCACGCGCTAATGGATGGTGACGTAAGTCCCCGTTCAAGGCTGTCTCCGTTAGCATTCAGCGCGACAAATTGCCCTCGTGTGTGTTTTATGTGTGTGTGTGTATATATATATATATATACACAGCCGTGTTAAATACAGCAAGTGTCCTAGATGATGTAATAAAAGGGCAGAGGCACGCGTAGCCACTGGATATAGGCGCACCTCAGGGCAAACGCCATCAGCTGCGTGAGGATAAAAGAAAAAGCGCATTCAGAGCGCATGCGCGCCGGAGTGGTGTTCGGTGACTTGTCAGCAGCATGTACTACACTGGCTCCCTTGACGTATTTGCCGCAAATAGATCTCAATGCACTCCGCAAGCGGTGTGTTTGCTTTCGCCTTAAGCTCTTGCAAGTGACGTTTATGCGCCTGGACATTTCTTTCCTGTGTACCCTTTGGCAGTCCTGAAAGAAGCACAAACTGAAAGAAGGCGGCGCGCTCGAATGAAGTTCTCGTGTGCTCGAACCCACGCTGCCCTCTCGCGCTAGCCTGTCGGCCCGGCCGTTACGCGGAAAAGTCGTTCATTCGGTGCCTTCCGGCCCTCCTCCCCTTCATTTAATTTCCTCCTTTCCTGACTCGTGTCACTCTCTGTGCCCCCCCCCCCCCCCCCCCCTTCCCGCTGCAACTTATTCTTCTTTTCTTTTTTTTTTTTTTTCATTCCCAGCTTGTACGCGCCTGCGTCGTTTTGACGCACACCGAACAGGTTGCTGACGCCCAGTTCCCATAAAAAGAACGGAGGAGCAAGGAAAGGGGTCGCGTCGCGAAGGTCGGGCTCTCGTCCATCGGCAGTGTTTACGAATGTCTTTTCTCGCCATGTTTCGCGACGACGTGTATGGGCACGGTTTACGATCGCAATTTCTCCGCATAAACCGCGCAGCTGTTAGCGGGAAGCCTTTGGCGTCGCTGCCCATCATCTCCTGCAGGCACCGAAGTTTTCTGTGCCGCTTCTCTTGGCGACGGTATATGCTTTCCGGCGCGGCCATGGAGTTGCGGCGCTCGCCGGTTGGCCGATCAATTGACGATAGTTTTTTGGAGGGAGAGTAATTCGGAGCAGTGCTGAACTGGGGTGGTGTAATATTATAATTTCTTGGCTTTGTTCTGTTTATCACTCGAGGGGAAAGAGAGGGGGGGGGGGGGGAGCTGTTGCGTATTACCCACGAAAAGTACGAGAGGAAAACTACGCTGAAGCCAATTTTATTTGCAATAAAGTCCAAGAAATACATCGTTCAGATCAGAACACCACCCAAGCAACTGCCCCCTCCCCTACAGAGGGACCCCTGTCAGTGAAGAGGAGAGGGGAGGAGGCGGGGGGGGGGGGGGGGGGGGGGGAATCCGGAATCTTTGCCACTTCTGGTAGGCTGAGTGGCGCTTTTGACCCACTGCTGAGCTCTTTGAAAAATGGACCATTTCTATGCCATTTGCCATCTTAGATGCGCATTTTCGTTCCACAAAAATATTTTCATGGCGAGTAGAGGTATCAACATCGGAGACGAAAATTGGCAAAAGCAGGTAATGCCAAGCGATGTATTCGAAACGCGTCGGGAGCTTTATCGCGTTCATCGTTCTTTCCTCGATGTATAGCGCGCTTGGATGGCGGATTGCCCATGCTTAGCGCGCTATTCCGCAAGGTCCTTGGGTGCTCGCGGCGTCGAGCGCCTTTTCGAAGTTCTCAAGCGGCCGTCGCCTGTTGATGGCTGCGATGGAAACAAGGGGTTTCCCTAGGAAATGCAACATGGGGAGTTTTGATTTTCTGAAAGGGGGAAGAGGGGGGGGGGGTCATATAGGGTAGAAGGAAAGCGGTAGCCATCAGTGCAAAAGGAAAAAAAATCGGTAAGGATTAAGGGGGTGCCTACGAAAACAAATAAAAAGATATATATATTTTTTTAGACGGGGGTGGGGGAGGGGGTACACCTCCTAGAGGGCGTGCATGGAAATCACGGATGGACACCAGTTTGCGCACATGGTGTCCCTCACGGGTGGCTCATTCAATTGCGTTTCTGGTGCACTGCGGCCCTCTTCGCGCCGGTTCGCATTGTTCGTTCCTGGTCTGCGTGCCAATCGTTCGTCGGCGTGTCACGTGGCGCCTTTTAAACCATAAGGAGCGCGCACTTTATTGGCGGCATGCATGTAATCGGCTGCAATCCGTTGGCTGGTTTTCATCTTGCTTTCGTGCTTTGCCATCTTCAACTAACTGACCCAGTTATTGTCTGCTACGTATTGATTGGCAGTTTTCTACAGACGATTGCTGCCTGGCCGTATAGCTAACAACTAAGGTAGCCACCATAAAGTAAAGTTGCTAATGAAGTTTTCTGTCTGTGTCTAGCGAGCTGTGCGTGGCTGTTCGAGAGAAAACATGGCACCGCCAAAGTTCGCATTCGGTAACTGCGTATAGTTTCGGAATTTCTGTATCTGTGGTTTCGTGTTCAAAAATTGCTAAGTCCCCTTGAAACGATACTGCTTTCAGACCCGGAAGCAGTTACTTGGTCAACGCTGATTTGGGCGCCTGGCTTGCCACCCTTGGCGTATGCGGAATGAACCGCGCTATTAAAAAATTACGAGGGTCTTTAGCGACTAAAGTAGTGAAAGGCGAAAGCATTGTCTACACAACGTCTAAAAACGTCTAAGTTTAGATCATTAATTAGGCATTAACTACTATCTTTAATTAGTCTAACTACTCTCATTAATTAGACATTAACTACTCATTAGTTTAATTGATTAGTAATTGATCATTGATTGGCATGTGGCCATATAAGGCTGGCGTTCGCGCATTCTGTGGTGGTGCTCTGTGATTGGTCGATGCCTCCATGACGTCATCCCGTCTCGACCAATCAGAGCTGCCGCATAAGCGGGACACATTTTGTCGACGACAACGATGAGGCAATAAAGGCTTTCGCCTTAAAATGCGTTTGCACAAATGCACGAAAGGCGCACCGCATCAACTTGCACGCCGGTCACATGCGATGGGGCGCCGTGTCGCTTTAATGATAGCATTACTCGGCGTCACTTACGAGCGTTGAAACGCGCTGCCCCAAACATTGCACTGTTGCGGTTAGACTGTGGACTCTCGAGCTGTTCCGTAACGTGCACAATGCACACTTTTGGCTCGTGTCACGTGCGCGTGCCTTGAAACGTGGCAGCGTAAAGAGCGAATACAAATGACGCGCAGGATACCAGCACACAGTTTATGTCATATGTGCTCATTTCTTTCATGTCTTCGTCCTTTATCCTGGTGCTAAAGTTCATACCCACTTTTTTTAATTACCAGGAACTTTCCATTCGATGCGATGTATGCTTTATTTAATAAGGGAAGTTTGCGGGGGAATTAATTGCGGCGGCTAAAGATAGGACGCGACAACGCGCTGCATGCATATTCCTATACAAACGCAGCTGCTATCGCCTCGTCAAGACGTGGCATAAATGTTCATGGTTTGCACAGACGTTTAATGCCGCACGTTTTTATACAGGTGTCATAGCCGCCGCGTTCGGTAATAGAGAACGCGGAGAAAAGCTTGCGTATTCCCAGTCTTGCAGCAGAGCCACTCCGGCGGAGACCCGACAGCACCGACAGCGGGGGTGGAGTTGAGCCCCTGTAACCGGCTTTACATGAACCCGACGCAACGAGCGGTGATTACGGCGGCGCCTCGCGTCGAGACGAAGAACTAGCAGATGATACCCAATTCCGTTATTTTATTTTTCAAGCGCTATTTCAACGCATCCCTCGCGTTTTCCATACTGTTCTTCTCTCCCACTGTCCCCCGACTCAATTCAACCGCGCGTTTACATTGAAGCTACATTGCAGGTCAGCTTCTGTTTGTGTAGCATTCATACTGATAGTTCAGGTGTTCACGCGTGCAAACGAATGAATGCGTAGGTTCGTTTTACTCTTCAAGAAAGGGCGATGCACGCCGCAGGAGTGGAATTGCTTGTCAACAGCTTTTGCAAATGATGCATTATTCTTATCGTATACAAATATTTTGGTGTTGCATCGTCAGCGAAAAGAACGAAGCGATGAATTATTCCCTTTGAGAAAGCTGGCAATACTGCATTTCCGCCGTAGAAAGGTATACGGCTGCCGGTGGTGGCTTGCTTGCACGTGAAAGTTGCGCTGCAGCACGCTTCCCCATTCGCCACAGGGCGCGTCGTGTGGCCGATGGCAACGGTCCAACATCGAACGGTCGTTTCTTGCGGGGCCAGCAATAAACATGCTTGAGCGCTCCTCGTCGTGCGCGCAGGCGCACCACAAACGAGTAATAAACCATGCGTTGCACAAAGGAAGACCTTTACCTTGTCTTGCACTGGTGATCTTTTTTTTTTTTTCTGCATTTTCTACGTTTCGCTCCTGCATATTCCCACAGGAACTCCCGGCATTTCCGCCTCTAACTGGCCCTTGCACGCTACTTTAACCACGCAAGGGTTCTTTCACTGTCACGGCTGAAGTATGGGAGGAGGAAAGGACCTTAGAATATTTCTGTAGGATGGAGCATCGCAATGCCCAGGCAAAAAATAGAAAACACTAAATCCAGTTGGATTCTGAAATTGGAAATTAAAATATAATGTGAAATGGCGTATAGGAAAGGAAAGCTGTTAATATCTTATTTACAAAAATCCGACGTGCAGATCTCACTCAGTCATTGGCTTCCAATACCGATACAATAAGAGTGCCCAATTTTACCTGCCATTGGAATGGCAGAACCAACTGCAACCAAATCCAATTCGATATTCCAGTTGGACCTCCCAGCCTGTGAGACAATAAATTTAAACTAAGCGGACTGCCTGGGTGGACGTAGGAGACCAATTGGTCTACCCAACTGGATTCACAAGTTCAAATGGAAGACCTCTTTAGTCCAGTTGATTTCGTTTGAATTCATTTGGAGTGTCCAATCATATCCATTATTCTTTTTTTACTGGGTGCACTTGTGCGAGTTAACTTGTTTAGGGCACTCTACTGCTGATCTTGAGGACAGGGATTGGATCCCGGCCGCACGGGTCTCATTACAATGCAGGTGAAGTGAAGGATACCTTTGTAGTGCGAGATGTCATGTGATCTCGTGACATAACACAGCCCACTGACCAATTATCACATGCCAGAAGCGTGACCGATTTTTCGCTCACAACGGCGACAGTGTTACCGCACATACCGATTTTTCTGAAAAACGAGGCCTTTAACACTATCGCAACACTGCTCATCTTAATGTAAAGGTGAATAAGGGGTAAAGTTAAGGGTTGGCTAATACTCGAACTTTCGAATACTAATCAAAAATATTACTATTCGATTCCTATATTATTCTAAAAACTAAATAAATGTTCGAAACTACCGAATGAACTGAAATTTTTCGAATTCACCGCAGTTTCACTGCACTGTGCGCTTCACCGCATTGCTTGACCGCGCGGGCTCTGCAGTGAAGCATCCTGAAAACTCAACGGGGCTGTTTTAGGGCCTTCCCGATAGTGTGCGCAAAGTGAGAAGCACTTGATAAAACCAGGAAAAACTTCGTTCTCACTTCGTTTTCGTCTCAAATGCAAACGACCGTCGTGCAGGGTGTCCATCTGTTAAAACTGGGATGCAAACGGTATTTGGCAAGTTTTTCAGGCCCATTCGATAATTCAAGCTTTGGGTTAATTTGGAAGCTTTTTTGTGGTCCCTTGAAGGCGGAATTAACGAGAGTTCACTGTATTCAGCAACGATATGACAGCTTCGCCTCTTCTTATGCAGGTCCTACCTGCACAAAAAGCTTGTATATGAAATCCTGTATAAAATTTATGCCGGATTTTTAGTAGGGTGTTACTATCTGTGCAATTCTAGTTTCATTTTATTTGGAAATACCACATGTAACCTGAAATAAACAAGATGAACTAAATTTGCTGTTTCTAAATTAATTTTTTTTTTCTAATCAGATATTCAATATCGAAGGCATTTTTT
The DNA here is from genome assembly GCF_055883805.1 of Amblyomma maculatum. Lineage (NCBI taxonomy): Eukaryota > Metazoa > Arthropoda > Arachnida > Ixodida > Ixodidae > Amblyomma > Amblyomma maculatum. The sequence continues at coordinate 98,632,855 of NC_139345.1, forward strand.
CCTTATATTCGTATTCGGAAATTTTAATATTTGCACACCGCTATTTAAATTTATTAAGCCTTCTGGTGTCAAAACTCTTCTGAAACCATCTGGAATAGTTCCTGCTGTACATCTTTAGCTGTTAACATAGCAAACTCAGCCTTTTGACTACTACTGTTTCGAATGGTAGCATTTGAATCAATGGCTGAAATATAAGTTTTGTCGAGAAGTGAAAGGTCCTAAACATACATTTTTCACTTAATTTGTGCGGTTTTTCAAAAGCACTCAGCATAGGCTTATAGTATATGTGATTATTATGGTATTAAATTTCTTTTATGATGGCTCTTGAAAATAATCAACTTTTCTCTGTAACATTTGAAATGCTCTGTCTGAGAAGGAACTGGCTTTAATTTTTTGCTGTCAACAGAGAGCCGTTTCTTCAGTTGCATTTTCATTGCTAACAGCTTTCCTCTCTCGCTCTCTTTTTGCAGATTAATGGCCTCACCCACGTCAATGTCCCTGTTATGCTCATGCCAGACGATTTCAAGGCTTTCACCAAAATCAAAGTGGATAACCACCACTTCAATAAGTAAGTTTTGGGGATAAAAGGTGGTCACCTAACTCACAGCTACTGCCATTTTATGGTGCTATGGTTGCGGACAAGTTTTTTTGGCTATGGAGCCAAGGCTACAGGGGCGGAGCTTTCGTCATGGTGTTACTACACCATGTAGTTCTGGTATATCTGGCCTCAGATACGGTTTTGGCATCAGTTCCGCCTTTGCTTGAAATAATGGCTTCCGAGCCTCCAACGACGCAGAAACGTCTTTCTTTAGACTACTTAAGGCCTAAGCGACATATATTTGCGGTTAATGAGTATCACGCGCTGCGTACGTTGCCGAAAGAAGCGCATTGCGAATGCGCACAGAAACGGACGCTTCGGGAGGCAGATGGCGCAGCCATTCCGCTTGCACGGTGTCGTGTACTGATTTTAAAATGCACTACACTAATGTTGTACTGGCCTATCTTATAGTACAATCTTGATGTAATGACAAGATAGGCATTTCACTAATGATATAATATTACAGAGAATGACTCACATAATTTATCAAGGGACTATATCCTGCTGTGCAGTGAGCTGATGTGTTTTGGCTCTGTAGCTTTTTCTGCATAGTCACAAAAACTTGTCTGGGAGTAGAGCATTGTTAGGCCTGTTGGATCAATAGCACAAGCGGCCAAGGTATGGTTGAAGAAAATATACACTTGCCGAAGAATGACAAAATGCTTTAAAGCATAATGAAAAAAAAAAAAAAAAAACAAAGAAAAACTTTAAGCCATCCTAAAATGCTTTAAATATGTTTTAAAATATTTCTTTTATTCTTTGGCAAGTGTATGTTTTCTTCAATCTCCATGCTTCCCCCTCGCCAGACAGCATTCTGTCGAACTATTGGCGGGGTGTCAGGCTTGGTTAGTGTGAAGAGAACACAATGCTTTGTTCGATAGCTGTTGCAAATTGCGCGCTGGGCTGCCATCGGCAATGCTGGCCATTCCAAGACAAAAAGCTATGACTGTCAGCTCTGCAAGGGGCTTACTTGTTGAAGATCCTCAGTGTCGTTGAATCAGTGTCTGTGCTTCGTTGAAGATGCTTTGAATAATTGTGTAAGAGGAATTTTGGGATGGATTGTGGCAACTGTGTGGTTTGTGCCCCCCTGACCCCCCTCAACTCTTTTAACTCATTATGATGCCCAGGTCATGCAGTTCACGTTATGCGGATACATCTTGTTGCTGGAATGCTGAATTGTTGGCGTGGTGCTGGCATGCTTAGAGAGACATAAATGTGGTGTCAAGCTTTCACATGCTGGAATCTGGTCTGTATTCTTGCTTTGTCTAGAGAGAACATGCCAAGCCATTTCAAGGTCAAAGAGTATTGCCCTTTGGTGTTCCGAAACCTGAGGGAAAGGTTTGGGATCGACGATGTCGACTATATGGTGAGTCGTGACTCCCTGTTCCCCTTGTTGTATTTTTTGACATTGTCTATGTTTGGAGAGAGGGTCACTGCTTCACTCTCATTTTCTTTGTTTTCTGACAAAAGCAATATTTTTGTTTCTTCTTAAATGTATATTTACTTAGTTCAAAGAAGAGAGAGGAGGAGTAGGTGGCAAACAGTGACCGATTTCTCAAAGAGGAACCATTTGTACTAAAGACTCTTCATGTTTGGTGTTTGTTGGTTTGGGCGGTGACATTTCAGTTTTTAGTTATATATAGACAAGGACTTTTATGGAGATTTTGTGATCAAAGTTGTTTCTAACCCATTTCATTCCAGAACTCTCTGACGAAGTCACAGCCCATAGCGGTGGAGTCAACAGGGCGCAGTGGTTCCAAGTTCTACCAGTCATATGATCGCCTTTTCATCATCAAAACTCTGATTAGTGAGGAAGTGGAGCAGATGCACGTTCTCCTGAAGGAGTACCACCCTGTAAGCTTGGAGCTCTTTTACGGTGCACAAACCTTTTTCACTGTGTCCTTGTCAATGCAATGGCAGATGGAAGGATGCCCAGGAATATTACTAGAATAGTGCCATAGAATTAGAAATCTAGAATAGAAATGTTTTGCTACAGTAGCATCCTGTTTTGCCCGGTTATTGAGTTTGTTATATTATTTTAAGACTAATTCTGCTATATGTACAACACAGAGAACTAGCTTTTCTTAGAGGCGTCTGAATATTTTAGTTTATGGCAATTATGCATGGGTATTGCTAATCATTCAAGATATGTAACTCAGATAGGATCTTGCTGGCCAGAAATGACTGAGCAGTAGGCTGAAAAAGAACTGAACAAGGGCTACAGCTTGCAAACCGAGCCAACATTTCGGCAAGGAGACTTGTTCTAAACTTTGGCTCGGTTTGTGAACTGAAGCTCCTTCAACCGTTTTTCAGTTCCCTTTCATACTGTGTAGTCATCTTCCTCCTCTTATTCTACCCTGGATCCTAAGTCTGGGTTTCAGTAACTGTTTGCTCAAGCGCAATGGCTGCTGTTTACTTATTGCACACTTGGAAAACGAACGCGTTGAGAAGGTGGCCAACGGAGAAATGGGCTAAGTAGATTTGTCACAAACTTGCAGTATGTAGTGGAAAGGCATGGGAAGACCCTGCTTCCCCAGTACCTGGCAATGTACAGACTCACCGTTGAAGGAGCGGAGACCTACCTTGTTGTGATCCGCAACATCTTCAGCAGCCACTTGAACGTCCATGTCAAGTATGATCTGAAGGTACAGCCATTACCTGCTTACTCTCCTTGTTATTGCCCTGTGCAGTTCAGTGTGGTTTGCATCTCTGTCAGCTAGCCCTTCAATACACTACGCGCACAGTTCTGCACAAAGCAGTCTCGCAGCTTTCTATGAAGGTTTTCTGAGAAGGTGCTGTACCTAGCTGCGATTTCTTTCTTTGAAATCAATTTTGCATCCTTCACGTCATAAATGAGATGTTTTATTTTTAAATTCGTGTGGCGGACGCAGCAAATAACACTTCTCAAAGCTGTTGCACATTGTCTGCCACTTTCGTGCAGGAATATTTTCCCGCGAATGGTATAAATTTTTTTGCACTTTCAAGCGTAATGCGAACCTTCAAAATAGATATACTGTGAAAATAATTGCGGTATATAGCATGTTATTTAGAAGAATGTAGGCATTTTGATTTTGCTATTTTCGTCAATTATAACACTTTGCACGGATTTTAGCCCATTGAAGAAGTTCATCGTTGGCATTTTGCACTTGAAAATAAATAGTTTGAAAATAGTCTCTTTTAAGGTCTGAATACGCCAGTATTTACGCAGAAGGATATTTAATTTTGATGGAAACAGAAATATGGCATGTCAAAAAGTTAAGTGAATGATACAAAGGTTATTTCAGCTTGATGCACCTAAAGGCAGTGTTCTTTTGATTCTATGATCAGTTTTTGCGGAATAGAAGCGTCAAAGTAAAACTTGAACATTCCTTAGGATCACCATTAGAATTATGCTAAAAGAAGGCTTTGAGCATGGGAAGAACACCACTATGTGGTAGGCAAGCTTCTGTATGAGCATAAAAATGACTCTGCACAGAATTTATTTCCCCTTTCAGTGTCAGCTTGTTCTTGAATGTGTCATCTCATGCTAGTAGCAAGCATTGGGAAAGAAATACTGTCTGCTTCTTTGTCATGACTGATATTATTAGTTCGAAAATTTCCATGTCGACTTGCTGCTTTGAAATGACACCTTTTGGTTAGACAAATAAGTATCACAATAAATTTAGGCAGATTCTTCAGCCTGTTCGTTCAGTTTGTTCAGGGTGGTTAGGCTTAGCCTTGGATGCTGCATTTTATTCAGCATTTGCCCCCTGTCATTTCCTAGCCATAGAAGAAACTCCGCGTGACTTAGCTGTGTTCAGGAACAGCGCGGAGTGGTGCTTTATGTGCTTTATAAGAATGTCTGTGTGTGCACCCATATTTTGCACCTTTATTGAGAACAGTGACTATCCCTTAGTTTAGTATGATGTGTTTACTGCCTACTAAGCCTCTTTTCCCATTGCACACCCTGAAACAATTGCATCAAAACAGGGTTTTGAAGTCTATAAACTTCATGTTTAACACTATTGCTGGATTCAGGTGAGGCTAAAAAATTGTCCATTTTTTTTGTTTTGTTTTTGGAGTACAGGATATTTTTTTTTTTCTTAAGTATGAGAGCAGCTTTAAGCATTTATGCTATTTCAGCAAAGACTTTCTTTTAGTGTCTATTGTGTTATGTAGCCTACACTACGATTGTTTTAGGGCCTATTGTGTACTGTAGCCTACACTACGAGTCCACACAGATGTTCATGAAATTGCTAATGCACAAGATTTGCTTTTGGTCAGCGATTGAGATAGTGGACATTAGCTGTTTTTTTTTGTTATTGTTGTTTTTGTTCGCTTTGGAACATTATAGGGGTTGGAGTTTTTGGTTCCTGTTCTCTGAAAAATTTGATGGAATTTATTTATTGTTTTTTAGAATGCAATATTATTATATATATTTTTTGCATCAGTGAATATTATACCTGATGAAGAAAACGTTTCTCTACAATGAGATATAGTATTTCTGCAGTTTCACAAGTCACATAGAGTTTAAGATTCGTTCTTAGTGCGGGCAGTTGGTGCAACAGTAAGTAAGGCAGATAGGGTCATATTTAGGGCTGTGCTTTCGGGAGTCAGTGTGAGAAAAAAGTGGGTTGGACTATCGGGCCATGATACAAAAGTATGAGTTTTATTCCTCAAAAATCAGTTGTGCACAAAAATAAGTATGAAGAAGCTAAACACGCGAAAGCAGAAAATAAACTACACACATATACAAACTTAGCCGAAGACAACCACGCTTTAATTCTTCTAGTCTCTTTCATGTCGGAATCTCTCTATCTATTGTAAGAAGTGCACATGTATTTCTTGCTTGCGACATGCTGCCGACTTGATCACTCAAGGAAGGGACTATGAAAAGAGGAAGTGCTTCAAAGTTTCGGATCGGAAAGAAAGAAAAGGTGAGCTCAGCAGAAATTCAGGCACCAGATCGCCATGCATCTCATGGACCGCGTGATGACTGCAGTAACTGAACCACTGTTAAACCATTGTAGAAGTCGGGACATGGCACTTTTTCACGACGCCTGTGCATGGTTTTGCCCTGATGGGGGCTGGTCGAAGTCAGAAACAGCAGTGTCGTTACATGGGATAAGATTTACGTAACCGGCCATTTAAGCGGATGCTTGACAGGCAGGAGGTCTGCCCCGGTTTGCACCAGTGTGCGCATGAATTCATGGTGGAATACCTCAAGATGCACAACTTTCTGCACTTAGTAATTTTCTCTAGTGACGGAGTGTGGCTCCACAGCCGCCTGGCTGTAGTGTTCGTGTCAAGAGTTACTGATTTTTTTTTCTTAAGGAAAATCGATTTTAAGATGAAAAATGAATTTGGCACACTTTTTTTGTCATTTTCAGTTCAGACCGAAAAGTCCAACCCCCTAAACAAATAATAAAAACAACTTGCCTTCCTATGTTGGGACATACGCTTTTTATTTTCTGTTATTTTAGCAGCAGTTACTGTGGCTTATACTTTTTTTATGATGTCAGTTGTGTGACTATTTGCATTTCATTAGTGCTGTGTGGCATTGGAACAAAATATTGTCTCTCATTTTCTGCACTTTCATGGGGATTGAATGCTGGGAACAGACAGATGCATCTTACTAGAAGCGTACTGCACATATTCTAGCACTCTTTGCCACTGTGCACCATTAGAGCACTCATCTGCCAGTAAGAAAGCATATCTGCACTGTTCAATTTCTTAAGCCTTGTGTGCATTGGCCTATTTTTGCTTGAATACCACTAGTGAGTAGTGGCCATGATGCTTTCCGAGTAGATTTTTGACGAGGAAACATTTTCAATGTGAAGGGATACCTCAGCTCTAAGCCGCGCCCATTGTTAAAGCACAGGTCGTCATCTGGCCTTGTTCAGGTAAGGGAACATGAGGCATTGTCAACTCATTGCTTGAAGTGTGTGGAACACAGGCCTTGCTTGTAACCAGCTTCTCTTGGGGAATGCCCGCGATATTAACTTGGCCCCCCTTTAACACAGGCAGTGCTGAAGATAGTTGGGAACTTTCAAGTCATTAGGCAAGCCTAATGCATACATTGCTTTCACTAAGGTAGTCTTATTTCACCAGCTTTACACACAGTCACCTCAGCTGGGATGCCCACAGTTGTATCTATGGCAGTACCGCTCGAACTGTCTGTGCATTGGGCATGCCAGGCATGCCGATCAGCTAAAGTAATGAAAAATGAATTGTTTGCACTCTGCAATATACGTAGCTGCTGTATGATAACTTACTTCGCTCTACGTTTTCTTCAGGGCCTGTAACTGACCCTGCACATAAAGAAAGCCCAACTGTTGTATTGGTGGGGTCCTTTTTTTTCTTGCAATCCCAGTAGTTAACAAAAGTAGTAAATGAAGCTCGGCCTGGGGTATATTAAAGAAAACTACTTTTATTGTTATGACACAGCAGAATTCCTATTTATTTATTTATGAAATACTGCGGACATGTCACGTGTCCAAGCAGGAGATGGGGTAGTAAACCCCAGAAATGATGAATCGTGGCATTGGCAAGCACAAAAAGGTTGACGAGTGCAATCTGTTTTACAGTTATATACAACAATGCGAAATAAACAGTTTTGCCTCTTATTTATTTCTCCTACTGATACCACAAGCAGCTCTCAATTGCTGAGTTAAGCTAGCGATTTATTTGCTGTCTCTGCTGTGTGCAGGCTGGTCATGCCACATTGTCATGCAAATTATGCTGCAAAGTTTGTGCTGAATTTTATTTTTGCATTTTGCCTATTTATGTAAACTAGACCGAACATATCTTATTATTGGCCTTAATAAGCTGCTTAAGTTGCTAGGAATTAACTTGCTATCAATTTGCAGGGTTACTTGGTCATAAAGAACCAGTGCAGTAAACCGTTTCAGTGGGGCATGATTAGTTGGGGGTCAAAAAATTTTATGCGTTTTTTGCACAGTTTTTATTAGAGCCATTAACTGTGCCTTAGAGAATTGTTTCGGTTCACTTGTGTGCATAAAATTAGATTAAAACAATGATGCTGTATGTCCATACTATTATGAAAAGGTTATACCACTAGATGAAAACAATGATGCTGTATGTCCATACTATTATGAAAAGGTTATACCACTTTACTAAAACATTTTGGGATTCCTTAATTTGGAGCAATTGCAAAGCGTGAGGAATCCACTGCTCCCAGAATAACAAATAATTGCATGCTGGAATGTCTGTTTCTTGCTTGCCCTTTGGTCATTGTTTGCTAAGTGCTTAAATGATACCGGAAGAGTTGCGCAGGATATTTATTGCCATATTCTTGCAGTTTTTTTTTTTTTTTTTTTAGTAGAAAGCATGTGATTGATTTTAAAACCTGTTAAATGGGAACTATTGCTGTGCTCTATTTAAAAAGATGTAATGTGCGTAAGTAGTCTTCATTAAAATTTAAATTTACAAAGCCGTCTACCTTTTTTGGGTGTGTGTGTGGGATCATGGCATACTTGATAACACTGTCAGTGGCACTTTGATTACTTTTATTATTATTGCTAGTACTTGTAGTGATTCCCTTGATTTTTTTTTTATCACTGTGATGTTTAATTCTTTTGAGAGCTGAAAATTGTACTTTCAGCTACCACACATTGTCACCTTTATAGTGCAACAAAGCACTTCATTTCCTCCTAGTTGGAGCCATTCTTTTTGCTGTTGCAAGATATTGTTGCTACAGGATATTGTTTTGTGAAATTTCATGGCTGCAGCCCTACTTCTCTCATAGGACATAAGAAATTCTTAAAGTTGCTACTTAAGTGCTGTGTTAAAATTAATTATCAGTACTGACAGTGTGCTTGTTGTGCAAAGTTTGCGCAAAGAAAGCCATTGCTGCTGAGCAATTTGTGCATCATTGCACTGACAATTTTAACATCGTTCACAGGGTTCGACAGTGGACCGAGAAGCGAGCGAGAAGGAGAGGGTAAGTCCTGCTTATTTTGACTGTCTCTCATGAATTCGCAATGGCCTAAGGCATTTTGAAGTGGCCAAAAAGGCTTCTGGGGGCTTAAAGTCTGCTTTCACAGCTTCTATTTTTCACGCATGGAATTTTAAATTTGTCCATGTTGATTGCAACTTTAATGGCATCTCTCGGTCAGCAAATGTTGTGCTATCTTAAATATGTGCAAGCGTTTTCCGGCCTGCCTTTCTCAAAACTAGGGTATGGTGACAGCAGTGACACTTTTTGATCCGAGCCAGCTGTATACGCTGTCACGTAAAATATTAGTGCCTGGTCTGCCTGTTCTCATGTAACCAATAATCACAATACGTAATAGGAGCAACACCCATCAGTTATCACTGACCACAACTTGAGCATAGAAAGCTATGGAAACAATGGTTAAAATAGTTGCAATAGTCAGCAACACCTTTGTTTAGTGGTTGCCAACGGTTTTAGTATCAACAGTTGGCTAGAATTCACTGCAGCTTTGCACACTCAGATTCGCTTACAAGGCTGGAGGCAGAGTAGGTTGTACTACTAATATTAACATGCCAAAATGTCGAGACGAATTTTGACACAAGTGGGACTAGTCGCAGCGGTGCACTCCTGAGGCTTCCCAGCCAATGGCATTGGCCAATTCTCATGATGCTGGGGTCGATCCTGGGGTCTGGGGCGCTGGGGGGCCTCCTTTGAGAGGTATTTGCCGTTCTTGACTTGCATGTTGCATGTTGACTTGCATGCCGTTCTTGACTTGACGACTATGTGCGTGAAAGAGCCAGTCTATTTGACTAACCTGTAGCAAAATTGCGGGAATTTTGTTTATTGGGGATTTTCAAAGCATATCCATGTTGTTCTTCTCTTCAAGTACATCGGTTGTTGCGGCTAAAAGAGTGTTGAGCTTTGCTAATATGGTTTTTGAGCATGTTTAACTACTAAACTTTGTGTGCTGTTGCTGTACACTGTAGTGTGTGTTTTAGGATGTGTGCACCTTATAACTCCAGCTGTTTATGTAGCTGAAGAGCAACGCTGTACAGACAGTTGATTTTTCCACACAGTGTTCCTGGATCATTCATCTTCAAAATTTATATATGATAAATTTTTTTTGTTAATAATGCGTCTGTAGATATCGTGCCTTTTCTATCTTATTTATATACACTCATCACAAAAATGACAATTTTTCTATTTTTTGTGTGTTCCCTAATAAACTTCTTGCTTTGTAACTGAAGTTTTTGGAAAGAGCATTCCACTGTGTGCAATTTTGTATGCTGCAATGTGTGCTAATGCATTATTTGTACTGGCAAAAAATATCTTCAGAGGCCTATGAAAAACGGCCATTTTCTCGTGGTAGCAAAAGAGTTGAATATACAAGGTTGCTGAACTGCTGAACCTGTTGGGTTCATGTTTTCAGTATACTGCTGAAATAATTTTTAGTGGTATGCATGCAGTTCTGTGTTTGTTCAGTTGTGAGCTACACCATTTCTAAGCGAGAGATTATTGATGGCAAAAAGTAGCCTGTCAGTCTTGCTAGAGTTTAAAGTTGTTGCTGTGTGCTTTGTAATGTGCACATTACAGGGCTGCAGGTGGTTTAAATTATTCCGGGCCCATCTTCCAAAGGGTTCCTCCTAGACAGTGTGTCACTTTGGGATGCTAAACCCCACAATTTACAATTTTTACTTCAGTGTTACTACAGTGTTCTTTTATCAATAGAAAGGCAGCATTTTATATAATTAAGTTGTGTGAATATTATTTTTGTGTTGGCAATAGGTATGGAACTTTACCATTTTGTCCATTTTGTCTCTCATTGTGGTATCGTTGATATAAGCTTTGAAAAAGGATTAAGATAGTGTTTGGGCCACCACAGAAATTATAAATGCTTCATGGGTAAAAGCATTTGAGCTTACATACCGTATTTACTCTCATATAGGTCGACCACGAATAAAGGTAGACTCTTATACATTGGGCTCTCCTAGGAATAAAAGAAAAAGACTATTCAAATATAAGTCGATTCTTATGTTTCGAAAAAACGAAAAAACATGCACACAATAAAATTGGCCACTAAATTCTGCTAGTCGCTGTCACAAGCCACATCCTCGTCGGAATTGTCGAGAAAGTTTTCCTCTTAGGGTGCATGCTTCGCAGGCAACCTCGGCATCCCAAATGACGTCGTCCTCACTGTTGTTGAGTGCATTAGAAATGCAGTATTTTTTTTTTAACCCTGTCCTGATGATCTCCGCTGGAAGATCTCGCGCATCCTTGACCCATGTCGCCACTTCGCTGAGAAGGGCCTTCTTGCGGCGTCCCATTGGCGTCATAGCTGCATTGTCCTTTGCGAGCCATCCTCTATAATATTTGGCGACATGATCCTTAAAAGGTTCCTCACGGCGACTTCGAGGCGTTATAATTGAGAGTTCATACTGCCAGGTGTGACGACCACATCTGTGCCTGCCGTTTAAGCTTCCTTGATGCCCGGGCAAATGTGGCATTTGAACGAGTTCAAGGCGAGCATGTTTGGAAGACCCAAGTCGGCACCTGGTCGCTTCATCCAAGCAGTCTGGAACCATTCTTTAACCATCTCCTCGTTCATGAATTCCTTTTCATCAGCCTTGATGATCACTTTTTTTGGGAATGGTTCATTCTTTAGAATGGTTCATTCTTTAGAATGCTTTTCCGGCAAAACACGATGTAGGGTGGCAACTTCCAGCCAGCTGCAGTGCAGCACAGCATAACAGTAAATCACGTATGCTCATGGCCAGTCATCAACAGGCACACATCTTTTGCCCTCTTTGTTGTTACGGTGGTAAGGCTGAGCATGTCGAAGTAGACCGGTGTTTGGTCGGCATTCCCGATCTGGCCAGGACTACAATACTTTTGATGCCGGAGCTTCAGAACATAGCGCTGGAATTCGTTCGGCTGTTCCTCATACTCTGCTGGCAAATGCTGGCAGCTGGTCGTTTTACAACAAAGAGAGAGTCCGTTGCACCGCATAAACTTCTGCACCCAGCCCCGACTCACTTTAAACTTTGACCAATCTATCCCATCTTGCTGCGCCGATTGCTAAGTCTTCGCTTATTTGTCCTTGCATGAGAACTAAAGACACTTCGTACGCTCCTCTTCCACATGAAGTCTCAATTCTTTTTCTAGAGCTTCATACCTCCCGGTTGCTGGCCTGCGAAAAGCACAACGCCACCTGTTGCAAGCAAACAGTCTGTCCCGCTGTTTCCGCCAACCCCTAATCAACTTTTCATTTAACGTCGAACTCACGCTGAGCGGCACAGTTGTTCGAGTTCTCCGCAAAAAGAATCACTTGTTGCTTAAAGTCGGTGGTGTAGCTATATCGATGCGACATCGTCCCTGAAGCGCACAATTGCGAATGCGATCGCAAAACGGTGATGCAGAGGGAAACAGCAAACATACAAAGATAGGCATCCGAGTGGCTGGTATACCAGCCTCGTAGGACGCCTGCAAAGTAGACAACATGAAAGCAGATATGTCAGGGCCAGCTTTATGAATTGGTTAAACCAGCGATTCTTTTAATCAGCAACTTTGTTGCGACTTATTAATTGCACTAGCGATTTTGTTGGATTTTAACTGTCGCAAATTTTTCATTCTTAATATTTGCGTTATGACTGTAATACACTGGCCTTGGTACTAACTGTAATACACTGGCCTTGGTACTTACTTAAACGGCACAAAACCACAGAAATGAACGAAAGAGCGATGCTGGTACACATAGCAATTCGCTGTTACAGTGCAGTCCACTTATAACGATACCAGATATAACAATATATCGCTTATAACGATCAAATTCTTGGAATTTATCAATTTTCCCATAGGCCCAATGTAAAAATAAACCAGATATAATGATCGTTTATCGGCAGTACATCGGATACAACAATAGCTTTATCGTCGCCCAGTAGATGTTTACCACGAAAATTTGTCTGAGTGTTTACTAAAAACATACACTAGTAAGGAGAAAATGACGTGAAAACTCAACATATGCAGTGAAAACGGACTGCCGTGCAGAAATCCATGAACGCTATCATCACCGAAGTCGCTGCCTGTTGTCGTGCAGAGTGTGCGGCTGTATCGTCCTCACCATCGCCGATTGTGCGTCCGTGGAAGACAGTGCCAACCGCATTTACAGCGCGATAGCTCTCGACACGAAACAGCAAATTCATCGGGATTGCTGGCAAGGTTTCAAGGTTGTAAATCTCGTGAAATAAAAAAAAAAAAACACTCGCCAGGAGGGCCGTCTCGAATGCAGTCGGCAGCTTTCAAAGTAGTTCCAAACGTTTTTATTAGACTTGCCAGAGCTAATTTTGCCTTTATATTTTTTTTGTGTGTATCTACTGTGAACATGCATAAACATAGTACCAGTGTTGCCGGTGCTTCTTGAGCAGCGGGCGCGACAATAGAACTCCATTAGCTCGCTACTTTTGCTCGCTTTGGTCACGAATATAGGTTGATAGCTGATTATGGATAACATTTCCGAAAAAAGAAAGTTCGACCTATATGCGAGTTATTTAGATCCGGTATGTATTTGAGTGTATTTCATCTGTGACAATTTTGCTTGGTTTACTTAAGGCAGTAGTTCGCTTACCGCAAGAGGCATAATGTTTTCAGTTGAGGACTGTGAATAACCATACATGGTTGCTTGCAGCTTTTGTGTTCTTGTTGATGTTTTCTTCAAGGAAAAAGATATTCCCACATTGAAAGACAACGACCTTGTGAAGGATGGCACAAAAGTCCACATTGGAGCTGATGCCAAGGATCGATTTCTGGAGTTGCTCACCGCCGATGTTAACGTGAGTACCCTATGTGTTTTGCTGAGCTTCCTAACTTTCTTTTCTTTGATAACACATATGACCTGTCGCCTGTCAGATTTATCAGCATCACACATAATGCAAAATGTATGTTGAAAAATTGTGCATGCGCAGAAAACTGTCTGTGGCTAAAAAAATCACAAAGAATTCCTTCATGCTCATGGAAGGTATGGCTGGCTGCAACAGTGAACTTGAGCTTGCGTTCCCTGTATGCCCGTCAAACCTTGGTTGCTTCATTCCAGTCTTCTTGGCAAGAGAGAGGCTTGTGTGGCATTTCTGTGTTGTTGATGCCATTTCGTGCACAAAATGGCCGAGGGTCCCAAGGTGGCATTATCTGGCTTTGGGAACTGACGTTTTAAAACAAAACAAAAATGAACCAGAAATGTTGATGCAGCACCATACACTTCAAAAATGTGAGGTGTAGCCAAGGTCAAAAAAAGATAGAAATAAAGTAAAACAAAAAAATTGTTCATTATTGCATACTGGATACACCTAACAGACAGAGCTACTCATAAACGACCAGGCAAAAGTATTTGTGCAGCTCTGCTTGGCCGCATGCAACTGTCATTTGCCAGTATGAGATGTACCACTCGACATATTTCTGGCCAGTGTTGGAGCAGAGGGTGCCACAGTAACTGGCATGGGCCAAGTTGTGAGCACAGCAAGTAGTCCTCTCAAAAAATGGCCAACAATTACGACACTTCGTAACGCAAAATTTGAGCACAGCTCTCTAGATGTTGCAGTTTCGCAGTTTGCTGAGGTTTATAGAATTCGAGAGACACATTTATATATAAATATGGGAGAAATCCATGCCTGCTGCCTTTTGTGGGCTTTCGCTCACCGCTGCTACTGTGGTCCCAGTTCCTGGCCCTGATGAACGTGATGGACTACTCGCTCTGCCTGGGCATCCACGACGTGGAGCGGGCTGAGCAGGAAGCCCTTGAACGGGAACGGGCGGAGGCACTTATGGAGGAGGTGGACAACGGCACGGGAGGCAGTGACGCGCTGCCCCCATCGGAGGAAGACGAGGACTCGGCTGGATCAGCACTAGCCGACGCCGTGCCGACTCCACCGGACTCCCCAGGTGGCGGGCGCTTCCGCAATGAACTTGGCATTGCGAATGGGCTCTTCAACCCAGCCAGAGACATCTACGCCATTGGTAGCCTTGAAGGTGCGTTTTGCGCATCTGTTTGTGTGGTGTCCCTTACTCTTGTTCTGACTACAGCAGTGGCTGCTTAGATGAGAATTAGAGAGTTTATTTGTCTGTAATGTGAAACGCAGCACTGAGGTTTGTAGTTTGAGCCAGAGCAAGTGATTAAGTGTGTTAAAGTTCTGTTTATATGAAACACTAAATCTGACCTTCACTGCCAGATGAAGGTTATAATTATGAAACCATCTAGCTTCAGGTTCTTCCTTATGTGCACATCTGCAAATGTGTAAGTGCAGTAATGCTGACAAATGGGTCAACCTACTCAGACTACTTAGGTGCTGGTTGCCTTTTTGTGCAGACCGTGTATCTTTTTGACTGTTCATAACCGGGATGAAAAAAACGAGTGTAAATGGCCAATGAAGATGGACAGGGATGGCGTGGACAAGTGCCTATTTTTTCATTGCGAACCAACGAAATCGACGAACAAGCTCACCCGACTATCAGTGTTGCTTGACTGTTCGTTATCTTGAAGCCAGTTTAAGGTGCACTCGAGCGATATTTAGAAATTATTATTCTTTTTTTTTTTTTAATTTTGTTTATTGCATTGTCGTGAATAAAAAGTGTTAGTCACAGCCAATACAACTGCAAACATAGCCCGCAGCAATAAAAATACACCCGTACTCTTTGCTTTCACGAGGCTAGACCTCATCACTCTGAGGTGTCCAATGAAATCACTGCAACAGCTGAATGTAGTCTGCCTAACGACTCCCACATTTTCGACTGGCCGCGTACTGCAAATGCACCAGCGGTTTGTAACAGTTAATGCGAGCACGAAGAGCGCGAATGTCAGGGTGACAAAACATGCCATTTCTGCTATGAGATGCTGCTGACCTGGCTGCGCGAGCCTGCCAGCGCTGCAAGCCAAGACTGCCTCCGCCACAGTGCAAGCAGGGAAAACAGAGCAGAAAGCATGGCTAAGGGGATCCTCAAGCTCAGCTCACAACTGGTGTCACAGCGCAGCAGTGTCTGAGCTCTGGTTGGATTGATTAACTTCACGTTCGTATCAGAAACGACAAAACAGCAATGTTATGAGAAGGGCTGCCTGCTATACTCATGCAACAAAAGCATGCCTGCACTTATGCGGCTAATTCTGCAACGGCGGCTCCCCCTGACGTGCCGGGTGACTAACTGCGCTGCTCCCTGAATACCGTAGTCCGCTAGGCCTAGCTAGTTTTCCATCGAAGATGCAGTGGACAACACTTCAGAACGGGTCAGTACTGTAAAAAAAAGGTTTGAATTTCATCACCGATATACTCGAAAGCCCATCTAATAATACAATAAAGATAAACTTGATTTGTGCGACGCCTTCAGCATTGGTGCTAGCAGATGCCAAGCGATCGCACCAGGCAGCAGCAGTGAAGTGGCTGTATGAAAAAAACTCTCGTATCACAGTTATCTCTTGTAACAGCACTTCAGTATTGGTCAACAATTGTCACATTTTAATTGTTAATGACAGTCCTGTATTCAAGGGCTTCTTATGCATGCGAAGAAACAATACTAAAGCATTTTTTCGATACTGGCGGCCAGCGCAGTGGGCCGTCTTGGCTCGTAGTACTGGCAGGCTGGCACGACTGGGTCGCCAGCATCTCACGGCACGGAAAGAGTTTCCTTACATCACCATGATGTTACCGCTCTGCACGCTTGCATTGACTGTTGCCATCCGCTGGTGCGTTTGCCGCACAAGGCTCGTCGTTGACATCATGCGGAGTGATCTTCGAAAATGGACGAGTCACTGGGCAGAGACTGCGTTCAGCTGTTGTAGCCCTTTTATTGAACATCGCAGAGCGATGAGGTTTAGTTTTATGAAAGCAAAAAGTTAAGTTAAGGGTTAAGTGCCACATGATAGTCTCAGGCGTGCAGTGGGCTCTGGAAGCTGAAAAAAATGATTCACCTCCAGGCTTACTGCTTGGAGACAAAGCATCATGAACTCAGGGGTGTTCAGACTGGAGTATCAGAATTACATTCGCCGCTTGCAGTGCCATTTCAGCTGAAAAGTGAAAGGCTAAAATTAAAATGGAAGTCTCGCTAGTTTAGTTGTATCTACACCTTTATTTTTGCCAGTATAAGGAAAATGGTTGAATAAATAATAAAAGTAACGTAATATTCATTTCTTTCTTTTTATTTAGACAACACCATTTTTGATTACTTTGCGTTTACTGATGTTACTTCTCCATGGTGACAAAAATATAAGGTGGTATTTACTTAGGCCGCACTATGAGATGGTGCGAGCGTCGTCGCGGCTAGTGCGCCATGCTTGGTGTCGTTTTGCTCTGGCTCACTCAATGTGAAGATTACCGCAAGGCACCCGCCTTATATTCTTAATGAGGGGCTTGCATGTTGCTAAATTTTGTTTGTGGACCGCTTTGTGTGAAGGTTGTGGCCGAATAACGTGTATCGCTATACCAAGTGCGCTGTCTGTCAAGTGTTGCATTTATTAGGCAGCCACCCTAGATTGTGCCACAACTCAGCAGCAAACTGGCCAACTGTATTGCATACAAGCATGCACATGGCTTGCAGCTTTTCATTTCATTTTCTAAACCGATGCCAAAACACATTTCCAGTGGCTGTAGTCCACAAACTGCTGAAGCTTCAAGCTTTGTAAATAGTGTTTCCAATAGAGATAATGCATGAAAAATCTTGTTATACAAGAGGGCACAAGGGGTCACTTCAAGGTCAGGAGCAATTTCACCTACTGAAGCACTGCTTGGCACACAAATGCAAGCCCCTGTTAAAAAAAATCAGTATTCTGCACAAGTTCAACAACAAAATGGCATGATAATTTTTTCAAGCTTATTTTGTCACAAAGAAAGCTACAGCGTATGTCAGTGACACATCAGTACGATCCAAAGCAAAGTGAGATTCATCAAAGAAATGGTGTTGTGACTAGCCAATACTTTTGTATGTCTACATTAGCAAAACTATCTTCTTGTTCCTCTTATAAACTTGAGTTGAAAGTTTGAACTTGTCTCATCTCATCTTCACTTGTGCATGTTTTGTGTGTAAAATTTTTTTCACTGCGTATCCTTGTAACCTTGCCTTTCCCATTCTTCTTTATGCTCAGGCTCTGGCAAGAAAGAGGTGTACTTCATGGCCCTAGTAGATGTGCTCACGCACTACGGAGTGAAGAAACGCACCGCACAAGCAGCCAAGACGATGAAGCATGGCGCAGGGGCGGAGATCTCGACGGTGCACCCAGAGCAGTATGCCAAGCGCTTTCTCGACTTCATCTCCAAAGCGATCGACTAGAACCCTCCGCTGGTCTGCTTTGTGTATCTACAAAAAGTTCGGGGAAAGGGGGACAAGTGTGTGTCTCCATTGCTGTCACGAGGAGCCGGCTTGCATTAATCGCTGCAAGCTTGTTTTCATTCATCCCTGACGGTCTCGTTTGTTGTACTTCTTTTTATGTTTTCATATTTTCCTCAATTGGATTGTGAAGCCCCGGGGCATTCTGCATGGTCCCCCTTGTCCCCCCTATTACAGTACGTGCCCAACTTGCCCAGGGAGGCTGTGTGCATCATTGCCGTTTCAGGAACTCGTAGCACTTGAGAGTTTTGAGTTCCGAGAAGTCCGTTGTGGCTCTGTTTAGCCGTACCCATGCTGTGATTTTTGCCACTTTTCTTTCCCCGTCGTCTTGCCCACCCGGTTGCTCTAATGTGCTTTCTAGCAGGCACCACATTCTACTGGTCCCCCTGAAAGATGTATGTGCATCATGTCCTCATGTGCTGCTGCTGCTGCTGCAAAGCTATCTAAAACTTTGTTACTGACACTGCCCCGCAGTGGTTCTCAGTCAAGGCACACTTCTACGCTGGAACGCCATTTTGGCCACTGAAAGCTTCCAGCGGTGTTGTCAGACCAGGTGTTAACCTGCAGCAGCTGTTGATAGCTTTGCATCAGTAGCGTATGATATAAGTGTGTGTTTCTGTGAGGGTGCTCTCTTTGTGACGCGTTTTGTTGGCATTGTGTTCTACTCGCGAGTGCAAGGGAGGTGATGATGAACTGTAGACGGCCCGCTGAAAGGCCGCTGGAGACTTGCGCTCGAAAGTTCTGGCTTGCTTGCCTCGCTGCATGCACTGCTTCAGCTGGGTGGTCCAAAATGAAGTTATGGATAGTTAGGTGCTGGAAACTGCTATGCTGTGGCCCAGTTCTTTAGGAGGGCGGTTTTGCATATGCAGACACCGAGACTTGCACAAGTGTTGCCCGAGGGTGTTGTGCAAAGAGCCTGGGACTGTGAACTTGCATCCGCAGCCTGTTCTAATGCGTCATGTTTAATGAGTGGATGTGCGTACACCTTGGAGCATTTCCTTTTTTAACAGTGTTTTATTCGTAACAGTTATGAGGAGCAGTATGTGTTCATTGTACGCAATGACTGAAGTGTATATTCCCAGTTTTATTATCTGTGCTGAGCCTGAACACTATCCTGTGTGCTCCTCTGTTCACGTTCCCCTTTTTGAATGCAGCAAAAGCTCAAGACGTGCTCAGACTGTAGGTAGCGAATGTCCTCATCACTGCTTGAGCTTTTATTTAATTCATGCAAGCTCCACTTGGCTCTTCACATGGCAGTAGTCTAGGTCCCATGGTACGCTACTGTGGTTTTTTTTATTTTTCAGTTTGCAGCACGGTGTTCTGGTCTGTTGTTTACAGTAGTTGAAGGAAGGAAAAGAAAAATCCATGCAGACGCAGGTTCAGTATTTTTTCAGTGTCCTCCAACATGCAGTCGTGTGAGGCTTTTGTATGCTTGCTAGTTGTGCAAGGCTAATCGAGTGTCTTTTAGAGCTGCCTTGGCACCTCTCTTCTGCTTTTGCATCGCATGCCTGGAGTGTGGAATGCCGGGCAAACAGTGTTGTCACTGCTGATGTTTCATGTGTATGTGTGTGTGTGTACATGTGTGTGTGTGTGCAGTACTTGCAAGCTGAGTGGTTTATTAGTCCTCTGTTTTCCTCTACACAACTAGTCCCAGTTTCCAGACCGATCACATCTGCCGCGCTCTCATTGATGCCATGTTGGTGACTCGTGAGCTGCTTCCATGTTTCTTTTTTCTTTTTTTTTTCTTTCTCTCATATTTCTTTTTCAGTCGCCTCCAACGTTTTACATACCACAGCAGAATTGTTTCAAAGCTGTGGCCAAGCATTTTCTTGTCTCGTCTGTCTTTTTAGGCCTAGCTGCACTGCAGTGAAAATCGGGTACTCATTATTGGGGGGAGCTAGGGCATGAAAATTTGTTGGCACGCTAAGGGAAGTCGTTTTTCTTTTTTCTTCTTGCGTAGAATGAAAGGATATTGTGGAAAATACAAGTAGACAAAGATCAATAATACTCAGTGCTATCTATATATTATATTGTATCACCAGTGTTGCACCTCTCCACTACATCACCAGTCCAAGTGGTTTAGTATTGCTGTTTATGGGTAAGTCAATTTTAGCTATGTTTACAGTAGGTATGCCAATATGTATGTAGTAGTGCAATTTCTTCCCACCCTTTCCGTGGTTCTCAGAATTTGCTACCAAGCCTCTTAGTGGTAGTCTAATCATGTCGAACCTAAACAAATTGTTTGCTTCGTCGAACAAATGAGGTCGCCTCACTGTAGGACAGTTGTTATTGCACAGTGGCAATGTATATATATGAGTTATACGAGTTTGTGCAAGTCAGCCTGCTTGCATCCTATCCTGGGAGGAACTTGGAATGCTTCTTGGAGGCTGAGGGTGGGGTTGTTTGTGAATTGTGGTGTGGGCCTTTGACTTTTTGTGGTGGGTGGAGAAAGAAAAGGGCCTAAACTTTTACAAACAGGTTGTGATGTTCTTCAGAGCATGTCTAAGTTTCCATTGCTATGCATCAGGGCTCAAATTGACATGATACATCAAACAATTGCAACCAGAATCTATTGTATAATGCTGATGTGAGCATTCCATACAGTGCATGGAACTAACAGACTTGTGAACCTCCCATGGAGACAGAACATGGGTTGTGCTTGCAAGCACCTAAGTGATGTGTGTAGTTTCCTTGAAGTGTAACACCTGCAAATGATCGATGTGTTCAATGTCGTATTGTTGTTCGTATCATTCTGTAGTTGCTTCCAGGGCGTGTGAACGTTGCGTAGTGTGCAGCATAGGATTTGTCCACTGGTCGAAATTTTATTGGGTCCCATTTCATGTTGGGCGTGGGGACAAAGACTAAAAGCTGCGTTGCTCTGTGTGTTGCGTGCTGTGCAAGTTTTCAAGGCACATTGCCATATCCAAACCGAGGGGGCAGCCTCACAAAGGTCCTTCAGTTGTGAGTGTATTATTTTTAGTGTACATATGTTTATTTCTATGACACTCAAATAAATTTTTAGAGACATGAAACATGTTTTGTGTTAACTGTACCTGCTATTGCCACTTGGAAAATATGCAGTGCATCTCTGTGGCTGAATCAGTAAAGTCTGGCATAAGCAGGGGAAGTTTGGTTGGATTAGCTAAATAATGCCTTTACGTTTTTCAAGGGGGCACATTGCATAAAATGGCCAGTTTGGTCGTAATTTGATTTTTCAATTTTACTTTTAATCTTTTGATTCTGTGGTCATCATTTATCTCTGTCACAGTGCTCTACAATCTTGTAGCAAATATTTGCAGCAAAATATAGGGTGGAAATTCATTAAAAAAAAATTCTGTGTATTTCGGCTGATGAAGCATCACCATCTTCTCTCTGCTGCGTATATTTGTGAAGAGAGGTCAGAGCTTCTAATTTTTTGCATTGCTGTATTCCTCTGGCCAAAATCAAAACCAGACAAGGCAATAAACGAAGCAATTGAATAAACAAACTTCAAAGGGACCTTGAGGAAAAGTAGAAGTTGGCCTGTACCTGAAGGGTACCATGTTTCGATTGCAGAATGGGGGCAACCAATCTTTTAGAGCATAAATTCTCCCATGTCAAACCTCAACGTGACTGGGCTCACATTTGACCTTGAACTCCCTCACTGTGCAACAAACGTCTTTATTCTCCAAGGTCACTCAACTGCGCAAGCTAGGTACTGCGGATGCACCATTATCATCTGTGTACAGCTGCGCGGCAAAAAAACATTTCACGACTGGAATTCAAACCCACGCCAAAACGAACAGATTAGCTTCCCTGGCCCAGGCACGGGAGCCCTATACTATCTCCACAGCTGAACACACCTTGTGTAAAACTGCAACACGCACTCGCGCTGTGCATTGAACATAGTCGTTTTCGTGAAGTTCCATCTGTGCCGCTCCTTCATTTAAGCTAGGTAAATATACCATACCGGTGCACCATCTTGCTAAAGACCTAAAGACAGAGACTGCAGCACTGCCCGACAGGCAGCCGAGGCCATCGAACGAGAAGCCAAACAAGCCAATTTCTGAGAAGCTTACCAAGCGTGGAAGTGTGCCAGGATCTAAGTGGCAGCAGTAACTGTGGCTGTGGCTGACGGCTTACGCTCATGAAACTTAGTTTAAGGACAGCTGAGCCTCTACAGTATTTTGGGGGGCAAAGACAACACTAATTTAAATGGATTGATGGGAAGATTTTCGAATCAAAGTTTCTTGCCAACGAATGCATCTTTTGCCACCAAGCAACATAGCCAGAAAAAACCACTAATCAATTTTATTGATAATGGTAATTGAATGGCATCCTTTAAAGAGACACTGAGGAGAAAAATTAAGTTGGCTTGTATCGATAGAATACCAGATCCTAATAGCTAAAATGCCACTCTTTATTGAAACAAAGAGGTCAAATGTTGGAAAGTAAAGAAAACTTGCGCTTAGCACTCATCCACTTGGCATTTCGTAAGAAATGACAGTAGAATGATTGCTTCTGCTCATGAATTCCAAGTCTTCGAGGAGTGCAGTAAAGCTGGGCTCTCAATTTTTTTTTGCTCAAGTACATTAACCTATGCTCATTTGCAAACAATCTTTTCATTCAGCTATGCATGCCAGGGTTTTAATTATTGTTTGTATTTTCATGACTACTTGGTTGTTGCGCATGGATTATGGTTATAACCATAGATTTATGGTTATAAAGATAACTTGAAATAAAATGCAAACACAAAATGAACCTGAATTCTTGACAGTTGTTTACAGCTGAGCGCAAGGACAGAAAAGTTCCTGGCCACTTGTTAAAGGTCGATTGGTTTCTTGAGGCCAAAGGGTTCTTAACTTGTAGTTCTTAAGTGACCCTATATGCATTCCATGGTTCCAGACTTGATTTCCTTGCTGTAATCATGGGAGAAGGAGGAGGAGGAGGAAATAGTTTTTACCAGTGGAAGACTGGTGGTTAGCGGCCATCTGCTCCAGAGGTGTCTTTAGTCTAAGAATGCATTGCCTGTTGCTATCCTACGCGCCCACTTGATCAGCCGTTGTGGGTCTGTGCTGGACAGAGCACCCTTCAGAGGGGGGAGAAAGTTGACTGGAAGATGGGTAGTTGGTTTGGGATGTGTTGGGGCATTCCCGTCCGGAGTAAAAGGTGGGTGCAGGGCTGCCGTACATTGGGCAGCATCGAGAATATCGCGTTTATGGTAGAGAGTTGAGAAAGTACAACTGAAGCTGGCGCCAAGCTATGGCGTCTTCTCTATTGAGGGGTTTGTGTGCAGGAAAGGGAAGTGTGCTTCGCTAGTGCCTATATAGTTTAAGGGTAAATGTATATGTTATAGGTTTTGTGGGTGGTGCCGTTACATTAATGCCTTCGTCACTAAATTTTTGGCCAGATCTCCCGGCCTCTTTCTACCCATTGTGGCAAGTGAACAAAGTCTGCCGCATAAAAGTTTAATCCATTGTTCACTGCTGTGGCATACTGAAGTTATGCACAAGTTCACATAATCTATATACAACAGCCATAACTACTGTAATTTGATTGCAACACTCAAAAATCGTTGTGCTCAGATTTCTGTGCATGTTGAATTAAAGGCAGCTGATAATCTGCTACAGCATCTCACTGCCCCTTATGTAGTTTTGAAATATGTTGGCTTTTGTAGATTTACTTAATGCTCTCAGAACTCCTGGACTTGTATTTGGCAACACCGTGGTGTCATGGTAGCATTTTGCCAGATGCTAGCTTGCCATGGGGGTACTATTCAGTTCATCAGTGTTACGCAGTACCAACGAGATCGCTAGTGTTTTGCTTTAATGCTGGAAGCAAATGAATCGTTCAGCAATACTGCCTTAACAAGCACGTGCTTCTATCCAACTCTGCGATAGTACCAAAGGGGGTATGAGGATGCATATGCTAGCTGGGTACCATAGAAGCCAAGTGCTATGATATTTATTGAAGCATATTTATTTATATGATGCCTATAGTAGTCAGTTTGCACGTCTAGCATACTCTGCTAGTGCCAGGTTGTATGGCCTCACTTCGTTGTGGTGGCAGCAGACTTGGTGGTTCAAAGTATTGTAGCGAAAGCTACACTGCGGTAGGTTTTCAAGACCTCGGGTAGCCGCAGCTACGTCTGGAGAGGCGTAGCTACGAGAAGTGAAGACAAAGAAGAAGAAAAAGGAGAAGAAGACGACAAAGAGCAAGAAGGTGAAGAAGATGAAAAAAATTGTGCAATGAGCACATTCCCCCCAAAAATTTGCCCCACCCTTGTTCTCGAAATCCACCAAACACGATGGTTCAGTGGCCAGAGCAATCTGCTTCTTAGGCCAAGGAGGACAGAGTGGATCCTGCTTGTGGTGACCACATTTTGATGCAAGCAAAATGCAAGAACATTAGTGTGTTATGCTATGTCAATTTACGTTGAAGAACACCTCTTGGTGTTAACGAATCTGGAGCCCTCCACTATGGCATTTCTCATAGGCAAAGTGCACAGCTTTGGGACTCTGAACATAATGCATGGTACAATGTCATATGTGATGGTTCACGGGATAACCGTGAGGAAGGTGGCATATAGTAATAAACATAGTTGCCCAGATATCTATCATGGCCTCAGCATGACGTATACTTTTCAAATAGTTGGCCTGTTTAGCAGCTTGACATGTCAGAATGATAATTATCGATTTCTGAAAATGGTGCCAAGCTTCAATTACTTGGCACTAGGATGAGATAAGGTGCACTCACGAGTGGAAACACTGAAAAAGCAAAAAAAAAAATATCCCCGGCAGCATACGCTTTGCTTAGCATGTGAATGTTATGCTGTGTCAGCCACTACAGCTGCAAACATGCTAGCAATTGAAACATTTAGTTTCTATTGCTAGCATATTACAGTATTCTATTGCTAGCAATATTATGTTTGCATTGGAGGCACATGCTTAGGAGATGCACTGGAGAGACGCTAGTACATCTATGCTATGCCACATTTCTATATGAGACAAGGTTTACAGGCTAAGAAACTATGGCTTTGGAAAAAGGTGTACAGTCTTGATCAAAAGTCCTAAAGGAAAAAAAAATTTCAATCTGTCACAAAATAAAGCTGTTGCGATGCCATTATAGACTAAAGCCTGTGAAATGCTACGGGACATTTTCTTGCCGAGATGAGAAATCACTTTCTAGCATTTTAAATGCCATTTGGTTTTGAATGATGGCATCATGCCTCAATTTTGCGGCTGAGACAAAAATCCTTTGACTTCAGGACTTTTGACCAAGGCTGTACATGCTGAATAATTTGTCTATACTTAGATATCCCTACCAAAGCAAAGCTGCCCGTCTTTTTTTTTTTTTTTTTTTTGCAACTGTGTACTATACTGCTAACTCCTCGCTATCCTATCTGCATTCACAGCTTTGTCAAGAGAAAGACCCATGCCATTGGCAGCATGTTTACCTGCAGTTGCTAAGCATGTCAACATCACAGCTCTCACATTCCTCTGGGGTGTGAGAGCTCCATTATTAGTCATT
The DNA here is from genome assembly GCF_055883805.1 of Amblyomma maculatum. Classification (NCBI taxonomy): domain Eukaryota; kingdom Metazoa; phylum Arthropoda; class Arachnida; order Ixodida; family Ixodidae; genus Amblyomma; species Amblyomma maculatum. Next base: position 98,658,255 of record NC_139345.1, read on the forward strand.
TGCTGATGACATTGCCTTGCTAAGTAATTCAGGGGATGAATTGCAAATAATGATTGATGACCGAGACAGGAAAAGTGGAAAGGTAGGCTTGAAAATCAATATGCAGAAGACTAAGGTAATGTTCAATAGCCTAGGGAAGGAACAGCAGTTTACGTTAGGTAGCGAAGCACTAGAAGTAGTAGGCAAATGTCTACTTGGGACTGGTAGTAGTAACTGCAGATCCATACCATGAAAGGGAAATAAGGCGAATAAGACTGGAATGGAGCGCATTTGGCAAGCACTCCCAGATTACGACTATCAGCTTACCGATATCGCTCAAGAGGAAAGTATACAATAGTTGCATCTTACCTGTACTCACCTATGGCGCTGAAACGCGGAGGCTAACAAAGAGGGTTCTACATAAGTTGAGGACAATGCAGAGGGCTATGGATAGAAAAATGGTAAGGATAACGTTGAGATAGGAAACGTGCAGAGTGGGTCAGAGAAATAACTCAAGTCACTGACATTCTAGTGGAAATCAAGAAGAAATGGGCATGGCAGGACATGTAGCACGAAGAAAGGATAACTGATGGTCGCTTACGGCAAGAAACTGGATTCCAAGGGAAGGAAAGCATAGCAGGGGGCGGCAGAAAGTTAGGTGGGCGGATGAGGCTAAGAAGTTCGCAGGGGTAAAGTGGATGTAGCTACCACAGGACCGGATTAATTGGAGGAATATGGAAGAGGCCTTTGCCCTGCAGTGGATATAGTCAGGCTGAGGATGACACTCCATTCACTTTCCTCAGGGGTGTAGTTGGATGGAGTTAATTGCTACACACTCCAATCACTTTCTTTTGGGGCGTAGTTGGATGAATTTAACTGCTATACACTCCATTCACTTTCCTCTGGGGTGTAGCCGGACGGAGTTCAGTGCCATACACTCCATTCACGTTTCCTCCTTACCTGTACAGTGCTGGTGATGGTGGGTCTTGGTAAAATCTGCCCCTAAATGCAATATCAAAGTCTTCACAATACAAGGCGCAACAATTAAAAGGAGTCAGAAAGTAGTGTTATCACAGCATCTTTAATAGCAGCAAAATGAACACAAATAAACAAACCATGAAATACTGAAGTGGGGAAGAGCACATGAGAGTTATATGTGGCACTAAATATGTAAACAAGACAACACAAACACACATATATGGCACTCTCCTGACTAGTACCCTTTGGTGAGATGTGAATAATGGTTACCCGGCATAAGAGAGGCTAGTAAACTGGCAGATTTTACAAACAACAAAAAAAAATCACCTTGCCTCTGGCTCATCCACAAGGTGGCAACAGTTTACGTTGAAACTGTACAGTGAAATTGAGTCGGATGAAAATTTCTGTATACCGCTAGTGTGCACAAATTTTTACGAAAACTCTATTCTAATACCGGTTGGCCATGCGTAAGCAAGCATAAAAACACGAATGCATTGCACGTATGTCTTCCACCCTCAATCTTCTAGGTGCATTTGGCATTGTCTTTAGCAAATGAGAACAGATACCATGCATAATATGCTATCACAAGCGCAGGCCACCATAACATACCAAAAAAGCAAACATAGCATGGAGGCCCCTCAACCACAAATTTCTATTTTAAACTGGATCAAATGTCACTGAGAATTATGAACGCCAACTGAAACAGATTAGGATCATGTCATCCTCTTTCAATACTTTACCCGCCCTCGCAGTGTTTGCGGTGGTATGCAGCTATACCATTCCAGTGCCATGTTTGCCAAGTTCCGAATGCAAAACTTGTCCTTACAATTTGAATTTTGGAACCTTCGTTTAAACCTGTCTTGAACCTGCCTCCCCTACCTCAACAGTCAGAGTGTTATCACATCTTTGCATCTACACACAAAAAAAAAAAGAAAGGAGAGAGAAAAAAAAAAACTTCCGCAGAACCAGATGTCGAAACCTAATGTGTACATTTAAAATTTGTACTGCACAATGAAATCGCAAAAATGAACACGTTTTAGGAAGAGCAAAGCTTCTCTCTTTCCTCTATGTTTTGTTCGAAAATGAGAGCAGTCCCAAACATGAAGCAACACAAAATTGGAATGCATTAAAAAGATAAAATTTAAATATCTGTAAATTGGCAGCATCAACGCAGGTTAAAAGTGGGAAACACCATAAATTAAGTAACTAGCAGTATTTGTTGCGAGTGCTAAAGACGTTTCCTCAAGTTGCAACTTTGCCCGAAATGGCATCGCGCACGCACATGAGAGGAAGCTGTACAAATTGGCTGCTTCCAATTGGCTCAATACGCTGGCACGGCTCGTTAATATGGCTCAAGACTAGTTGGAACATAATGCAATGAAAGTGAAAGATTACTACGTATAGGAAGGGTAACAAGAACGCAGCCATGGAACATAACGGTGTGCCTAAGTTCCGCTCCAGTTGGCAGGGATTCATGAGCAGATGCATCACTAGAGTGGTTCGTGCAAGAACACATCAAAAGCTGCATTTGGTAATCGTGAAGGCGCACATGCCTCACCAGTCAAGCCACTGCCTTGTTTGAGCCATAACTCCGAAGAGGAGTTCAGAGCAATGTTCGGTTATAACATATCACTTGCTTAATCTGCGCTAAAGGGGATAAAATTATGTCTTGTGTATGCCTTAAATGTGAAATTTCACACAAAATGAGCACATCATCAAATGCAACTAAGGACTCCAAGGCCTCAATCATTTCACAAGACCCTTGTACCGGATAGTACAACTGTTCTCTTAATCGCCACTTTAAGCTCTGCGCTGCAGCACAACTTCGTTGGCGCAACAGGCTTAATAAAAAAATGCTGCATGACATTCGAGCACCAAGTACCCAGTTATTTAACCATGAGATGAATTCAGGCCGGTGCTCATTAGTGTTTGCAACTCTGTGGCTACATACATATATGTTTGTGTAGAATGTATTAAAAAGACACTTAAAATTTCCTGACTAGAATGACAAAGAACTTTGGTCAAGTTGCATTAACAGCCATTTCCGAAAGTGCAAAAATTAACTACAAGGCAAGTATTACACATATTATTGAAACACAAAATTTTGATTTCCTGCTTGACAGACTAAACAAACACAAGTATCGTGTGCGTGGAGTAGAACAAGGTTGCCAAAAAAGCAGGTAATCACAGCAAAGGTTCAGCATTGTTCCATGACACTGATGCGCCTTTCCACCTGCAAGCAGACAAGAACATCAGTTTACTTTTCACAAGGGATATCAAAAATTACCACGCTTCCTCTCACTAGCAAAAGCACAAATGCACAAACAGCTGTCAAAAGCTGATTACAATTTTAATGACACAGGTGCAGGCGGTCACTTAGGCTACGCCATAATGGAGGGCTCCAGATAATATTGATCATCTGAACACGCTGCAGCTGCTGTGGCCGCTGTTTTAGTGGAACTGTCTTTAGAAAAATGTAGGCTGCCTTAAGTTGATATCAACACAAATACCTCTCTGCATGACACTGTGGCATAGTCACAAAATGCAGTATATTCACTTAAGACGCTCCAAACAGATTCCATTTAGTAGCAACGAAAGGAAATGGTATGGTGCCACCATCCGCTAAAACCCGACTTTCTTGGTCAATTTGAAATATAAGTTACTGGTTAAATGATGATTTCTTCTCTCGATACTGCCACCAAGCGGTAACGTCTCAGCATTTGCCAATTTGGCCATGCCTCGTGACGTCACGTTACCAGAGGACCAGTCAGTGCATGGCCATAATTACCAGCATGCCTGGGATTCTTCGCTCTCAGTGCCGACGCCAGATTGTCTGGAAAATTGGGTCTTTATGGTGCAGTCTGTGTTGACAACTAGCTGGTGCTGCTACGGGACATTACATGCCCTGCCCATGCCCGTTCCTCCTTTTTGATTTCAGTTAAGGTATCACTACCTTTTCATTTGCCTTTTTCCTGATCCACTTTACCTTCTTAACATACTAGTACCTCTATCATTTTCTTTCATAACATGCAGCGCTGACCTTGATTTATTATCGCGTCTTTTTGTAAGTCTCAAAGTTTCCTCGCAAAGCAATAATAATTAAAAAAGATACAACTAATGTACGCTCTTTTTTTCAGCAGTCACTCCAAAAGCCTTAATGCTCCGAGGACGAACTTCAGTATATTTATTGATTTACAATATCAATGATCAAATAAATCTTCTTGCATGCCTGCCATTCCTAGAAAGCTATTCAGCTACTCAAAGCATGGGAGGGCTTCTGGCCACTGGGTTTGAAGTTGTGGGCAAAACTCGGGATCAAACACTACATCTTCTGCATAAGTGGCCATGGCCAGCCTCGAAAAGAGTGCGCACTTCTTATGGACTTCCCAATCGGGTCTGTTTCCACTTCCGGCTGTATCTCGCTGGGGCCCACTGCTCCGCTTCTGCTACTGCCATTAATGCACAAGGAGAGTGCGTGATCACTTCCCACCTTGCCAACAATGATTGCAACTGGCAAGTCCTCACATTTCACCCTTTAGGTTTATAGAAAGACTACGTAATCAGCTTCCAAGATTTGCCATGCATGAGGTATAAAACACTGATAATATACCGCATGTGCATGGCCGCCTAGGTGTGACAGCGTGGTCCCATAGGCCTTCTGATATATTGACGTCAACGCTTTCATCCCTAAATTTTGCACAGATGCAAAGCTACCAGGCCTTTAGAGATGTGCTTCTTGACAGGTATTAACCAGAGTGTGGAATCATAAGTGACATGAAGCATTTGCACTGCAAGTTACCAAGGAGTGGAGATTCTGAGTTAAAGATTTTTGAAATCTCAACCACTCCCACTTTTTTTTAGCGCAAAAGCAGCATTAATGAGAATGCATGGCGCTCCACAGATTCGGGGTATGAATAACAAAAATTTATTCATAGGTAAAACTCCAGCAATGCAGTGCACTCTTCTCTTTAATCAATATGCTTTATGTTCAGAACATATCAGATGAAAAACTCTGCGCAACTCTGCAGTGGCAAACAACAAGAAAAAAAATTGTTCTTCAAAACTGGACATTCTTCTAAATCTATAACCATTATATACCCTGAAGCAGCAAAGTTCATAATATAGGGGGGGGGGGGGGGGGGAAGGGAAGGCAGCTTTCTGTCATGAATGCATCTACTGCTGCCAATAATTATATTGCATTTTGGAAGCAATTCATCTGCAGCAAGTATCTCAGCGTGGAGCATATTACAATCTGGAGAGCTTAGAAAGTGCTGATAACATCTCCAAATGTGCTTGAAGAACTTTTCATAAAACTTCAAAAATAAAAAGATACCTCTGCCATAGGAGAGGCCAGAGTATTTTTCGTGTTCAATTCAAAACAGGAATAGCGGGACAATATTAGATGAAGTTTATTCACTGAACTCTAAATCACTGTTTTCTCAGGTTATCTGCGAGCATAATTTTTCGAGTGAGCTATGCAAGGGGGAAACAGCGCAAGCTACACATGGACAAAAAGTTGTAAGTTGACTTCAGTTGTAAATCAGCGCTGTGTATGTCTCGTCCTCCCCTTTTTGTCCGTGTGTAGCTTGCGCTGTTTCCCCCTTGCGATGAACCAACTAGCCCGCAACGTTTTGTTCATGAGCTATGCAACTAACAAAAAACACCAAAATTTGTGTCCACCAAAACTAGACCAATTTTCACAGCATCTTCCTGTGCGCTTGTTACATACCTAATTAGGATCTTTCTCCGCATCAGGAATAACAAAATTTGCTGGCAATGGACATTTCACAGGCTTTTAAGCATGCAACAACGTCTACACGTTACTTTTCTTATCTTTTGGGTTCGATCCTGCATGCGGCGATCACATTCGGATGGAGAGGAAATGCAAGATACCTCTATACTGTACAATGTCGCTGCACATTAAAGCACCCTAGGTGGTTGCAAAAATTCCAGAGCCCTCCAGTGCAGCACCCTTCATAGCCCGAGTCGCTTTTGGATGTTGAACTCCATAAAACAACCAACAATGCTAACTTCAAATTGATCAAGATTACTTCTAGTCATTGTCACTCGGGTAGGTACTATGAGACATTTGCAAGGAATGGATCAGTACACCACCTTCTGCATTTAGACTGCATTATCTGTTAGATGTTCATCATCCTTTCGATGGTTCTAATGGCCAAATTTTGTTATAAAGACTTCATTCGCATGTGGACTATACTCAACACATGCAGCTAAAGCAACTATACTCCGTTTTCTTTCATTTCCGCGTTCCACTTGTTATGAACCCAGTAAGGCCACTCCAAAAGCAGGCAGGAAGCAAGCAGTGAGATTGTCGCGCTCCTAGCAACAGAGGAGAATGTCATTCAAGGAGAAAAACTCCCAATGCTTCCACTCTCTAGAATGACTGTGACAAGGCAAACAATAATTAGGAAGCAGCCATATGGCACATAGCAATGCATTTTGAGACATGGGAAAGCATACCATATTGATGAAGACGCAAAGGACAACACAAAAGTTGAGTGCACAGCGTCAGCACTGAAATGGAAACACACATGAGCTCACCTTGTCCTGATGCACAGGTCTAGAGGCGGCGTCATGACAACATCTTCATTACTAATGTCTGCAGTCGGATCTGCAACAAAATGAAAAACGCTACAGTTTTATGGCTGAATAAACAAGGTGGAAAAGCTTGCAGGTTGTGCTCGGTAAAACTCGATAATGACTAAACAGCTCAACAACCATGAACTACACCAATCAGCTGCAGACATCCATATGACATCTCCCAATTTAGGCCTCAAAAATTAGGGGGCCATTTAGGCTTCGCCTTAGGAAACAGCGGCCTCTAATTACATACAAGCCTCATGATGCCACTTTACATAAACAACCACACGCATTACATATAAATCGCTGCTTGTTCCAGACCATACAAGCATGCCTTGCGTGACCTAGACGCCACTGCGTCTGGCTTGCTCATAGGCTCGAATCCTGTCTGAAGTTCTTGCATTTTTTCTTTCAGTAAAATCGGTGTCTTCGTAAGGTAAAATGACTTAAGACATGTAATCACTTTTATTTCATATTCCATATTATATTTTCGATCCAGAGTAGAAGGAGAGAAAAAAGATGGCTGCACGGTATAAAAGAGCACTGAACAAGGCATGAAGAAGAGCCTCAGTTCGCAAGCTGAGCCAACGTTCCGACAGTAATAGTTCAGGCCAGTAAGGCTGGGACTTTGCATGGCATGGCATTACAACATGCATTGTATGGTGCGAAGCACAAGGCAACACACAGGTGGGAAGACTTTGTGCATCACTGGTCCAGAGTGAATCGAGGTTTTGCAAAAATCACTTCATGATGCCATAGCTACCGCCGCCATGGCGCAGCAAAAGGAGGCACTGACAAACTAAAAGATGGAACCTGTAGAACTCACCTGGCAGAGAACGTATTTTCATGAAAGTAGCGCCTCAACAGAGACGTTTTTAAACTGTTTGCCGCTGTGCAGACACCACACTTAAAAGCTAGGCTAGACCAACTGAAATCTTTTGAAGGAATTCGGAGGGACTGAAAACTGACCAAAACACATCACGAATTCATGTTGGTAATGCAAACAATCTTGGCATGCCAATATCCAAGAGACAAGGATTTATAATTTTGACCTGGCATAAAAAATCACATAAAACTAACTAGGTGACGTTTTGTGAGAAAAATGAGGTTATTACGAGTGTAGTACACCACATGACCACACCCCGGGAAAATATCAATGATTTTCTTATGTGCACAATATGCTGTTCCCTTTCAGGAGTGCTAGTCATGCTTCATTACATTCTGCACTTGCTCCAGTGTGCCTTTCAATAAAAAACAATGCTCCCTTCACAATTGTCTACGATATGCTTTAGTGCTTTTCAATAAAAGGTACCACAGCACTTTTTTAATTTCTTGCATGAAGCAGTCACCACGGCCCATTAAACAACTTTTGTCGACAAGGAGTATAGAAATGACCATATTAGACAGGAAGCTTTCCAGAAAGCCTTCAAAAAAAAAAAAAAAGCGGATGCTTAAAACCTAGTGTTTCAGTCTTTTGAGGACTCTAACGAGGATCAAGGGCATTCACATATTTAAAGTGGCTGCACAAACTGTGTAATTAAAGAACCTACAGCTGAAGCCGATAACTCAATGTGCAGTGGCATGTCAGTCGATACCTTGCTCTTTGACAAACTAAATCTGACATTACTGCCCAACATCTCCGCAGAAATGTAAGCTATAAAATAGTGCATTCATTTAGCTTCATTTTGAGAAACTGCATGATAATGAAACTAATGCATAATTTTCAAGCAAACATAATAAACCAATAAAACATGCCCATTTTTTTCCAATGGTAAGGAAAGAGTCAAAGCTGGTATCCTGGTCCACACCACCATACAGGGTACGTTCTCAACTACTCCTACTCTCAGATGATGAACACAGGAAGTTCCACATACAGCTGTCGCCTTGAATAAAAGTAAAACTGATTGATCCCACTGTGCTGAAAAAACAACAAGTACAAAAAAAAAGTAGTTTGGCCCACTGAGGGCAGCCATCGTACCCACTGTCAGACGCACTTCCTCTTCCTGTTTGTTCAGGCCATCATAGTAGAAGAGATCAAATTGTTCGTCCCCCGGTGCAAGCGCCAGGAATGACTTGGAGAACAGTACCGAGAAGTGACTCTCACTGAGCACCATCCAGATCGGGTACTTGGGGTCCTTGTAGTATGAACCAACCTAGCAGCCACAAGATGAGAACGACACGACGTTATGTTCCATTCCTTGCCAACAATGTCCATGTTATTTTTGCCGCTACCACGATGAAAATGTCAGCTTACAGGGAGTTAATTTTTCACTTCCTTGCATTATTCTTCACACCACCTCTAGTCAAAATGCACGAGTTTATGATAGTTTCCCGCAGCTTGCATTTGACTACTAATTAGAAAAACAGCGACTATAAACATAGTTTTCGCTACATCTAAATCTGGAAAATCTGAAGAAAACGCTGCTAGGAACTTTCCACCAGGTATGTGCCTGGAGCCACCAAAGTTGCAACAATAGAAAGCTCTCAGTTTGCTGACATTAAACTGGTGATTTTCAGGGTGAAATAAAAATTTGACTAGGTAAGGTGGCTAATCCAGAAGAAAGCCAAGAACGTAGGAAAGGTATGGGTAAAAAGGAGAGATTTGAAAAAATAGGCCTTGCACGCCACTCAAGGGGCACCACAGAAGTACCAAAGCACCTGAATTCCCTACTCATGCTTCTGAATGTATGCAACTGGCATGGACCTACATCCTTAGGCTGCGTTACAATATAGATCACAATTAACTGAAGGTGCCGAAAATGTTTCCAGGATCGACATATCGTGCAAACGCGAAAAAACTACCCAAGGTCAGGTACAAAGTGCAGAAATTAGAGGCGAACTCCCTGTTGCACTGCCAGTCACTACACGGGTGAGTGTTAGGCAAAGCAGAGCTCTAGGAAAGCTCTACACAAGATTAAGTTCAGTTGTGCGAACACATGAAATGACAACAATGCTAGGCAACACTAATAACCAGTGTCAGGTTGCCACGTTGCAAACAGTCGTGCACTGCCGCTTGACACTTCCTGCCAGATGTTCGTTGGCTGCACGCCCTTAATTTTCCTGCTGGTCCTGCGCTGGTTCTCACCTTTCTTAATGCCGCTAAACTGATCAATCGAGAGTGTAATCTTGGAGAATATGAAATCCACTCAGGGACAGAAAAGTGGCACATAAAGCCAGCCCTCAGTGTGCAGTAACATCGGAACCAAAACTCAGAACTCCCGTGCATGAGGCCTATTCACTTTTTAAAGGTTTGCATAAGAAAAGTCGTTGACACTGCATAAATCGTATGCTTTCTCCTCACTCTACCATTTCCTCTAAAGAGCCAGACTCATCCATTTCCATCGCAATAAAGATTTCGGGCTCCAACCTTGAGTGATCGGGCTGTGGTAGCTCTTCCAATAAACCAGTAATGTCAGACGTAATGAGGCCAGGTTTCCTTGCACTGCAGTAGATGCTGCCTACTACGAATGTTTCGTGCCTCTTATTTGCCCTTGACGACAAAATATCTGCGTCCAAGCTTGCTGCCTACTACAAATGTTTCGTGCCTCTATTTGCCCTTGACGACAAAATATCTGCGTCCAAGCTTTACCTCATGAGTTTAAGTGAGACTGAGGCTTTAGTAAGACATAAGGTCAAGTAGAACTTATATTTGTGGAAGAAGCATCCACATGCTGAACATAATTCTGTCTTCTTCTGCCAAGCCCTTTCTTTTGCCCTGCAGGTAATTAACACTACTGGCCACAAAACGTAATTGGAGGTTTATGGAAAAAAGGATATTTCAATGCTGTCACATGAACCGCTAGCCTGAGATGCCTATAAATGTGGAGGGACATGCATGTTGTGTCCACTGGTATCCTGCTGGGTGAATGGGTTTTGAGGCAGCGCAACAAGTAATTAGTTTTTACTGAAAGCTATTCGACAAATTTTTAATGTCGATATTAAGTGGTCAAGGTTATCTGCCATAGCACACTACTGAATCTAAACTACCTGCTGTAACACTGGAAGGAAAATGATATAGACTAAAAAAATTAACACTAAAAAAACAATGTGGTACACTATATCACACATGTTGTTAATTCAAATAAGAATCATTAATACTAAAAAAACTATGTGGTACACTATATCACACATGTTGTTAATTCATGTGCTTGTGGAAACTGATGTCATGATGACTGCTACACATATTGTATTTGCTTGTTTTGTATACATGTGTCAAATGCAATTTGCTTCCCCCAGGGAGGACGGCCCACGTCAGGCGTCGTGCCTCTTGGCCTCCTTCCTGAAGTGTAAAAATGAAATGCACTTCAAATAAATAAATAAATAAATAAGAATCAACACAAATCTAAACTATCTGAAACAGTGTAAAAGACCACATTATATAAAAAGTGAAACTTACACCTTATAAATAAGCCATTTAGGAGCACTGCATTGTCCTCAAGGACTCATCTCAGGCCTTAATAATCGTTCACTGTACGCTTCATGCAATGTCATATATACTTGAACACCACTATACCCTTCTTTACGTTTGGCTCAACAAAAGACAGTTTCTTATAAAAAGCATTTATTACTTCTTCTAGTAAGATGCAATGTCCTGTAACATAAAAGAAAAAAAAAATGTCTCGATGCCAAAGAAGAAAAAAGTTCACAAATCCAGTGCAAAAAAATATAGTAAGTAGTTCCTGTCCTCAATGTGCATCTGATTACAACTTAATGCCATCATCCAGAATTATGCTTATTCAAGGACATTCATTCAGAATGTTTGGCACGGTGTGTCCATTCCGCATAGTGACTGCACCATTCATGCTCAGCGCATAATTCAGTGAGTCAGATTGCATGCGTGGGTTTGATCACTTTGTTAATACAAGTCCAATGCTACATCCACCTTAGTTGCATGCACACAGCATGCCAGCATGAGACTGCCTCATGAAAAAGATGAGAACACTACAGCGCCTGTTTCAACAAAGTGCAGTGCTCATGAAATATTAGCAAACTGCAATTTTAGCCGCATTTGCAAAATATTGAGCTGACAAAAAAAAAAACAATCAAGTTGTTTGCAACAAATTCCTTGGTTAACAAAGATGACCTTGGCTCTGTTCAATGTAATTCAGTTCAGGTTTGACTGCACGCAATCAAAAAGAAAGAAAATATGAATATAAGCGACAAGTGATGACTTACCTCGCAAGATTTGTAGTGTTCGTAGAGGGAGAGCAAGCCAATGTTCGACTTTGCTGTGATGCCTCTGAGCACAGTTGTTGCGTCTTTGCCAAAGCAGACCTTGTTATCAAAGACATTTGTGACCGCTTGGCCTACGAGCAGGAGATTGACCACCTCCTGCGAGACGTGCAGAAAGGTGTGAGAGAGGCTATTCGTAAAACATACGTGACGTTTCCATGCCCACAATGCCACTGTCCTGACACAAAATTGCTGTGCCCAAAAACAGCTTGTCACCACCAAGTTAAAGCCTTAAGTAGGCTGTATCACCGAGCATTTTAAAAAATGGTAGTACTGGGTAGACTATCAATCAGGGTTTTTATTAACCAGTACTACTTCAAGCCGATATTTTTTAAGTGGTTTTTATCGGCTTAGACATATGAGCCCAGCCAACAGATGTGTATGCAGTCACAGAACAGTGCTTACTGCATTTATAGTATACTGCTTTCCTTTTGCACAAGAATACCGTGCATATATGTCTAATGTCTCCGTTCGTTGCAACCACGCTTAGCAAATATAACAGCGAACCACAAACCTACAGTTGGTAACTGTGGTAGCTTACGACCATATGCTAATGGGTATACAAAGGCATAAATTAATAGACTAGTGAATAAGCGAGTAGCAAAATGCATCTATGTGAACAAAGATTTACAAGGGAAGCCACAAATGGAAGCCATTAACGATGTTGCATTATACCTTTAAGCCTTTAAAGGCTTTTGCCGTACAGGTACTGCTGCCGTATTCCGTCCCATGGCGTTTTTGCCGTACGGGTACTGACTAAACGCATAGAGGGAATATTCGACAGGCAAAGGGTTAACGGTGTAGCTTTAGAAATACCATACTTACTCCATTTTAAAAACCCCCTTTTTTTCACAATTATGATGTCCAAAGTGAGGGGGGGGGGGGGGTGCTTACATTCAAAAATCTTAAATATCCCCTCCTCCTTTGCCTTTGTTTTCATGCCGATATCTTGACAACTTATTTGGAAAACAAACTTTGCCAACATCTTCTGAAAACACGATTAAGTGGTGCACTTGAAGTTCAAGCTGTGACAGCCCTCTTCAAACTCATTCAGACTTGCGTTACGGATTCCAAATGGCTAATACCAAACAAAGCGATGCAAGCCCGCATTATCTGTGAAACCTGCCGAGAACCACCGAATAGCTGCTGATTCCAGTTCCATGTGACAACATGCTGATAGAGTAATCGGGGTCGCTTTCAGGCTGCTTTTGCATGTCCTGCGCCGCCAGCTGTCGCGCAGTGTCGGAAGGCAACAACACAAAAAGCTGGAGACCGTGCCACACCTCGAGCGTGCACACACAAAGAAGGGGTGTGCTGACATTCGCATACAAACTTTTTTTTCCAAGAATTCTTTTGCCCGTTTAGGGTTGCTTAGAATCACGAAAATACGGTAAGTCGAGGCTTCTTAACATTTTCCGTATAGCATCATGAATGGTGGCGAAGAAAACTCACGTCAGCTTGTGCCATTCGCCAAGCTAGATTTAGCACCTGCCCACACAACTGAGCGCTGATATGCAGCAGCTTGCATGTGAACAGTTGTACTAGTTGAAGTTAGCTCACTTAGCTCACACCATCAGGTGCATTAGAGATACTAGATACACCTAATAAGGATTACTTCAAGCATTATGGCAACCAGGGTAATGGGACTGCAAGTCCTGAAATTACTGCTATAATTTCAACTTCACTGGCAACTCCTATGAGAAAGTAGAGCCTAACTACACATTTTTTAATGTTTATTTTTGCTATTCACTATTCCCGGCGACTCCCTTTATGCACAACTTTGCTCGGGACCAACGTGTCCATATTAGCGAGGGAAAACCGTAAATTAGCTGTTTAGCGTGTAAACCAGCAGAGACGCTTAAGTGGTCACTTATGAATTCAAGCCTGATCATTACTTGGCATGAAAATGAAAACTGTCCACTCCAAGAAAAGAGCAACTCGTGCACACTCTAATAATGCAAGTTTTTTACTTAGTCCTGATATGCACATTATATGAACTCGTGCACACTCTAATAATGCAAGTTTTTTACTTAGTCCTGATATGCACATTATATGAGGAAGCTCGTAAACATAGCAGCAGTTCGGCTTGCATCGAGATGTGCTGGGTTATTCACCTGGTTGCAATGGCTGTGCTTGCCAATGAGTGAGCTGTTCCTCTCGTCCATTTCCTCACGAATCCTGTCAGTTGGAAGACCAGAAAGCAAAATGTAAGCACACCTATGAGCATGAAAATGCTGGCACAACATCTAAGAATGTTCACAGATGTTGACAAGGAGACTTGCCTTTCCAGGCCATGTGTCATTAGCACAGATATCAGGAAAGAAACGCAGCTTGAACAGTCGTCTTCCTGCAGCTGCAAAATAAAAAAATTAGAGGGTCTCTTAGATGTCTCTTAAGAGAATGGCGAAAGCCTACCCTTTTTATTCTATCATTAGCCTCTCATCGTTTGCCTCTTGTCAGCGTTTGTTGCAGTGCTACATATAACTATAATTGGTTTACAGTAAAGGAAAGGTGCAGTATCTGTCACACTTTCTCTGGAAAGTGTGTTTGGACAGTACACCATCGCTCCTGTCGCGTAGCGTTCCTTGGCGCGTGTTCAAGTGTGGGATTGCAGATGGAAGGGACACTAGACAAGAACATATCTCGTGGAATCTCATGAAATATGACAGATCTCGTGCACAACTCTCGCATACGGATTTTCATTCCATGAGCCTAGAGAGGCTTTCGCCTTAAAAGTTGTTTTCCGTGAATTATATAGTGAAGACGTATATAAAAACACCCACTATATTTTCAGATCTGACTGCGAACTTACGCTTGAATAAGCACGATGTATATTGAGAGAGAACAAGGTTCCTCTGCTTCATTAATGGTATGACATGAAAGCATGTTATAGGTAAGCTTAACACAGTCATTTGATGCAAGCAGCATTCTCAACAAAGGCTCAAATGAATGAATGTGTTCATGAATACATGCCATAGTTCTGATACTATACTGTACAAGTTGCCTACTGTGATAAAAAAAAAAGAAATTCATCCATATAAGCTACGCCATCACGATAGTTTCTGAGATAAATCCTGAATTGCACCACTATCAGACATTCCCACTCTTACAGCATTAATTCTCCTTTTGTACTGAGAGTATTGAAATTATCAAAGAAATATGGCCCAGCTGAGGCAAAATATTATTAATCACCAAGTAAAAAAAAAACAACCTCTCAGTTGACTTAATATACATAATCAATACTATATTTGATTAGACGTACTAGACTAAAATGTAACTTCATCCTGTTTTCATGCAGCTTGTGCAGTCCACAACTCTAGAGCCCTCATCTGCATGGTGACTTGTTGATGCACTCTATACCAAGCTAATATCTTTTATTTTAGCTAACATGAATAGGTTTTTTTTTTGTTTGAACAAATTAGTAATTTTAATAACTTTAAAGTAAATATTTCAAACAATTTTACATCCCAAAAGGACTGAGTGGCACAAAAGGCATTTTGAAAGCTGCACACTTCTAAAACACCAAGCTAGAAAATTGGGGGAAAAAAAAAAAAAAAGCGTGAAACATTTCTCAAACTCAATGAAGCTAAGTCAACGTATTGTCACGCAGCGGAGACAGCAAAGCAATCTGGGAGTCAGGAAGGCACGGAGAAGAATGAAAAAGAAAACCCTTCGTTGGGTTGACCTGCACCCACGAAAAACTGAGCTTGGCGACGATGACGGTGAGAGGCGTGTTCAGCAGTCGTCAAGAAACAGAACTACCGCTGTACTCAGCTGTGCTCAATTCAAAGTGGATGAAGCTTTGAGCTAAGGTGTGGAAAGAAGTTAAAATGATCTCAAATAACATCGAACCAGTTGTGCATGTTTGCAAACTGTTCCAGAAGACAAATCTTATCTAATTTTTATGGTTTTGTTTGGTTTCGTTTGTTGGGTTTAACGTCCCAAAGTGACTCAGGCTATGAGAAACGACGTAGTGGAGGGCTCCGGAAATTACGACCCCATGGGGTTCTTTAACGTGCACTGACATCGCACAGCACACAGGCGCCTTCCTTTTCGCCTTCACCGAAAAGCGGCCACGGCGGCCAGGATTCGATCCTGCATCATCGGGCACAGTAGTCGAGCGCCCTAACCACTGCATCACCACGGCAAACTAATCCCTTGTGCTGATGCCCAGTCCTGCCGGAACACATGAAACTCCATGTTACGAAAAAGATACCTAATTCGGATATCAATCAGTTCAACTAATGAAAGTTCGAATTGCTGACATATGCCTGACCCGCTCATGCTGGTGGTTGCTTTCCCAGAAGACGAAATGTAGATAGTGCAAGAGCGAACTTCCAGCGCCTCTGTTAACCTCCAGAGCATACCCGTTGAGCCAGAATCTTAAACCTACAGGGCTTTCAGCAGTTTGTTTCGCTGCTTGATCAGCCAGGCCACACAGGAGTGCAAGGCAGGCAGCTACACTGTTTCAGTGTCTCTCATAGTCACTTTCTACCAGCTTCTCTTACTGAGCTGTTATGTGGCGGTTTTTCTTTGCATGTGTGCTGCAATACTGTCCCTCAGGAAAAAGCTGAAGCAAAATGAAGCAAAACAAGGACAGTGGAAATTTTTTTTTTTTTGCTTAAAACGAAACTACTAGATTCCTAATAGGAAACATTTAGATTCAATCGGATATTGAATACTCTAATTATGACCAAATATTTTGAATTATAAGAAATTTTCACAACCCAGCTTTAATTTATTCCAATTTAATCTGAAATACTCGGCTAAAAGCAGTGAAGCCCCTTCTTACCATGAAATCTAAGTAAATCGGGTGACACAACTCTACTCAAAGAAGCATTACAGTCCAAAGAAAGTGCACTTACTTTGAATATACAGGAACTGTAATACTCCTGCAACGCCACCTTTGAAGTGAATGTCGACAGTGTCAGCTGCGACGTAAAAAAAAGAAAAAAAAGTATGTGGTTGTAAGCAAGCAGAGATGCTACCAGCCAGCTGACAGCAATGCTAACTCACAGTTTCTATGATACCGTCGCTGGCCAGGACGTCACCAGTGTGAGCCACATTCACTCCAGTTGGGCTGGGCATACAAAGTGAAATCAGGTGAGTTTACGCTCAGGACAAGCCACTAGGACTTGCGCATGAAAGAAGGGCTTGTGTCACTTACTTGCAAACAATAGCCCTGCTCGAGTCACCTGCCTGCCACAGGATGAACGCCAGTGCTCGGGCCAAGGCGGCATTCCTTCTGGGCACATCAACTTTAAACCCACTGCAAAGAAGACATTGCAAGGTCATATAGCATCCAAGTTGCAACCAAACAATAACAAAGTGGATAAGAATGACTTTGTAGGAAGAGGCATGCCGTAAAAAATCTAATAAAATTGTAAATACAGAATAATGTGCCCCTCCTTACTCCATCCCAACACCATAGACTTGAAAGTATACTGCACACACCCACTGAAAGCCATTTTGATACAATGAAAGCTTGTCCGTAAACAGAGTGCACCTGCAAAATATGCTATTCTGCACATAAGTCTGTCAAAGGCTTTGCACTTTTTAATGAAACACTGGTTGCCCGTCACGACATATGCTAGCTAAAGCTGTTTTTTTACCTTGGGTCGGCATTCTGTAGCCCTCCCTCTGGCCACAGCAGCTCCTTGATCATGTAAGCCTGCACTGCAGCGAGGACGCCACATGGCCCTCCCTGAAGGCAAGTGAACAAAAGGGGAAAACGACAGTAACCATACAGGCAAACTTTTTAGTGAAATGTGTCTGTTACCAGAAAAAAATTAAGTTGTGAACAGATCTACCTAGAGCGCTCGCGCTGAGGAAGCCTGAAGCTGAAGGGGTGAGTTGATCAACATGGCATGGCAGAAGGCATCTAGAATGCTGTCGTATCAAATTTACAATACAACTGAAATAATGCTGCTAAAGTATGCGCTGTCTTCTACAGTATACTCCTGTTAAGACAAATTTAGTTAAAACAGTTCTTGGATAAAATGAATGCGAAACCTACAGGATTTGATGTAAAAAAAAAATATCTGATTACGGTGCTGTTTCGCATGTACTTTGGTTATGACGAACTTTCAGAGCAACTATGCACTACAGTGAGCCCTTGCAACAGCTCTCTCTCGGTGCTCATGTGGTGTTGCTAAGAGAAAAAAATAAGGTAGCATTTTAACATACTTAAACAGAGTAGGATGTGCAAAACTGTTTGCGCACAGATGGAAATTGACAGGGATGACAATGTGTAATGCACAGCACAAAAGGTTGTCACAGTCTGCAGGCGGGCCGACTGGCTGCAGCAAAAACTACGGTTTTCCGCACAAACTTCCCACAAAAACTCCTGGGTTTGAATCCGCACCGGCATTCTTTTTTTGTGTGTATGTGTGTGTAAAACCACTATAGGCGGACATAGGGGCTTTAGACAATTTCGCTAGGCCCTATCTGGGATTTAGCCTGGTCAGACCGACAATACCATGTGAAAGCACTCTTTGAATTACCCTGCCAGGAAACGTGGACTGTCACGTCACGACCTGGCAGATCAATCAGGATTCTGGCACAAGCAAGAAGATTGTTGCTCAGTTATGACAGTCGCATGAATGCTTTCACAATAAAATAATTTTTTTTTTTTATGCCTCCACACAAGGAACCACACTCCACAAGATGGCTTCTGAGTGTATTCGTGCAATGCTGCGAGCAAGTTATCTTGCGAGAGTGCACGTTTTTGGGAAGTAGTTTTCTTGCTGGTGTGTAAATAGCCGGGCACCGTCGTATCTACGCTGGCGGAGATGTGGCATCACGTCTCAGCATATGCCGCGTGCTGCCTCACAGAGACTTTATAAAACGCCGCCGCGGTAGCGCAGTGTTTAGGAAACTTGACTGCTGCGCCCAAGTATGCGGGATCGAATCCGGGCTGCGGCGGCCGCTCCTCGATGGAGGCGAAATGCTAGGCATTCATGTGCTGTGCAATGTCCGTGAATGTTCCAGAACACTCGGTGGTCGAAATTTCTGGAGCCCTCAACTACGGTGTCTCTCACAGCCTGAGTCGCTTTGGGACGTTAAACCCCATAATCCAAACCAACCAAAAGACATTATAAAAGGCACTTGGGGTTCAAAAACTACGGAGTTGCAATGCATGTCATCCTGGTGCAGAGACGGTCAAATGTAGCTGCCGCGCGCATTCACTGCGGCGTATAGAAAGGCGCATGGAGTGCCTGCTCGTGGATTTGGCCACTGCTGAATGCAGGAGCGAGATGAGAAAGAGCCTCGGATACACTACTGGGCATGTTCAAAGCCCTATAAGCAATATACGAAAGCAAAAAAATAGACACAAATAACAGCTACTATCGGAAAGAGTGAGAAATTAGAGCAGGGCTTTATATCTATGTCAGGTGGTCTTTGGCATAATGTCGTCAGTTTTGCTAATGAGTATGTGTAACCTGGATTTGCAGTGAAAACAGAAGTGGCAGTGCACCTAATCTGCATTTGGCCTAAGTACACTAAATAGCCAGTCATTATTTTTCTTTTTTTTATGCGTAGTTCTGTCAAGACAAACTTGCGATAAGAAGGAACAAATTTTGTGGTTCGTTTAAGAGTGAATTAGATATTTGTAACATACTTCAGAGTAAAACCTTAATTTAATTTGGTGTATGATATTTTGAATACCGTCTTAAAGATCATTCTGAAGTTACCCAAACATTACTGAGTACATACTTCAAATACCAATAACATGCATTGAAAAAAAAACTGCGCCGGAGTCTAGTTTATCACCACAGTCAGTCAAGTTTACTTTTCTTTGGCCTGCCTGCTACAGCTCACACCTATAACTTCACCATTCACACAAAACAAGGCATAGTGAAATGAATAGTAAAGTAACTGCAACTTTTGTGACAATAATAAATACAAATTTACATGTCCATAAAGAAGACAATGCCTGCTATAAAATAGGTTAATTTTTGTGTGTCATGAGATCACAAAATAATGTTATCCAGATTGTCATGTCCATGTCACTTGCATGTGATGCTAACATGTTGACGTAACATCCTGAAATGCAATGCAGAGATGTGGTATGGAAATGCAAAAGCAAATCTGAAACTAGAGAATCAGGCATGTGCAGAATGTAGACAAAATCTTGCATCTCTAGTACGAACATTTCACAAAACAACAGCTGCTTCCTTCACATTAATACCTTGCATGCAACATGCTGGCTATGATACAAGCTCTGCGTACATAAACTCGATGGAGTCAGGCCGAGTAGAGTTAACTCGCTTGATCCGCTTGTAATAAAAGCATGTAAACGATGTTGAGTCAGGCAGAGTTATGGGAACTCGGGGATCAAAAAGCTTCTGGTGTGGCTAAGAGCGTCAGCAAAATTGCATGCTTTCTAGTTCTCATCAAGTATAAGAGGTAAAATCGAAGCTCTCGATAGTAAAAGGCAACGGAATCAAACACGAGCAGGAAACTCACACATAACTTCGAATCTCGACACTAGGCTATACCTACTCGCGAGAAGAGAGTTCATGTAGACACCAGCTTTGTTTTGCGACTGTCAAAGGCATGTGAGTAGTGGCTGGCGTAGTCGCATGCCGCGGTTGTAGCTTTTGTGTGCTCTCTGCTTTATTCTCACATCTCATCCGCGCTAAGGACAATGCAAGCGCGGACTTAATTATGAAAGAAAAAAAAGGCGGTGTTCATATTTTATGTCAGGAAATGCTAATCTACATTTTTATCAAGTGAAAGTGTCAATAAAAGCCTTGGTACCTCATTCAACAGCTACACTGCAATCTGAACCATACGCTTTCTCAAGAAAATAAAACACTAAAAACTTTGTGCAGAATGATGGGCCACTGACAAAAAGAACAACGTATCTGGACCACTGCTTGTTTGTATCTGTTGACCAATTTTACTTCCTGACAGTTAAAAAACACATATGTACAACAGGCTGCCTTATTAGAATGTCAGCTACTGCAGATCACCCACAGATCAGTATACTTGCCAACAACAACAAAACAAAAACAAATTCCAAGGAAAAAGAAGGAACAGGACACATACTTTTTTTTGTAGCAGGCCATATGGAACAGCATTTGACCTAGTGAAAGTGAAGCCCTGGGAAGCCCACTCCTCTCCAAATTTTCCAGTTCGTGTTCCAAATAGCAGCTCCTTCAGATCCTAAATTTGAAAGTCCATAATGTCATCACTTAAACAGTTAAAAAGTAATAAAAATAGGCAAAATGTTTTTGCATAACGGCAATTACTAGGCTGCCATTAAATGTCACTATAAATGACAGGCTCAAATAAACCAGAAGACCGAAATAACTATTTTTAGCGGCGGCTACAGCTACATTACTATAAATTTGGCCATAAGCCGATATCTTTTTTTTTTTTTTTCAACCCTTCATCACGCACAGATTAAACAATTGTTGTATGCAAGCACACATACAAAACGAAAACTTCAGTACCAGGAATGAAAACAAAACCTAGTGCAGTATCCCCAACCCTTTCTGAAATCCAAAACTGGCACATTTGTTTAGATTTAACTGTTTAGAGCTCTAACAGAAGAGCCTGGCACAATACAGAAAGGTCACAGTTGTCAGTACGTACAACGCTCTGCTTTCATTGTCTTAAATACTGGCACACAGAAGAACTCAGTTTCACTGATCCATGCCTTACATCTAACATAAGTGCTGCCACTTTCTGCATTCTCCACCAGCTGCGCAGTGGTAGATGAGCAGTGCGCAACTGAAGCTCTCAGGCTTCACCACTCACATTGCCATTGCTCAGGAATTTTACCAAACTGACTCGCAAAGAGTAAAACATGAAGAAATCACAATCAATATGAATTGCGTAGTCAGCTAAGCTCTTAAGAAGTCTGGTTCATTTTGAGAAACAAAGCAGGCGCATTACAACAGCTTCCTCTCAAGCTGCTTGATCCAGTTAAATGATCCAGTTAAATGATTACATTAAGCCCAATCTCAGTAATATTGTTTTTAAAAAAAACAGGCCTGTTCTTCTCAAGAACCCCACTGTTGACAATGAGCTCTATGACAAGAAAAATAAGCATCGTATAGAAAGCACTTCAAACAGAGTGGAAAAGTAGTAGATGGAAAGGAGAGAGAGAGAGAGAGAGAGAGAGAGAGAGAGAGAGAGAGAGAGAGAGAGAGAGAGAGAGAGAGAGAGAGAGAGAGAGAGAGAGAGAGAGAGAGAGAGAGAGAGAGAGAGAGAGAGATTGTCACTGCGGTGTTACTTGACCTCAAAACAAAAGTTAAAAATGGCATTCAGCTATAGTAGACTTCACAAAGACGCATGACTTACTGTTGTCAAAGGCACAACCTCAGTAGCTTGATCATGGTGACTTCCCACAAGCAGAGACATGCTTACAGCTGAGCACATGCCTCATATCTGTTGATGCCAAGGCAAGACTCCGCAACTGCTGATTTGACAGTTTCCCCTTTTGTTCTGGCTTAAGGTGTTTCATCCTTTCTGAGGATGTTCGCAGAATTTAAGAAAAGCTGGCTAAGCTGGGCTAATCTAGATAGCTTTTTATGGTGCCTTTGAGCTCACTGGAAGTGGAGGCTATTGTATAGCAAAGATCCTTATTGGCATCAGTGAAAAGAAATGAGCAGAAAATCAACAATAAGCCGCATGCCAGCCGCCAATCTGCATCACCAGCTGGCGCTACACACATGCAAAGCGGTGCTTTTTGGGATACACCAATCGCAGATATCAAATATGAGTGTAAGAGATGATGGCCACTGCAATCAAAGTAGCAGATCATCAAGGAATGAGGTCACATCATCAATTTTAAGACTAATAAAAAGGATGAATGAACATTACACTCACCATGGCTTCCTGTCGAGTGATCGGCCTAAATGTGGCCTGCTGCTGAGGAGTGATTACAAGTGGGTCGATGTAGGTGTCCTGATCTGTGAAATCACTCACTTCCACATCATTGTTTGTCTGGACAGGAACTCTTTTTGGGGAACTTTTGCCATTGTTCTCCTTGCCTTTCCAATTTTTCGGGCTTCCAGAGCCAAGGAAAGGATTTGACTTCCTTCGTGTGGATTCCAGCCGTGGTGCACTCTGACTCCGCAGAAGGAATGACTTGGGTGACGTAGGGGATGCAGCCTACAGAGGATTATAAAGGCAGGTGAATAAAAGGGAAAAAAAAATCTAGAGGGCACTTTGGACCACTAAAATGCGATGAGGCGAAAGCCATTATAGCACGATGGATCGTAGTCCTCCGCTACGGCACCTCTATCTCCCTCTCTTCTTTCACTCCCACCTTCCTCCCATCCTTTACCATGTGGTACATGTGTCCGTGGAGAATTGTGACAGATACTGCACCTTTTCTATCCTGTAAATCAATTTCAAACGCCGGTGATACCTGCTTTACTAACGCCTCCTAGACATCTGGGTCTGCTTCTGTTTGCTGTGTGGTGCGGCATTTGAGGAAGTGCCAAATGAAAGGCGCCACACAAACACCTGGATCGGACGCCCGGCAGGGTTAGCTTCGTATATGCATGAATCACTCGGCGACGTCACGACCTGTCGTGAAGGTACATAGCGCACCCCTTGTCGAACACAACCAGCATTTCATTGAATGCATCAAAGTTCACTGACGTTCTATAATTCGTTTACAGGAAAGGAAACAAGAAAGGAAC